>NC_087449.1:38115557-38428562 GCF_036321535.1 Camelus dromedarius
TCAGGACTGGGTGCAGAATATATGATAAAAGAACAAAAAGGGGGAAAAAATCCAAGTGCTAACATGTGCATCATTGAAGCTATAAAATAAAGAATGATGTCTAAGGAAAATACTTGTTTAACATATGGGGAAGAGACAGGAGACCTAAAAGAAGTCTTGAAAGATCCAGAAAGTCACAGTAAGTCACTAGGAGAGTGTGCAAAAGGAAAGATGTCACTAGAGTTCATTACTGTAGAACATTTATCTGTAAATCCCATAAGATCAAGGACCACATATTCTCCTTTCACTGAACGTCCTACAGCTGCTAGCGACAGCTTCTCCTCCCTGATAAAACTGACCTTTACCCCTTACTTCCAAGTACACCTATACTTGACTAATAAATTATGTAAACACATCCTGTCCATTCAGAAACTCCATGAAATTTTTACACTTCTTTCTATCTGTGGTTCCTCACTAAGGTGTTTTAAGTGGTAAACTCCTAGAAGGCTATATCCATGAATTGTCTGTCCACAGTTTTGAGTTTGGGATTGCACACATGCAACCCCAAAGCACATGTTTTAAAAGCACGTTTTTAAAAGTGCTTTTTGGTGAAATGGATCCTTACTGAAGAGAACCTTAACAATGATTCTGAACATACTCCTACAAGACTATAAATGATGGCCAAATCAGAGAATGCTTAGGAATGACACCCGTTTTCACAACTGTCAAGACGATCTCTAAGAAATAGGATAACATTTACTATATCACATTGACTGCCCCTACCTTACACTATTTAGCCCTCTGGATAACTCCTCCATACTCCTTTAGTAAGCCTTTGCGCTTCACTTACTCGCAGCCCACATTCCAGGGTCCCTTCTTCCCATCCAGAACCCCTGACCTGAAACACCCATAGGACCATTTTTCATGCCCCTACTCCTGCATTTCCCATTCAACCCCAGGCCATCACTTCCATTTCTCCACTCCCCATTTTTCTGCCTCTCCAGACCTCCCATTCCTCCGGCCTAACTACTCAGTCCCCACCCCTTCAACGCCCCAGCCCAATTCTTCCCGCCTGAGACCCCCCTCCCCCATCGTTCCCATTCAGGCTCCACTCCCTATCCTTCTCCTTCCCGACCCCAGCCCGCCCTACCTGCTCCTTGACTTCGGGCCCTGCGGGCCCGGTCCGCTCCTCCAGTCGCTGCCTCCCGGGCGGCGCTCGCCGGCGCGGGGGTAGAGGCTGGGGCTGGGGCAGCTCTGCCGCCCGCTGAGCCCCATCCTCCCGGCGGGCGGCCGGCGGCGGCGGCGGCGGCGGTCGGTCGCGGCAGCGGCTCCGCTTCATTTCTGTGGCTGGGCCCCGCCTGCTTCAGGGCCGCGACTGTCCCGGCCCCGCACGGCCCGGGGTCGCAGCGTTGCCGCGCCAACCACCGCCCGCGGCCACCATGGCCGGGCGGGCGCCCGAAGCCACCGACCCCAGCCCGCAGCGCCTCCGCGCTTCCTGGGACCTCAAGCGCCGCGGTCTCCTCGGTGCTCCTTACGGAGGCGGCAGCATCGCCGCAGCCTAGTCTCCCACCCGGCACACGCTCGGCCGGCTACCAGCCGCCGGCTCCACCGCCAGCCAGCCGCCGCCGCCGCCGCCGCCGCCGCCGGCTCCACAGCCAGCCGCCCGCCAGCCCTCCAGCCCGCCAGCCTCCGGCCGGGCCCCGCCCCTCCCTTCCCCTCGCGCGCGCGCACCGGGAGCCCGCCCGCCACCTCCGGTCGCGCGCGGCATCCCGCGCACGCGCCGGCGAACGGTCGCGAGAGACCCGCCCGTGGCTCCACAGCGCGGTGCCGATAGCGCAGGCGGCAGGGTTGGAAGGAGAACGGAAGGGGGCGGGGCCCCGGCGCGCCGCCTGCTGCTGCGGACACTCATTGATTCTTTCATTCATCCATTCATGAAACCTTGTGCCCCGCCAAGCTAAAAGCTGGGGATCCAAAGCTGAATTAGAACCGATCAGCGTCCTTACAGAACTAGGTGGAGAGGGACTAGGAGCAGTAAGGAGACAAAATATACAACTAATGAACAGAACACAACCGTATGCCTTTTTGTTGAGCACCTGCCAACCTAATCTTCACATTGCACTTTGGAGGCAGGTCTGCTCTTGCTCCCGTTTCAGATAAGAAGACAGGTGAAGTAACATGCACCAGGTCACTGAGCAAACCAGACACGATTCAAATTCTGGCTCTTCTGTCCCTTTCCACTGTTTTCCTGCTGCTTCCAGAAAGTAAGTCAGGGCATGGAAAGTCCTATAAAAGAGGAAGAGATGATGGATTCCTATAGGGGGAAGGGTGAGACAAAAAGTCTTCCGAAACATCCGCATGATTCCCCTCTGACAATGAAGTCATCATGTTATAGTCCAGTCCAGCCTGGCCACAGCAAATCCAGCTGCAGCCTGGGCAGCTCGGCCTGCCACTTTCAGTGACTCATCTGCTCAACAACGTGGCTGTAGCTCAGCCCTGTCTGGCCTCCTTATTCTGGCTTCAGCTGGTCTGTCACAGAATCGTATTTTTCCTCTTTTGACTTGACCAGTGTTCTTTCTACAGAAGACTTTCCTGGAGGCTTCATCCATTTTTTTCTAGGCCTCCTCTCTGAACTCTTTCTGAGAGGTAGTAATAGCTAACATCATAGTCAGCCGACTGGATATCAGACACTGCATTCAATTCACATATATGCAAACAAGAGGTAAGTTGTATAACTTCCAGTTTACAGTTGAGGAAATTGAGGTTCAAGTTACATAACATGCTCACTATGACACAGCTAATAAGTGCAGAGCCAGGACTCAAACCAAGGTCTGTCAGATACCAGAGCCTACACACACAACCAGTTTACAGTCTATCATCAGCTGTTCCCATATTCCCTGTTTCAGTTTCTCACCACCATCCCCCCAGTTGCCTCAGCCAGAAACCTGGAAGTCATCCTAGACTCCTTCCTTCCCCTCTTCCGTAACCTTATCATCTCTCGAATCTGTCTCCTCTTTCCACCCGACTGGCACCACCTCAAGGCAAGTCTTATATTCTCTCACCTCCTTGACTGGGTAAGGTTTCTAACTCATTCACTTATATTCAGTCCCTTTCTCTTCAAACCCAACCTCCAAAAGCCTTTACAAGAATCTTTATATGACACGTTACACACTTGTTCTAAACAGTTAAATAGATTTCCATGACCCTCAAGATGAAGTCTAAACTTGCTACAGTCTCTACCTAACTCACCTTCTCTTATTAATCCCTACTGTAGCAACTATTTATAGTTATATCAACTGTTTATAGTTCCCTGCATGTACAGACTCTGCCATGTACTTGGTTACAAATAACAGAAACAAACTCTGATCATCTTAAGCCTAAGGGGGAAACTGGCAGGAAACAAGGATCCTCTCTATAACGCACATCAGGGACATTTTCAGGACACTGCTGTCATCACCACTCCCAAACCACCACCAGACAATGTGCTATGCTGCTGCCACATACCTCTGCAAATGGATTCTAACCATTTCTTCATAGTTGCATCACCTTTCCAGATTCACAGTCTCTGGCAGGAGAATCCACTGACTCAACCTTGGCAACTTAGGGACAAGAATTCCATTCTAACCTCTTAACTACCACTATAGGGACTGGGAATGTCAGTGTGACACACAGACTCTAAGGTTGCCCTCATGATTCACCTCCTCCCCAGTGTTTATGCCTTTGTGTGACCCCTCCCCTTGAGGTGGGTAAGACCTGTGACTTGCTTCTAATTCATATAATATAGCAAAGGTGATGTGATATCGCTGCCATAATTACATTTCATTATATAAGACTCTGTCTTCCTAGCAGACTCATTCTCATTCTCACTCTCCTAATGACCATGAAGAAGCAAGCTACCATGTTTTGAACTGCCTAGGGAGAGGGCCATGTAGCAGGAAATAGCAGGTAACCTCTAGGAGCTATGAGCAGCCTCTGATCCAAGAGCCAGAAAAAAAAAAAAAAAAAATCCCCAAAGTGCTCTGTCCTACAACCACAAGAAAATTAATTCTACCAACAACTTGAGTGAACTTGGAAACAGAATCTTCTCCAGTTGAGTCTCCAGATGAGTATATAACCCAGCCATATCTGGACTCTTGATCCACAGGAACTGTGAGATAAATGTGTGTTATTTTAAGCTGGTAAGTTTGTGGTTACTGATTACCCAGTAATAGAAAACTAATACAGCCAGATACTGATTTTCTCAGCCTCTTATCAGTCAGAGATGGCCATGTGACACAATCTGGCCTGGATCCACTCTGACCCCTATTCTCCCAAACTTTATAAATGACAAGCAAATTTTTTCAGTTGCTCAGTCCCAAACCTCACAATGATCCTTGAGTATTCTCTTTCTCACACACTTCACATCAATTCCACTAGCAAATCCTATGCAAATTAACAGGCTATTCCAATTATCTGGGAGAGAGGTGATGATGACAAGTGCTAAGAAAGTAACAGTGGTGATAGAAGAAAGTGAATGAATTTTAGAGAGACTCAGAAAGTAGAAACAACAGGTCCTGTTGCCTGCATCTGGGTAGAGAGAAGGAGAAAAGATTTGAGAATGATTTCCAAGTTTCTGGCTCAGACAGCTGATATAGGGAACTGTGAAGAAGAAATCTGAATAGATGATGATTGTTTTAGATGTGTTTGCTCTTAAGCACCAATGAGATACCTGAGTGAAGCTGTACAGTAAGCTATTAGTTAAATTGGTTTAGAGCTCAGAATTGAGGGCTACCAGTGGTGAGATGTGTAACAAATATAAACTTTTCAGTAATCTTAGAGTGTAAATGTGACACTATCTCTTTTCTTTTTTCTAGTTAGTCAGTCAGTTCCCTCATGTGATATTATCAGGAAGTCTAGTATCATCTCCTCCTTAATTATCTAAGAACTCTAAAGTTTCTGTATATCCTGAAAGGTAAGTATGGCAGATACCTATTGTTATATAACAAACCATCCCAATATTTGTGGCTCAAAACAACAACCATTTATTTAGCTGGCAATTCTGTGGGTCAACTGGGTGGTTTTTATGGCCTGGGCCAGTTTAGCTGACCACTGCTTGGCTTGCAAATATGTCTGCAGTTAGCTGAGGATTGGCTGGCATGGCCTTTCTCAGACATCTGGCAGTTTTCAAGCTATTGGCCCTAGCAATGGGGGCAACTAAGTCACATATCTTTCATCATTCAGCAGGCTAGCTTGAATTTCTTCACATGGCAGCGGTAATAGGGGTCCCAAGAGCAGAAAAAAGGCAACAAGCCTCAATGTGAAAGCACTTTTCAAGTCTTCCTTGGTGTCACATTGGCAATTGTGTCATTGCCAAAGCAAGTCAGATCACAAAGCAAGTCAGCATGGGAAGGGACTACAGTTACATGGCAAGAGGAATTGATTCAAAGAAGGGAAGAATTTGTAGCCATCTTTGAAATCTACTTCAGGAAAATCAGTACAATTTTCATAGTCAAGTCCAGCTAGAATTAGATTATTCCATTAGTATCATTGCTTCCCCAGACCATGTTATAGACTGAATGTTTCTGTCCCCCACAAAATTCCTATATTGAAGACCTAACCTACCATGTGGCTATATTTGGAGATGGGGCTGCTAAGGAAGTAATTACAGTTACAGGAAGTCATAAGGATGGGGACTTGATCCAATGGGATTATTATCCTTATTAGAAGAGACACCAGAGAGAGAGTGCCTGTTCTCCCCTACCTGACAAGCACAATAGGGTGTGTGACTCTCTAGTGAGAAGGTGGCCATCTACAAACCAGGAAGAGAGCTCTCACCAGAAACCAAATCAGCTAGAATATTGATCTTGGACTTTTAGCCTCCAGGATCATGAGAAAATAAATTTCTGTTGTTTATGCCAACTAATCTATAGTATTTTGTTGTGGCAGCCCAAGCAGACTAACACAGACCACATCACAGGGTCCTCCCAAACCAACCAAGATTTTTTGACAAAGGACAATTCCATTCCCTTGGTGCCAAGCTCAACCAAATATGCCCAGGCCAGAGTTCCCACAAATAAACTCTTAGTCCTGTACCTTTTCAGATCCTATACATGGCACAGTCAATTTTCTTTTTTTTTTTTTTTCTTAAAACATTTGATAGTTTAAATTTAATCATGATGCTTCTTTTCTTAAAAGTCTTTTTCAGAGCCAGGGAAGATTTTTATTATCTTTTATTTTTATTTTTTAAATTTACATATATATACTGTTCATTGAGCACAGTCAATTTTCAGGGAAACAAGCAGTCCCAGGACAAGTTTCCTAAGGAGCCCACACCATAGGAACCTGCAGTTTTTTCTCCAAGGATTCCTTATTACAATTATGGCAAAAATGGATACTTGTTCCCAGTATCCATTCTTCCCTTTTTATATTATTGGACACATGCCACCTAGAATAGAGATAAATTTTCCAGGCTTCTTTGTGGCTAAGTGTAGCCATGTGACTAAGTTCTGGCCAATGAGCTGTGAGCATAAGTGATGAGTGCAATTTTTGAATTATGCTCTTAAGGGGAAAAAGCATGTCTTCCCTTTCTTCTTTCCTCCCTTCTTCCAGCCTGTTGCTTGGAAAGTGGTTATGGTAGTAATCGATCTTGGACCACAGGGATGAGATAATATCTAAGGGATGACAATGCAACAGTGAAGAAAGTTCCAAGATAAACTCCTGGAGCAGAGCTGAAATCCTTGCCCTCTGTAGTATTACGTGAAAGAGAAATACTCCTTTATCTTGTCACTGTAATTTTGGGTGTCTGTTACATGTAACCAAATCTCCATCATTATTACTTAATATGGTGATTTCTAGTACCTGTTTTGGTAGAGCTGATGGATCCAAATGTAATCTTGGGTAGGGAACCAGCAACAGATGGAAACTGAAGCCATATTAAATACATTACTATACACATGGTGATAAGGGAAACAGGAATCTCAGGGAAATCCAAGACTAAAAGTACAACTGGCCTCAGGGAATTTTGAACTGGAAGCATCTCTGGGGCCCTCAGCAGCAGGAGTGCAGGGCATTTTACTCCATGCTCTGTTATTACCATGACTAAGTTTCTCTCTTGATCTCTGTCTTAATTCGTATGTCTTTTTGCTTTTCATTCAAGAGTCAATCAGCTTTTCTACCCTCAGTTCTGTATTATTGCTTTATAGCATCACTTCTATCTATATTTTCTACTTAGCCAAAATTTTGTCTTGATCATGGCCTCTTCTGTATTAATTGGCTTCTCTATGCAATTTTTAAAACTTCATTTCTTGCTTCTAATATCTGATTCATTCTCTACTTCTTAGTTCATTTGCCTAAGGATGAGAAGCTAATTGGCTAAACTTTACCTTTCAGATTACTTTAATAGCTGCTGGATAATCTGCACATTAGTTAGGGGTACCTTCTTGCTCTAATCAGCAATGTCTAGGAATTGGGAAGATGGTGTCGATTGGTACAGAACCTGATTGCCTGGGACAATCCCTTGATAGAGGTATGGTAGGGATAATTTTCCATGAAGGTAGATGGTACATTTGTCTGAAACTATGAATAACATGTCTTGGACAGATATATTGGAGGGGAATAAAAGCAGAGACCAGAAATCCCTTAGAAGTCTATTACAAATGAATAAATAAAAGTGATCAGGTACCTGTCAGAGTTTTATAGTAGTAAATCTAGAGAGGAAGGAACAGATTGAAGAAACATTATGCTGTATAATCTACAGGACTTGATAAACAGCCAGATGCAATGGATGAATCAGGGATGATCTTCAGAATTGTGATTTAAATAGCCTTGTGGTTGGTGATGTCTTTCACTGTCCTAGAGAATACTGAAGGAAGAGCAAGTTTCATAATTTTGTTCACTCATTTATTCACACACTCAACAGGTATTTGTTTAATCTTGCATGGAAGAGAAATATTGAGCAAATGCACTCACAGATGTTACAAGAAGTGCAATTTTGGAACTTGTTGATTTTGTGGCACCTACGAGATAAACAAGATGGCTGTATGGGTCTAAATTTCAGGGAAAGCTCTCAGTCAGATATACATATGACAGAATGAAAATTACTTTCAAGCAAATGCTCACAACCTCCTCTCCCACCCCTGAGTCTTCCCCTGGCCAAGAGAGTTCTATAGATGCCAAGATGCTCCTTTGGGCTTTGGGAATGTAGGATAAAGATAATGATAAATAGGGAAAATAATTAAAGGGATGAAAGAAGTAGAGCTTAGTTCAAAATGCTACGTTGCTCTACATGGGAAGGAGCTGTAAGAGGAGAGGAAAGGCTTTTGCATAGCTAAGAATACCATCTACAAAATGAAAAGACAACCTACAGAATGGGAAAAAAATATTTGCAAATGATACGACTGACAGGGGAATAATTTCCAAAATATCCAAATGGCTCATACACCCTGATATCAAAAAAAAACAAGCAACTCAATCAAAAAATGGACAGAAGACCTAAACAGCCATCTCTCCAAAGAAGATATACAAATTGCCAACAAGCACATGAAAGGATGCTCAATAGTGCTAATTGTTAGAGAAATGCAAATCAAAACTACAATGAGATATCACCTCACACCAGTTAGAATGGCCATCATTAAAAAGTCTACAAACAATGCTGGAGAGGGTGTGGAGAAAAAGGAACCCTCTTACACTGTTGGTGGGAATGTAAACTGGTACAGCCACTATCTGGAGGACAGTATGGAGGTTCCTTAAAACACTAAAAATATGATCTAACAATCCCACTCTTGGGCATATATCCAGAATAATTCAAAAAAGACACATGCACCTTAATGTTCACAGCAGCACTATTTACAATAGCCAAGACATGGAAACAATGCAAATGTCCATCAATAAATGACTGGATAAAGAAGATGTGGTGTATATATTATGTATGTATATATACACAATAGAATACTACTCAGCCATAAAAAGAATAAAATAATGCCATTTGGAGCAACATAGCTGGACCTGGAGATCATCATTCTAAGTGAAGTAAGCCAGAAAAAGAAATAAAAGTGCCATATGATATTGCTTATATGTGGAATCTAAAAAAAAAAAACAAAAAACATACACAATGAACTTATATACAAAACAGACACAGACTCATAGACATAAAGAACAAACTTATGGTTACCCGGGGGGTAAAGGGGATGGGAAGGGGTAAATTGGGAATTAGAAAATTGCACCTCTTGGGGTTTGATGGAAATGGTAGCTATCTTGAGTGTGGTAGTGGTCTCGTGGATGTATACCTCTATCAAAATTCATCAGATTGTACATCTAAAATATGTGTCATTTATTGTACAGAAAGCATACCATGGTAAAGGTGTTTTTTTTTTTTTAATAAAAAAGAGAGAGAGGAAAAGGAGGAAGGTAGAAGACAAGAAAGGAAGATGAGAGAAGAAAAGAAAGCTGTGTGGGTGGGTGGGAGCAGTTTACTGGTGTGTGAAGGAAGTGGGTAGGAGAGGAAGACTATTGTAACGAATGTTGCTACGAATCCTCTTCTCAGTTCCCAAGCAATTTCTGTTAAGGACTTGTGTCATTTTGAAGTTTTTTTGGTGGCTGAACTGTGAACTTCTCTAATTATGGTTTCATGCAGAGATTGAGCCATAGTGCCCTCCCTCAATCATGAAGGATTGCTTAAAAATTTGGGAGCATTTGATGGAGATTGAAGTTTTTGGTACATATATAGATATGAACACTCAGGGTATGTGACTGGAATAAAAATGGTTAAAAGAAAAAAAAAGATGAAGAGTCTAGTATGGAGCCCAAAATTTAAGGTAAGGAACATAGGTGAAAATTCGGTTAAAGAAAAGTGAGGAAGCCTATAGCTTTTAAAAGCATCTTAAATTCACAGACACTCCATCATTGCAAACATAAGGCAGCTTCAGACTAAAGTAACTGTGAGCATTATAAATTCAGAGCACAATATAAATGTTGTAATCTGTGGCAATGTGAAATAATAAATATATAATAGATGCTGGGAAATAGGTAAATAAATTTGATTTCATTATTTTTTACTATTGGGAGAGCAAAATATGTTGTTTAAAGGTAATAAATAATAGAGACATAAGCTTACTTGAAGGTTCTTTTAAGGTACATAGGTAATTTCTCAGAAAATTTTTAAAATAATGTTTGTCATTAACTGAAATTACATATTAAAGGAAAAGGTAAGGAAGTGAGAAGTGGAAGAATAGTATTTCATCATTTCTGAGAGCAGAGAGTTAATAGATAAAGTATCAAGAAATATAAAAAAATAAAGGTAAACACTGGGAGGACTAAAAACTAACTACAAACTTCCAAGTTAGCAGAAGGTACATGCACAAAATAAAACAAAGCAAATACAAACAATGTAGTAGGGATTAAAAAAAAAAAGGTCATCATCTTAAAATAAAACAAAATATTCTTGACTCTTCAGAACAGAAATAAACTCAGAGATCATCAGGAGCAGAGCTACTCCAAGTGTGGTCCTTGAACCTGAGCCAGTTGGCAAACTGTTACTGGTCTATAAAGCAATATGTAAAGGAACTGAGAGCAAGCTCTTAAAACACATTTATAGCAGTTTGGCAGAATAATTTTGTGTCTGTGAATCTAATAATAAAAAAATTGTGTATGTGTGTGTTATTTCATTTTTTCTAGCTGTTTTGATTGCATTTCACAAAAATATGAGTCTATGCAATCAAAAAAAATTTTTTTTAATCTCAGGTAGTTGAGAAGCACTGGTCTAGAGCAGCAGTCAGAACAACATCCCCTGGGAACTTGTTAGAAATGCAAATTTATCGAGTTCCCCTTATTTTAGACATTGTGCTGGGAAAGACTCTCTGAAAAAAATCACATTTATGCTAATCTGATAGATGAGTGGACATCAGCCAGGTGAATATCTCCAGAACTCATGCTCCTTATATTTTACTATGTTATCTTCATTTATTCCTGAATTCATTCGTTTAACAAACATTCACAGAGTGCCTACTACATGGCAGGACTTATTCCTGTCAAGCAAACTGAAATGAACATGATCCTTGGCCCTAACGAAATTGTAGTCTATGGGGGATTTCAACTTTTATAGAGGTTTAAGTCTATGTCTCAAATTTCTATTAAGTTCTGCTTTCTATTCTTCAGTTAGTAAGCCAGTCCCAGACAGTTCCGACAACTGTTGCACTATAGAATTTTTCAAGTTGGGTAAAGCTCTCTATCCAACAGTAGTGTCTCTCTGTCTCTCTCTCTCTCTCTAGCTCTAGTTTCCTAAACATTTCGCTAGACCCATCAGCAAATTCTTGAAATGGTTGACTCTCCCCTTCATGAAAAGTAACTTTCTTCTGTAGGCTTGAACATTCTGGGTTTACCTCCTACCTCTTTTATCATTCCTTCTCAGTCTCTTTATGATGTCTCCTCCTTTACCTAATTTTTAACTGTTGGCATTCTTCAGAGCTCTGTCTTGAATCTCCTACTTTTCTTACTCAAAATATTTTCTTTAGGTAATCATAAATTCCTATGACAAAATGCCATCTATAATGCTGCTGAGTTTCAAATTTATAAGTTTAGCTCAGATATATTTTCTGAGCTCTTTACTACTTGACATATTCACTTTGATGTGTCTCAGGCATATTTCACAAACATGCCCTTAATGGCCTTTCTATCCTTCTTACTCAGCTTGAATATCAGGGTCTTTCATATTTACATGCTTGCATATATCATTCACTCTTTTGTCCCTCTCTCATTTTGGTATATTCTTTTGGCAAAACCAAAACTCTGGTTAAACCCAAATCTGTGCCTCCACCTTGTATGTAATGTTGCAGCTAAACAGGGCTGGAGAAAATACACGACCATGCGAGAAAGTGATAACTATAAATTTTCTGTGGGCCTTATTGTCGCCCAACAATCACACTGTATGTCCTTACTTCATTCACTCTCCCCTCTCCTAGATGACTATTTCATAACTTCTTACCAAATCCCCCATTATCTCCCATCCTCATGCTCAAATAACATTCTACTTCAGAAGACAACTTCCATAGAATCCCACCATCACATCTTCTGACCTGCCAACATCTGTGGTCACATATTTTGTTTTTCTGTCTGTTATCATAGATGAGTTATCTATGTTCTTATCTAAAACCAACACCTCCACTTACACAATAATTTCATTTTCTATGATTTACTCAAGAATATCACTCCAGAAATGCTGCCCTCTCTCTCCAATATCATAATTTCCCTCTCCCTCCTGGATCATTCCATCAATATACTTAAAGTTTCTCTTGTCCTCACTTTGGCCATCAGCTACTTCTAATAATTTTTGCTCCTCTGTGTAACAAAAATTTTAAGAATATTTGTCTGTATGCACTCTCTCCAATCCCTCCCCTCCATCCTATTTTTAAGTCTTTTTATTATAAAATTTTATAAATATACAAAAAAATTGAGAGAATAATATAATGAATCCCCATGTACCCACTTAAAACATTCTACAGTTATGGATATTTACCATATTTGCCTCATCTTATCTTTATTTCTTTTTGTTGCTGCAGTATTTTAGAGCAAATCTCTGATAGTATGTCATGTCAGCTTTATTCACATGTATTTCTAAACAAACAGGAAAATTTCTTTAACCACAACAACATTACAATACAAAATTAACAATAGTCCTTAAAATTACTTGATATCTGATCCATCCAAAACAACCCAATAAAAAAAGTGGCAGAAGACCTAAATAGAAATTTCTCCAAAGAAGACATGCAGATGGCCAAGAAGCAAATGAAAAGATGCTTAACATTGCTAATTATTAGAGAAATGCAAATCAAAGCTACAATGAGTTACCACCTCACACCAGTCAAAATGGCCATCATCAAAAAGTCTACAAAAAATAAATGCTGGAAAAAGTGTGAAGAAAATGAAAACCCCTACACGGTTAGTGGGAATGTAAATTAGTGCAGCCACTAAGGAGAATAGTATGGAGGTTTCTTAAAGAGTTAAAAATAGAGTTACCACATAATCCAGTAATCCCACTCCTGGGCATATATCCAGAGAAAACTCTAACTCAAAAAGATATATGCACCCCAATGTTCACAGCAGCACTATTTACAGTAGCCAAGACATGAAACCAACCTAAATGTCCATGTACAGATGAATGGATAAAGAAGATGTAGTATATAAATACAATGGGTTATTACTCAGCCATAAAAAAGAATGAAATAGTGCCATTTGCAGCAACATGGATGGACCTCGAGATTATCATACTAAGTGAAGTATGTCAGGGAAAGACAAGTATCATATATCACATATGTGGAATCTAAAAAATGATACAAATGAACTTATTTGCAAACCAAAAACAGACTCACGGACATAGATAACAAAATTATGTTTACCAAAGGGGAAAGGCAGGGGGAAGGATAAATTGGGAATTTGGGATTAACAGATACACACTACTATGTATAAAATAGATAAACAACAAGGACCTACTGTATAGCACAGGGAACCATATTCAATACCTTGTAATAACCTATAATGAAAAAGAATCTGAAAAAGTAAATGTGTAACTGAATCACTTTGCTGTATACCTGAAACATGGTAAATAAACTATACTTCAATAAAAAAGAAATATATCCTGAGAATAAATGGAAGAATCTGCCTAGGAGAGTTCATGCTCTAGTCTCCGTATTTTGGTATTCAGATGGAGAAAGTATAGTCTCTCCCAATTTCAGTTACATATTTTCCTCAGAAAACAAGCTCAAACATAAAACTTCTTATCAGCTACTCTTCCATATACGTAATAAATTAAAAATTTTATTTTTATGTACTCTTCTTGAAAAAAAAGTATATAATTTAGTATAAGTGTGTATTCCAGCAAAAAATAAAAAGAAATCTCCCCCAAAAGAGGAGGATATGGGAAGAAACAGATGACTATTATAAAAGTACGATAAAAATAAATATCAAGATTTGTTTATACAGTAGGGCTAAAATGCAATTGTTCAAAATAGAGTAAGAAGTCAAGAGCTAAAATGGAGTGAATTTCATACAAATGATAAAATGCTTATGAAGACAAAAAATCTTATTGATATTGTGAAGTAACTTTCCTAAAGTAATAGGGAAGCTAGTTTCTTAACTCAAAAAGAAGAAAAGAAAGGCTATTAGAATCTCTGGAAAAACATAAAACCATGGTCCAAAGATGAAACAAGTTAAAAATATAGCCTATGTTGTAGCAATCTATGGCAAATAGAGTAAGGAAATCCGTTTAGCCTTGACACTTCTATTTTTACTGTTAACATTTTATAATTTTGAGGTTAGAGTTTTAAAAATCCTAACAGACTTTGTAAACTTCAGCCATTACTAATCATGCTAGTCTCAAATCCATTTCTTGCCTTTCTTCTACCTTCTTCTATCCTACAGAGGATTGGGTTATCAAATTATATTTCTAAAATTCCCTAGCCTGGTTACTTTTGGTTAGTGGGAGAGATTTTGGAGGACCTCTGTTTCAGGCAGCATCTCCAACACTGACTGTGTCTTTTCCATGGTTCCAGGTCTTAGCAGAGTCCCTTCCTCTCTATCTCAGCTCCCACAGTGCTGTCCTTCCCCGTTAGTGGTCCCATCTCATAGGCTGTATTAACACCACCCCCTCCTCTGATCCTCCAGACCTAGAAATGATAGAGGTTTCCTACTGTTGCTAATTTCTGAGTTGCTTATCCATCCTTTGTTTTACTTCAGGTCCATTTATAACGAGGGACCTATGTTAAATTCCTTCTATTTAAGTATTAGCATGGGCTCTGTTACTCCAACAGGACCCTGACAGATACAATTCATTTAAGTAGTGTGTATAAACCATGAGAATTAATACCACTCAATCATGCATCAAAGGACAAGAAAGGCGAGCACTGAGACTAAAGAGCTCCTGGAGAAGTAAGTTAAATAGGGGTTTTACCATATAGTTTTCTGTGGAATCCCAGGGGGGTGGACTATCTCCCCTAATATGAATCACTCTCCCTCAGTATTCAATCATAAATTCTATGACTACCTGTTGAATATCTGTTCATGCTATATCCTGAGCAAAACACAAAAATGAACTAGACATGATACTCATATTCAAGGATCTCAACCACATATCACTTACATGTGGAAACTAAAATCTGACACAGATGAACTTGTTTATGAAACAGAAACAGACTCACAGACATAAAAGAAACTTACGATTACCAAGGGGGAAAGAAGGTTAGGGATAAATTAGGAGTTTGGGATTCGCAGATAAAAAATGCTAGATATAAAATAGATAAACAACAAGGTCCTACTGTAAAGCACATAGGACTATGTTCAATATCCTGTAATAAACTATAATGCAAAAGAATATATGTCTATAATTGAATCACTTTGCTGTACATTAGAAGCTAACATAACGTAAATCAAATATACTTCAATAAAAAAGTTTTTTTAAAGGATCTCAGAGTCTAACATAAGAAATAAAATATATAAGTGATCAGAATGAGGCAACACTGTTGAATGAGGACTCAAAGGAAAAAAAAGATCAATTCCAGCTGGAGGTACAGGAAGAACCTCAAGAAAGAGATGCAAGTTGAAGAAAACCTTGAACTATTTTGATATTGAGAGATCATGGATAAAACGGCATGAACAAAAGAGTGGACTTGGAAAAATGTAGGTGGTCTATAGTGATGGTAAGTATTTTATTTGGGTTTTTTGTTGTGTTTTTTTGATGGTAAGTATTTTAGTTTGACTAGTGCAGCATGTGAATAGAAGTAGTGAGAATATAGATGGAAAGGTAGACAATCTCAGAGAAATATAGATAGAAAGCCAAATCTCAGAAACCCTTTGAATACCAAGTTTACTCCAGGGTAGCCATTGCTAAAAGTTTTGTGTGCTTGCAAACTTTTTTCTATGCACAGAAAATTGTATATCCTGATACTTTTACTTATCATTATCTATTGAGCATTTTACATGTCATTAAATAGTTCTCTAAAACGTTTTTAATGGCAGTTCACAATCTACTGTACAAAAAAAAAATGTACATTGACTCAACCATCCCCTTAGTTGTAAAGCTATGATAAGCTTTTGGATGCAAGTAATTGAAACCCACCTGAGTCAGCTTAAGGGAAAAATATAAGCTGTTATAAGAATACTGTGTTTCTCAGAATGAAGAGGCAGGAATACAGAAAGCAACTAGAATGTGCAATGTAATGTTTTGGGAATCTTTTGCCTCTGTCTCTTATTTCTGCTACTCTCCACAACTCTGCCTCATTCTCCTCTCTCTGCAGACTGGTGCTCTCTGTTCTTCAGTCCACCTGGAGGATAATAGCCTTGACCTAGTTCCTGAATATTTACATTCCTTCCATTCAGCCCTAAACCAGAACTCCTAGGTAAAAAAGACAATATAATTGACCTACTTTGCTCAGGTGTCTACCCTGGTCCAATGAACAGTGGCCAATGGATCAAGGTCCCACTTCTGAGGCTGAAGTCAGGAGAGTGGTGACATGAATAGGTCCCTCTATTCTCAGAGGAGGGTGAATCACTGTAAGCTGAGAATATATCCCAAAAGATGGCTGCTATGGCCTCTATATGTCAATTTCTTTTCCTAGAATGGACAGGTAACTGAAATCATCAGGTCAAATGATATGAGCATTTTAAAGCCAATTGCTTTCCAGAAGGATCATCAACCTACACTTTCACCTGCAGTGACTGGAAGTTCCTGCTTGCCCACACCCGTCTGAGAAAATGGAGGCTAATTTGAAAGAGAAAACATACCTCGCTGTTGTTTTATTTTGTGGGTTTTTTTTTTTTTTAAATCACTGGAGAGGCTGAACATTTTCTCTGATGTTTATAGACTAGTGCTTACTCAGGACAGGGCAGAGCTGTATGTGGTTTCTTTCATTTTCCTTGGTGAAGATAGTGAAGATTCTCCCCAACAGGGCTGATAAGACAGATGAATGGATGAGGCCTCTGCAGCTGTTACGCAAATGTCTGTATTTCTTCCAGGTTCCCCAAACCTGATCTCTAGCCACTTTTGTCTCCTGCCTGGTTTTACTCACTGCTGTGCCACCAGTTTTCCCAGCTCTTCCCTTTTCCCTAGGAGCCATAGCTGTGTTTGGATAGAAGTACTGGGCTGTCCAGGTCTCCTAGCTCTGTCTTCTGGAAAATCGAGATTCATGGAGAAAGTTCAGAAGTCCCCATTAGCAGGAGTCAACACTGTAGCAATCTATACTGCAGCACAGAAGCTGGGCACTTACACGTGGTACCAGAACCATCTATCTAAAGAACTTTACTGTGCTGACCCTGTAGATGGAGCCTGCAATGCATGATGACTGAGAATTCATTCTGTTGCCCTGAATCTCTCCGCGAGGTTTCACCCATCTTACCCACAGCCTCCAGTGCACAATTCTGTCATTGCATTTGGCATATTGTGTTGTTGTTATCTGTGTCAATGTCTTTTTCTTCCCTAAACTATCAACTCCTTGAGGACAGAGATTATGTCTTCTTGTTTACTTCTGTGTCTTTAGTTCTATGAAACTCCTCTGCTAGGCTCACTCTGCCAGCATTTCCTCAGATCTCCATAGCTGGGGAGAATAAAAAATAGAGACTATAGGTAGAGTAGAAGCCCAAGAAGGACCATTTGTTCTACAAAATATTTAAGGCCTAAAAGATGTTTGACTTAGGATGAACTTACAAGGATTACGGTGAAGGAAAACCGACATTTTAAAAACACCTACTAAGTGCTAGGCATTTGTATTATCCAGTACTCTTCCAGTCACTTGGTTTCTCTCCTATAGCTGTCAGGTTCCCTGCACTCTCTAGGCTCTTGCTTATAGGCAAGAGGGTGGCCGGCAGCCCCAGGCTTACATTATCTCAGGTAAGACCCCACAACCAAAATGAAGAGGGATTCTCTCCTATATACAGATTAAGCCAAGAAAGGACTCTGACTAGCTCTACTTTGGTCCCATGTCCCCTGTGGACCAATCACTGATCCAGAGAGATGGAATACTATGACAAGCCATGGCTAAGTTATGTTCCTATGACAAAAGAGCGAGGGGGATGGAAAAGCTTCCTGAATAGCCAAGATCATTAGTTACCAGGGCTAAAAGGTGCTGGAGTCAATTGTCTGCCTGGGGAAACTCTCCTTTAACACTCTATCCACTATACTATGACAGCCTTCTTGCTTCCTGAGGAGACGGACTCAAAGATCTTAAGGGGCCCTTTCAAATTTCTGGTTGAGAAAGGGCATACACTTTTAGCCAAGCCTTGAAAGTTGGGTGTGATCTAAAATAATCCAGAGAACTGGATAGTCAGCAAATCTTGGTGAATCTGATCCCACAGCTTAGTCTTCAGGGATAATGTTGAGACAGATAGAAAATTTCAGGTCCAGGCAGATTCTTTATCAGTCCCCAAGCAACTGAGGTTGTTTTGAGACCAAAACATAGTCACCTCATTTATTTGACCTACTTCATTCCCAGTCCTCCTTCACTAAATGATGACTTGACCCTTTAAACTCACTCCTCCTCTAGCCATTTCTCCACTTGCTTTTTAAAAGAGACTAGTTATTGAAATTCATTCATCTATTCCTTCAAAAATAATTTATTAAACACCATCTATGTATCAGGACTACACTAGGCAGCTTTAAAAACTTTAAGAATAGAAGGCCTGTAAAGGGTTGAATCTGCAAATGTCAGCCTGACCAGATCAATTCTTCTATTGAGTCCTTTCTGACCCTTCCTGACTCTCAGGTCTGCAAAACACTGAGCAAGGCAGGTGTCACTGACCAGGTGTGGTTTCCAGGTGTCCTGATCTATCCCTTTTCTGATTCAGTCTCAAGAGGAATACAGGACACATTTTTCAATCAAACAAATAAATTAATAGACCTATATAAACAATTAGGGAGTTGGAAAATATATGGCTGGATTTGGGGAGGGGGTGGCGTGGAGTATAACTGACTTCACACATATACACATATGTGCTCAATTTGCACCTTGACCCAAGGCTGGATGGTTTTGACTTCACCAGCTATCCATGCAGTCAGCAATTTTCTGTCTCTGTAACTTAGAAACAGCACCAGTAGCAACGTAGGCCAAAGAACAAGGTCAACTGCTCAAGGGTGTCTCTGAGAACTATGACTTCTTAGTAAAGCTGAAGAAATAGTCTCCCTGGGCTTCCTCATCTCTGCTCTGTTCTGTTGTCGGGGAAAGGTATAAACTCAATTTTCCCAGGCTAGAGTAAGCCACCCTTCAGCCACAATACTTTCTGAGTAATAACAGCTGATAAGAGTTAAGAGGTCTCAGGTGCTTTTAAAGGGCATACAGCACCCTTTGGTATCTCCCCAGAGCTCAGCTTGGACTCTCAAGCCTGCCCTTGCTCTGAATATGACAGGAGTACAAATGGCACTGGTTGACCAGCCACACAGCTACATCTTCTAGGGTGAAAACTTTGACCTGTCAAAACCTTATAAAGATAGATAGATAGGAAAGATTACTCCTAAGCTTCATGTGCTACAAGATAAAATCTTCCCTTAAGCCTCAGGGTGAATAAAAGGAAGACTAGGCAGGAATGCTGTATATAGCCAATATAGCTTTGTTTAGAAAATCCAGGCATTTAATGATGATGAAGGGAGACTGAGACAAATCTGCAGGAAAGACAAATGAATAGCCGAAGTAGCCTCTTAGATGCCCAGTGGCCATTGCATGCAGAGCTGGCAAAGAAGCTGAGTCAAGAAAGGAAAAGTAGACATCGAACTGAGGTCTCGTCTTGTATAGGGAAGTCTCTAGATGAATTGCCATAACGTGCTGTATTAAGTCAATACATATTTTGATAGAGACTGCAAGTCTATGACCCAGGTGGAAAGTTATAATCACTTAAGTGTCCAGGAGATGGAAACTCTGCAGACCAGACTCAGGCTGATCGGGACAGCACAGATTATGTCCAGTGCATTCTGTGGAGTAATTCAGAGTTTGAATGGGAATGGATATCTTTGGGTGAAGAGAACGGACTATTATTTGTGAGACAGATGGTCTAATATCATGTTAGTCTCTGTGTTTATTTCCTGTGTTACCATCAAGCCTTTAGTAAAGTCACTTTGAAAGCTGCAGCCTTATATCACCATGCTGGTGAGATTAAAGGCAACATTATGATGCTGCAACCCCTCTGTTTCCACATTCAAAGCTCCCACCCAGGAGCAGCTATAAATAGCCCCTTAGCTTTGCATCAAGCTCAGATGTGCTAAACCGCAGGACAGATACAGCCAGAAGGTAACATGTCACTTTTCTTCTCTGACACTCAGTTCCCTCCTCTTGCAGGTGTAGCACAATGTCCCAGCTAAATCTAAGCTGAATTCAGAGTCTGGATTGTGGTAGAATTAGCGGCCTAGTGTGCACTCTTTGTGCATGAGTTAACAAACAAGAGGCAGTTCCTGGGGAGACAGGGAAAATGAACAGAGACACTGTCAGGGACTTATCCCTGAATATGCCAGAGTGACTGACCTCCTTGGAGTGGGTGCCTTAATCTGAATTCCCCTAGAAACAGACCCTGAGACAGGATTCAAGAGCAAGTAGTTTATTAGGTGGTGCAAGAAACACATAGGAAACTGAGGAATGAGAAAGGGAAGGGAAGGTGGTCAATAAAGAACAGATGATCAAAGCAGCTGTTATTATAGTTGACTGGAGCTTAATCCCATAGAGGAACTGTAAGAAATTGTAGAGTTTGCTTACCAAGGGTGAGGAATTGGGGTTTATATACACCAATTCCCATCAATCATTGGTTGAGGACTGCTCCAGGGGATGTTAATTCCCACTCTTGCCACTGCACTTCCAGCCTGCCAGATATAGGGGTTGTGTGACCTTCAGGCAGGGACACAAATGCAGGCAGGTGGAAGTCTGTTAGTAGGCACTTAATGATAAGGCCCAAAGGTGAAGGACAGGGCACCGACAGCATCTGTTGTAAACAGGCTGCAGCATGGTGTGCATCAAGTCTTCGTGAGACTTAGGGTATGTTTGGGGAAATTCTGGGGCCCCGGTATCAAAGTTAGGGAGCTGATAATTCCCCTTTTCTCTCCTCTACTGCAAACTACAGTGCCAAGGTCAGAGCTGGAGGATGCCTATGCCTGCTGGAGAATTCTGGCAGGGGTGCCAGGCAATGGGAAGTTTCCCTTAAAGAGGTGGCTGGTCTAAGAATGCAAACAATTTCCCTTGATTCCTATGAGACATGACTGAGTACTTCTTGGAATATCTGGGGGTACTTTTGAGGAGGACTGAGGCAAATGAAGGCTAAATATCATTGTGATTAATATTATGATGGCTTCTTTTGAACCCATAATCTGGTGAGGTCTGGAATATTCTAGTTGCACAGAACTGTGGGGAAATTCCATGAGATGGCATATACAAAGGAGCTAGGGCAGTACTGAACACAGAGGCACATTCAATAAAAGGCAACTTTTTGTTACTTTTGTGATCTGAGTGAAATGGGTCATCAAAGGCAGAAAAGGCACATCCCTCAGAATGCCAAGTCCTTCTTTGTATAAAGCTCTTACATGTCTGTCTCAGACTTTGGGGAGTAAATGAGACTCAGAGCCACTTTCCCGACTCCATCTAGACCTTCTGCCCTAAGGTATTTGTGTCAGTGTGTACTTGTGTCAGTATGTGTGATCACATAAATGTGCATGTCTCTGTGTATGTAAATGATGTATGTGCAATGTACATTTGTTACTGTGGGCATGTGTGTCAGTCTGTGAGGGTTAAAGAGTGGTACTCTTTATTGCCCTGCTCTCCTCTGCAACTTGCACCAAGCCCAGTGGTCTCCCCTTCAAAGCTACTCTGTGATCCTGGATCTGCGAGAAATTAAAGGAGCAAATTATTTAGGCAGCCCTTACTCTTGGGGGCAGCCCCCTTGAGACTGAGTGGTGAGCTAAATAGATGATTGGTGGTCCAGCCAGGCACAGCCCAGGGCAGAGCCTAAAGAACACATTTGTGAGCGTGAGCAGGGGAAGCAGAGACAGGAAGCAGAGAAAGCAGAGAGAGGTGAAGACAGGAGTGGGATAGGGCAGCTCAAAAACGGGAGCCAAGGGCCAAGAGCTGAGAAGCTCTTTTCTCTGATATACAGGATCCTGGTAATGATTTTCTAACCCCTTATCTCAGGAGGCCCAGATTGGCCAGGCAGAACTTCCTGGACAGTTCGTGTTCAATGCCAGCCCAACCTGAAGCATAGCCAAGTTACAAAACAAACTGTTTGGATGAAGGCAGAAACTCAGTTTGGCTTCCCTGGGACCCAGCACAGCAGCCAGAGTCTGAGCAGAGGCGTGTTTCATGTGCAGGAAATCCACTAGCCACTTTGGCCATACAGGAAGCAATCGTCCTCATAATAACAGTGTCGTGTGTTTGCACAGGGACAAACAGTTTATGAGGCCTGTTAACTGTGTTATCTCATTTGAGACTCTTTGGTCCTTTTGGAGTCAGTGTCATATCCGTTTTATAGAAGAAGTGATGTAAGCTTAGAGGTTAAGTGATTTCCCCATGGTCATACATACAACTGGTTAGTGAAACAGCTAGGTTTGGAATTCAGGTTTGTCTGCCTCCAAAGCCAAAAAATTCTGTCTCTTCTGTTTCCTTTCCTAAATTGGTCTCTTAATGTTCCCTTCCTGGAGACATATAGGAGCCTCTGGAAAAACAAGGATCCACTTTATTGGGGCCCTATAAAACCCAGGAGCCTGGTTGCTCACAAGCAGATAGGGTCTTCAGCTCGGGTACATGGTGCTCTTCCTGCCAATACTCACTGGGAACCTTGTATGAGCTGGGATAGAGGGAACCTGGATGCAGAATGTCTCAGGAGGTATCCAGCTGTGTTAGAAACCTTGCCCAGTATGCGCTTGGTTCAGCTGGGACACAGAAAAAGCAGAAATGTCTCCAGGGCTCTTCCACTGGAATCAGTACAAGCCCCTCGGCCTCAGGAAGAGACCTGGATGCCCTAGGTTTTGGGGTATGAAAATAGCAATTTTCTCCTAGAAGATTCTCAGATTACTAAAAAGATTAATCCTAATTAATGGGGGAATAAATTAATTGAGTCTGTTCCTCTGCATTTCTTTGTACTTTTTGTTATTCTACTATTCAGTGAGCTTACTATTTCACTTACTACTTCTGGGAAGAAACGACGTAGCAGACCAAAAAGTTGTTTCTTAGCTTTTGAGAATTAAAACCTTAGGCTAGGAGTGCACATGATGTAAGAGCAAACTTCTGTGGCAAAGACTAGCCTGGAGTACACTGAGGTGAAGGAGAATAGGTGAGGGGAAGAAAAAAGAATAGAGGAGGGGTTGAACCTGAACTGGACTGATAGGGGTGGTTATGACAGAAACTTTGATTTTAGAGGGAATTCAAGCACAAAGTAAACCTTGCAACCTTTTCTAGGTAGAGGCCACAAAGGCAGAAAGCCCTAGGGTGGAGATGGCTGGGTGGTCTTCCTAGGCAAACAAATCAGAGGCCACCTCCCATAGTTCCCTGCTAAGTGTAGGAAGGGACAGTAGGAAGAGTCTTGTGCTCCCAAGAGTGGCATAGAAGTGATAAATGATTACAGAAAACCCCAAGTTTCTTGAGGCTCCAGCAAGTTACAAGACCAATAGAATGATCCTGGGTCCCTGAATGGAGTAGGAAAGTGATATTAAAGAGCTGAACCTCAAGGGGCCAGGGTGATCAGAATGATGAACGACCCACAGTGATCCGCATGCCTCCACAAATATAAAACAACACATGCACAGCAGGTGCACAAGGTTATTTTCACTGTGATAATATTTCTATTAGCAAAAATTTGGAGGGGCAAATGCCATTAATGGGAAACTGCTTGAATAAATTATATCCCCACAATGGGGTATATTCTGCAGCAGTTAAAAAAAATGAGGTTGATATACTAATTCCACTTCTGGATATATACTCAAAAGAATTGAAAGCAAGGATTTAAATAGATATATGTAGATCCATGGTCATAGCAGCATTATTCACAATAACCAAAAGGTGAAAGAAACCCAAGTGTCTGTTGACAGTTGAATGATTAAACAAAATGTGATATATTCATGCAGTGGAATAGTATTCCACCTTAAAAAGGAAGGAAATTCTGACACAGGCTACAACATGGATGCACCTTGATGACACTATGCTAAGTGAAATAAACCAGTCATAAAGGGACAAATATTGTATGATTCCACTTAAAAAGGTACCTAGAGTAGTCAACTTCATAGAGACAGAGAGTAGAATGATGGTTTCCAGGGATGAGGGGAGAGGGAATGGGTAGCTATTCTTTAATAGGTACAGAGTAAAGCGTTCCAGTTGGACAATATTAAAAATTTCTGGAGATGGATGCTCAACAATGTGAATGTACTTAATGCCACTGAATGGTGCAATTCTAAATGGTTTAAATAGTACATTTTATGCATATTTTACCACAATAAAAAAAATTTACTTTAGGATGTCATCTCCATGACATATTAAGGGAAAAAAGCAAGGTACATTCCAAATAGGACATGCAGATGGCCAACAGGTACATGAAAAGATGCTCTCAACATAGCTAATCATCAGGGAACTGCAAATCAAAAACTAAATACAACTATATTTGGAAGGCACTTAATATTTCTTACTGATGGGGTGTATAATCAAACAGCTTGGAATATACTATCCTCTATATATACCTTTTTTGCTCTGTTATCAAAAGCTATCTTGTTTGAGACCCCAAATCTTTGTTCTTAGCAATATTAATATTTACTTATATATTTTATTCTATAATATACATTGTTAGGTTCAAATTGCATTACCAGTACTACTACCAATAAAGGGTGTGTTAATGAAGGAATTACCTTTGTGAACAAATGGGGCTCAATACTACTGAGAACCTTCTGAGGAAACACCTAGAACAGTCCCATCCAGATGCTGGGGTGTTTATCCATTGACTCCCATTCCTCACTATCTAGAACTACCCCTAGATTTTTAAATCCCAGCATTTCTATCACACCCTTGAGTGGATAAGCATGCACTGGAACTGTTTACTTTGGGTGAAAAAGCAGGCATAAGAGGAGATGGTACAGGACATTCATAGGATCTACAACAGGTTATTGATTTCAGGTGCTTTCAAAACACAGAGCTGGGAAATACATATTTTTTAAAAAACAGAATTAATATTAATATTTTCAATTCAAAGTGAACATTCTTGGGCTTTATATTTACCTTTTAATTTTATATTGTATCGCCTTTCTCTTATACTGAAAATCTTTCTGAGTGAGCTTTGATAGTTAATGTATTTCAAAAAGTTATACATTTCATCTAAGCTGTTAAGAATTTTGCATAAAGTTGTTCATAGTGTCTCCTTATTATGTTCATAATGTCTATGGGATCTGGAGTGATGGCTTCTTTCTCATCCCTGATATTGGTAATTTATGTCTTCTCTTTTTTGCCTGATCTCTTTGCCTAAAGTGGTATCAGTTCTATTGATCTTCTTAAATAAGCAGTTCTAGTTTCATCAATTTTCTATTTTGTATTTCTCTTTTTTATTTTATTGATTTTATGCTCTTATTTTAATTATTTTCTTTCTTCTGCTTACTTTAGGTTTAATTGGTTTTCTTTTCCTACTTTCTTAAGATGGAAATCTGGGTCATTGAGCACTTTTCTCTTTTCCAATACACACATTTAGTGCTATAACCTTCCCCATATGCACTGCTTTACCTGTATCTCACACATGTTGATATGCTGTGTTTTCATTTTCATTAAGTCCAAATTGTTTTCTAATTTCCCTTTTGAGTTCTTTTTGAATCATGTGTTATTTAGAACTGAATTAGTTAGCAAGTGATAGAGAATTTTCTAGATTATTTCTATTGATTTCTAACTTAATTTTATGTATGGTCAGAGAACATATTTTGTATGATAAGAATCATTTTACATTCATTGAAACTTGTTTTAAAGTCCAGAATATAGTATATCTTGGTAAATATTCAACATGCACATGAAAACAACATCTATTTGCTGATCTATATTCTGTTGATTATAAGGTTCTATAAATGTCAGTTAGGTCAAGTGTGTTGATAGTGTTGTTCTTGGCTTCTTTGAGACTATGTAAATGTCCTGTTCTCCAACATATTTTTACTCAGGATACACATGCCATCAATGTCAGAGCCAATGAGAACTGACAAGGGTTTCAGTGTAGTCTTATGAGCTCCAGATTGTGCTTCTGGCCATTATTTTTCCAGCCTTTTTTCTCTCTGTTTCATTTTGGCTAGTTTCTATTGCTATGTCTTCAGGTTAACTGATTTGCATATCTAATCTGCTGTTAATCTCATCTAATGTATTTTTTAAATTTCTTCTTTTTTTTTTCGCCTCTAGAAGTTTATTGGGACTTAAAAATATATATATATCTTCCATGTTTCTCTGTAACAAGCTCATGCTTCCTTCAACCTTTTTGAACATATGAAATGTAGTTACAATAAGTTTAATGTCCATGCCTATTTATTCTATCATTTGTGTCACTTCTGAATCTGTTGTCTACTGATTGATTTTTCTCCTCATTATGGGTTATTTTCTTTGCTTCTTTGTATAACTGGTAATTTTTGGTTGGATGTGTTACTTTGTCAACTGTTGCCTGTTGGATATTTTTTGTATTCCTATAAGTGTTCTTGAGCTTTGTTCCAAGAAACAGTTTGATCCTTTCAAGACTTGCTTAGTTTTGTTAAGTGGGACCAGAGCAACTTTTAGTCCAGGGCTAATTTTGCTACACAACTGAAGCAATACTCTACTAAGTATGCTACCTGATGACCTGCACTGGCTTTTGGGGACATGACATGTTTCTGGACTACCTGAGGCCAGAATTTTTCCACCCGCCTCCCCAAGAGTTGGATAGTTTTCTTATGCACATGTACTGATCAGTACTTAGATAAAAATTTGAGGTGAACCTTCTGAAGATCTCCAAATTGCTCTTTTTCAGCTCTCTTGTCTCTCTTGGTAGTGTACCCTGAAAATTCTATTGGCCTCCTTAGATTCTCAACTTTGTCTCCTCAACTCAAGAAGATGCTGAACTCTGGGTTCTCCCTCCTTGAACTGTGTCAGGAAATGCTCTCCATGAAATAAACTGGAGCAATTATAGAGCTCACCTCATTTGTTCCCCTTCTCTCAAGGATCACTCTCTTGTTCTGCCTGTTTTCCAACATCTGAAAAATGTTATTTCTTATATTTTGTTCAATTTTTAAAATTATTTTTATGCCACAGGGTAAATTATAGTTGGAAACAAAAGTCTATGAGAAGATGCTTTGAGACTATGGAGATGTCCTGTTCTCCAACATATTTTCACTCAGTGGTTTTAGCATCAATTGATTAATCTTATTTATATCATTTATTGCTATGATGGTTGAAAAATAATTATGTAACTGAACAGGACTCTATGGTGCCTTTCCGGGGCAGATCCTTCCCCTATGTGCTCTGCTTTAGCTCCTCTCTGAAGTCCTCAGATAACAGTATCTGATGCACATTTCCTTAGTTGTTTTACAGGTGTAAAAAAACCCACCAAATGGAAGATGTTAACCATTTGATGACCATGAGCACATAGCCCCCAGGCCTCCTGGAGCCTAAGGATTCCTAACATTAACCCCTGTGACATCACCATGTTACCTCACCATCAACCAATCAGAGAATTGCGCATGAACTGATCACATACCCTGTGACCCCCCTCCCTCACTTGACCTTTAAAATTGTTTTGCTGAAACCTTTTGGGGAGTTTGGGGTTTTAGAGCATGAGCCACACGTCCTCCTTGTTTTGGTGCCTTTACAATAAATGCTGCATTTTTTCACCACAACCTGGCATCAGTAGATTGGTTTTACTGCATGCGGGGGAGCAAACCCAAGATTGGTTCGGTAACAATGATTTCCTATCTATTATTCTTTCTACATTTATTAGTTGGCCTGTTACCATGAAAAGTAGCTTTCCCTTTTCCCTCCTTCATGTGTGTATTTAGGTATTTAGTTACTATGGTGGACAGACTCTAGGGTGACCCCCATGATCCTTGCCTCCTGATTTTTTTTTCTCATTCAGCCATTTTTTAATTTACAGTTTGTGTTTAATGCAAATCAATTCTATAACATGAGAAGTTACTATGAATCAAAGCACAATATACAATCCAAAATAGATGTACAGCATTCAGGTATGAAACGAAAGGGAATGTTCATTCATATGCACAGTAGCTTGAGATCTGTTGGATATGGTTGTTCCAGTATAGGTTTCTAAAGATGGGAAATAAATGACTTAGGTTATCAAGACTACTGTGGCCATATTAGATATCAGAACATCAAAACATCAGTGTGTGACCATGCGAGCAAAAGACTTAAGGGATTGTCTATTTTTAAAAAGGTTTCTGTGCATCGATTGCCTCCTGATGTTAATACCTTATATGATCCCTTCCCTTTGAATGTGCTGTGACCTGTAACTTGCTTCTAACCAATAGAATACAGCAAAGGTGATTATATGTACATGGTTATCTGTGTGTGATTACATTACATTAGATGGTAACTATCTTGCTTGGAGACTATCTTTTCTTTGCTGATTTGGAAGAAACAAGCTGCCATGTTGTGAGCTGCCATATGGAGAAGGACACCTGGCAAAAAGCTGAGGGTGGCCTCCTGCTGACATGCTGACACCCAGCAAGAAACAGAGGCCCTCAGTCTAGCTCCCTGCAAGGAACTGAATGCTGCCAACAACTAATCAAGTTTGGAAGTAAATTCCTACTCAGTCGAATCTTAGATAGCTGGCAGCCTTGGTAAACAAACTGATTATTACTTTTTGAGATCCTGAAACAGAGGATCAACTAAGCCATGCCCCAGTTCCTGATTCTCTGAGAGTATGAGATAACAATGTGTGTTGTTTTAAGCCAGTAAAATCATATTATAGTTACATAGCAATAGATAGCTAATACAGTTACTTAGTTATTCACATCTTTTAGTACCAGGACTGAAAGGACTTGTGGGTCTTTTTCCTAATTATCTTTTTAAACTATAATATCCATTAAAATCGAGTATATAAATTGAATTACACTTAGAAGTAGATCTCTAAATTACTGTTTCATAAGATATTAAATCAAAAATTTTAAGAAGAATGAAGCCTATTCTGTCTTATTGCTCTCAACAAAAGTTAAAACATTTTTATACTGTTAAAATGAAAACTATTTTAGAAAATTTTTTATGCCATATTTATATAATCCTTTAATTTTATAGTTTGTGCTATATACAATTTACACAAAAGTAAATACACCTATATTTGGAAGGCATTTAATATATCTTACTGATGGGGTGTATAATTAAACAGCTTGGAAATACTGTCTTTATATATACCTTTTTACTCTATTATCAAAAGCTATCTTTTTGTTTTAAACCCCAAAGCCTTCAGGTTTTAACTCTATTCAGTACAGTAGTTCTCATCCCTCGCTGCACATTCGAATCTTGCAGTTACTTTTTAGAACATAAGCAGCGTGTGCCCTACCCCAAACCCATTTAATCAGCATCCCTGGAGGTTAGGCGTGGTTTTGTTTTAACTCCTCAGGTTATTCTAATGAGCAGCCAGAGTTGAGAACTACCACCCTTGAAATAGGCAGTTGTCTTTGAAAAGTACTTTGTGAAAAAAAAGACCCAGTTGGAAAAACATCCTGTTTGAGGTGTGATTCTCTGGCTAAACCCAACTCCTGGAAGCCCTGAAACTGACCCCTAGAGGAAATACAATTCAGATCACAAGATGTTCAGCCAGCATTCGTCTCTCTTCTCTTAACCAAAATAAAGCCATGCATAGTAGATAAAGGTCAAAACCAATATATCTTAGATGGAGAGTGGTCCTCAACCAAGAAGATTCAAGAAGTTTTCAATTTTGAGGTAAATAAGGGCACTGGTGGACTGTGACCTTTGAGTTCAGTTCTCTTCTCGTGTGTAAATAGGCTACTTTCCCTATCCTTTGATTCTCTGTTGTTTGGCTTGCCAAATTAATATTTACAATGACTCTGCAGAATAACAGAGCACTTCTGGACTGGGCACCAAAAAGAAGCAGTAGGTACTTCCTATACCTTGATGATACTCCTTTCCTTCCATAATTGTCTTCCTAAAGGGAACGCTGGGATGTTTTCTATCTTCCTTGCATTTCACTGTTATATGTTTCTTTGGCTAATGTAAGAAATTCTGTTTTGTCTCTGTCTCTGGTCAAATTTTCTATTCAAACCTAAAAGCAAGCTCTTTTATCAAACCATCTTTCTTCCCCATTCCTCATTTCCAGCTCAAACTTTTATTTCTCAGGAGAAATGAAAAAAATAAAAACACAAACAATAGTGAGCTTCTGATTAATAAATTCAATCTATATGAAATAGACTGCTTAGTTGGAAAGTCTCCATTCTCTAGTCTTCAACATAACCATCTGAGGAAAATAGTGATATTATCCAAACTGTGTACTAACAACTCAAAATCGTTTTTAAAATGATATATAACAGTATAATAGTAACAATTAACTCCCTCTCTTGCCTAGATTGTGGTATCTAAATACAATTTCTCATTAAAAAGGATTTAGAGTTTCTTGGATAAGTGGCTGATTCCCAGGCCTGAGATAAGAAATGTCAAGATGAGCCAGAAATATCTTGTTGTGCCTGAACGCAAGGAAATTATCAAAGACTTCTGCTGGTGTGTCAAATTGATACAGGAGCCAACTAGAAAGGGAATTCCCCTTAGCCAAAGATAGTATAAATTGAGTATCAAAAAGAATAATGACTTCAATGAGTTGAACTAAATTAACTAATAAAAATCTATAATTTCATTTTGAAACTAAAATGAACTTTTTTGGTTACGTTTGGAGGGTGCTAGGACATTGAATCATTACTCTGAAAATTGATAAGTGATAATATGCCTCAAGCTTCTATCCTGTCTTAACTCTGCTGACTATGCTTTCGGGTAACCAAAGAGATGATGTGGGAAAGTTCTTTATGGAAGAATCACTGCTAATAAGTGAATGATGGAGGAGTGATAGAATTTTTAAAATCAACATTTTGCAACCTGTAATGAACGAATGGATTTGGCAATTACCTAGGTAACCTTACATGATTTAATCACGTCAACTCTAAGAGACAGGCAGATTATTATTTCTATTTAACTGATTATTAATCTATTTTACTGATATTATTATTGTTATTGTTATTATTACTTCTGATTATTTCTATTTTACTGATAAGGTTGAGTAAGTTTCCCAAATGTGCATTGACAGTAAGTTATATAGCAAGATTTCAACCCAGGCACCCTGAATCTGGCTTGTACTCTTAAATACTTCATTATATTTCTTCTTGAAGATAATAGCAAGCTAGTGAAGAATTTTAATCAAGAGTCTGATACAATCCTACTTATAGGGAGGTTTCTCTGACTTATAGGTGAAGGATGGATTGGATCAGGGATACACTTGAGGAAGAAAGAGTAAAACGTTATTCACTCATTCATTCATCTAATAAATATTTATTGAGCATCTTCCATGTGCTAGCCATTGTTCTAGGTACCAAGAGTACAAAAATGGTAAAACAGAGAAAAATACCTGCACTCATGGAGTTTATGTTTGGGTATGGGAAGATATAAACACATAAATAAGTAATACTTATAGCATATCAGATGATAAGTGCTATGGAGAGAAATACAGATAGGAATTGGGAAAAAGAGTTCTGGGAGAAGTGTTATAATTTAAAGTAGGATAGTCATGATGGCCTCAATGAGAAGGTAAGATTAAAAACAAAATATCTGAAGGGATGAGACATGAAAGTATCCTAAGGAAGAATAATCCAGGCAAATGCAAACCCCAAAATAGAAGTGTGCCTATAGTATGGAAGAATAGTAAGGAAGCCAGAGAAGTTAAAAGCAGAGTGAATGCAGGGAAGAGCCATAGATGAGATCAAATAAGGAGGCAGATCCTGTAGGGTCTTTTGGCCAATTGAACACTGACTTTTTCTCTAGGTGAAATGGAAAGCCCCTGGAGAGTTCTGAACACAAGAATGACGTAATCAAAAATTTTAAATATGAGAGCTTTATTGAGTTATAATTCACATGCCATAAAATTTACCCTTTTATAGTGTATAATTCAATAGTTGCACAACCATCATCATTACCTAACTTTAAAATGTTTTTATTATCCTGAAAAGAAACCATGTACCCATTAACAGTCACTCCCTTCTTACTCCCTCCCTTCAACTCCTTGTAATAAGGAATCTATTTCTAGCTCCTCAAATTTACCTATTCTGGATATTTCATATAAATGGAACAATACAATATGTGGACTTTAGTAAGATTCTTTCTTCTAGCATCTTTTCAAATTTCATCTGTGCTGTAGCATATATTGGTACTCCATTCTTTTTTAATTGACAAGTCATATTTCTTTTCATAGATACACTACATTTTATTTATCTATTTATCAGTTGATGATCATTTGGGTTGTTCCTATTTTGTGGCTACTTGAATAAAGCTCCTTTGACTATTCCTGCGCAAGTTTTTGTGTAGACACATGGTTTCATTTCTCTTGAGTATATATCTGGGAGTGGAATTATAAGGTCATGTGGTAACTCTACGTTTAATTTTGAGGGGAACTGCCAAACTGTTTCCCATAGTAGCTGCACTATTTTACAATCCCATCAGCAAAGAATGAATGTTTCAATATCTTTATACCCTCACCCACACTTTCTATTGTACATCTCTTATTTTAGCCATCCTAATGAGTGTGAAGTGTTAGCTTATTGAGTTTTGATTTTCCTGATAACTAATGATGTTGAGCATCTTTTCATGTGTTAATAGGTCATTTATATAACTTCTTTGGAGAATGTAAAATCAAATCCTTTGCTCATTAAAAACAAAAGGACTTTTTAAGAACAGATTAAGGCTTACAGAAAAATGGAGAAGATTGAACAGAGAGTTTCATATACCCAGCATCCAGCTTCCCCTATTAAGAACATCTTATATTAGTAAGGTAAATTTGTTACAATTAATTAACCAACATTGATACATTGTTATTATTTACCAAATTCCTTCCCCCCCCCCCAGATTTTCTTAGTTTTTACCCCATGTCCTTTTTTGTTTCAGGAAAATATCCAGGATACTATAATACATTTAGTTGTCATGTTTTCTTAGACTATGACAGCTTCTCAGACTTTCCTTGTTTTGATGACCTTGACAGTTTTGATGAATACTGTTCAGATATTTTATAGGATACCCTTCTACTGGAATTTGCCTGATGTGTTTTTCACAATTAGACTGAAGTTGTGGCTTTGGGGAGGAAGATCACAGAGGTAAAGTGCTGTTTTTGTCACCTTATATCAAAGATATATACAATTGATGTAAATTATGACTATTGACCTTTGCCCATTTTGAATTGTGCTGTCTTTTTATTTTTGGGTTGTTAGAGTTCTTTAATATACTGAATATAAGTTCCTTACCAGATGTATGATTTGCACAAATTTTCTCCCATTCTTTATTTGTCTTTCACTTTCTTAATGGCATCCTTTGTGGCACAACAGCTTTTAATTTTGGTGAAGTCCAAATATCTATTTTTCTTTTGACACTTGTGCTTTTCGTGTTGTATCTAAGAAGCCATTACCTAACCCAAAGTCATGAAAATTTATACCTACGTTTTCTTTTACAATGTTATAGCTTTGGCTCTTATATTTATGTCTTTGATTCATTTGAGCTAATTTTTGTATATGGTATGTGGGAGGGGTCCATCTTCATTCTTTTGCATGTAGTAACCAGGTATCCCAGCACCATTTATTGAAAAGGTTTTTCTTTTCCCTTTGACTTGTCTTGGCATCACTGTTGAAAATCAATTGACCATACAATTATACTCCAATTAAAAATAAAATGCATAGACACTGGGAGGAAATGCATAAAAATGCTAATGGTGGTTATCTCTGGGGAAGTTGGGGTTATGGGTAATTGCTGTTTTTTACTTTCTGCTTTTATGTATTTCTAGTTTCTGCAGTGAACATATATTGCTTGTAAAATTAGAAAGAAAGCAATAAATGTCATTAAAAATGAAAAAAGAAACAAAAAAGAAAGTCAACTGACCATAGACACGAGAGTTTATTTCTGAAATCTCCATTTTATTCATTTATCTATATGTCTATCCATATGCTAGTTCCACACTGTCTTAGTTACTGTAACTTTGTAGTAGATTTTGAAATTGGAAAATGTAAGCCCTCCAAATTTGTTTTTCTTTTTAAAAATTTGTTTAGCTATTCTAGGTCCCTTAAATTCCATATGAATTTTAGGATCAGACAGTTGATTTTCGCAAAGTAACCAGCAGGGATTCTGATAGAGATGTCATTGATTCTGAGATCAGTTTTGGGAGTATTGCCATCTTAACAAGTTAAGTTCTTTTGATCCATGAACACAGAATGTCTTTCCATTTATTTAACTCTCCTTCAATTTCTTTCAACCGTGTTTTGTAGTTTCAGTTATACTCTCATACCTCTTTTGTTAACTCTACTCCTAAGTATTTTATTATTTTGATGCTATTATAAATGGAATTGCTTAATTTCATTTTGTTCATTTCTAGTGTATGAAAATCCAATTGATTTTTGTACATTGATCTTGTATTCAGCAATCTAGCCAAATTCAGTTATTAGTTCTAATAGTTTTTTTGTGTGGATTTTTTATACAAGATCATGTCGTTTACAATGGAAACTGTTTTACTTCTTCCTTTCCAGTTTGGATGCCTTTTTCTTTCTTAATTTCCCTGATTAAACTTCCAGCACAATGTTGAATAGAAGTAGTGGGAGCAGACATCTTTATCTTATTCCTGATCTTAGGAAGAAAGTATTTAGTCTTTCACTCCCAAGTATAATGTTAGCTGTGGGGCTTTTTGTAGATTCCCTTTATCAGATAAGCAGCATTCCCTTCTATTTCTAATTTGTTGTGTGTTTTTACCATGAAAAGATACCTTATGTTTTAAATGGATCATTTTGCTTGCTCTGTAGAGAACAGACTGGAGTGGAGCAAGGTCTAAAACAGGGAGACTGCTTAGGGTGCTAATGATGTAATCTGGGTGAGAGATGATGGTGGCTTGCAGTTTTCCAGGCAAAACATGATGAAGGAGGGTGGAACTAACCAAATGGTAATCAGAATGTAACAAGAGATAGTAAGAGAATAGAATTGATAGAACTTTGTGACAATTTAATGTGATATTGGGCAGAGCACACACTGTTTCAGATCTTCTTTACTAGGCTGGGACAACCATCCCTCAGCTGCTACAGGATGGGTGTTGGTTGATAGTGGCTCACATCTGCACTTCTATTGACAATTAGCTGCCTCATCCAGAGCTATCTGGAAGATTAAATGACTCCTATCCCTGTGGAAACCAAAGACTAACTTATGTGAGAGTATAAAATCTATACCTAAAGGTACTATATATTACAAAGATTCTGATCCTTGAACTGCCCTGTGGGAGTGCAAAGCTCTTTGGCATGATGAATTCAGTTATTAATGGAAGCCATATATTAAGCTGTTGAGATTGACTATGATAATTGATCCCAGAAGTTTACGAAAGCAATTTGCTAAAGGACTTTGGAGACAATGAAAATACTTGTGGTTAGAAAATAAAGGAAAACAAGTCTCCAGAAATTATGTTAGTTTACAGGGTGATGGATATAATTTATATCTCAATGGTGGTGAGTTACATGACTTTATGCTTGTGATAGATACAGGATTGTGCCTCACAGACTTTCAACAACAGGAAACATAATTGACAAAGGGCCCTACCTGCTGGGCCCAGAAATCCATTACCATATTTGAATTCATGCTACATTTCAGTGGACTGTTTTCAGACAATGACTGGGCACAGCAAGGATACCAAAATAGGTCTATAGTGAAAGGTCCTTAGAAGGTCAACTTTAGCTCAAAGACTCCCAAAGGCCTTGCTTGCTAATCTTTCCTTAGACTTCCTAGCATTCAAGGACACTCTTAACCTTTTTTTCTTCTCTTTTGCACTCAGGATCAGGCTTGCATTGTGATCAGAGAGCTCTCCCAGCCTTTCCTGGCTCCCTTCTCACTTCTGTTACAAGTGTTGTCCTAAAAAAAAAAAAAAAAAAAAGTCCTTGCATGTTTAATCGCATAGTGGCAATAGTGGCATCTGTTTTAAGGATAAGCTGGACTAATATAATACATTTGTCAAAACTTGTAACTATAGACTCAAAAAGTTAGTATTCGTTCATGAAATACTCAAGAGAGTCAATAAATTTAGGGGTTAAAAGCATAACAAATACCATATGTGTTAAGGATTATCATCCTCATTATTAGTTGTAGTAGTACTAACAGTAGTAGTTGTAGATGGATTAAAAGGGAACTTCCATTACCTGATAAAAAGATACTTACCAAAAAAACTACAGCTAACATTATATTTAATGGTAAAATATTATTTAAAAGCAGGACCTGTGGAAGGATACTGGATATTATTACTATTTTTATTTTATTAATAATTTATAAGTGCTAATAGTTACCAGGTACTAAGTTCTTTACATATGTTAAATTTAATCCTTACAACAACTGTATGAAGAACAGTAATTAGACATAGTTTAACTTGAGATTCTGAGTTACAAGAAAAGTTAAATATATTGCCCAAGGTCTCAGAGTTTGATTTTGGACTTAGGTATTTGGCTCCAAAGTCTATGCAATAATTCCTACACTACTCTGAATCTGCAATCAACCTTACACTGGAGATCTTAGCTGGCTGAGTAAGGTAAGAAAAATAAATGTAAGGTATAAGGGTTTGGAAAGAAAGAAGCAAAACTGTCATATGTGCAGATGATATGATTATTCACACACAAAAATCCAAAAACCCCTACAGATGATTTTTGTTTAACAAGGGAATTCAGCAATGGTGTTGTCCATAAAATCAACATGCAGAAGTGAATTGCACTTTTGTACCCCAAGAAACCTAAAGTATAATCCTTAGAAAGATATAATTAACAATAGCACAAAGATAAAAGTACTCAGGAATAAATTTAATAAAAGATAGATAAGACCCTTATGAATAAAATTTTAAAACTTTAAATTTCTAAAATTTAATTTTATTAGTGGACAAAAATATTCAATATTATAAAGATGTTAATTCTCTCCAACTTGTCCCATAGGTTTATTGAAATTCTAATACAACTCCCACACCTCCCCTGCTTGTATGTATATGCGTGTGAAACTTGACAGGCTGGTTCTAAAATGTATATGGAAGAATCAAGAGTGCCAGGAATAGCCAAGACACCTCTGAAGAAGAACAAGATGGGGAAAGTTGATTTACCAGATATCAAGACTTATTATAAAACTATAGTAATTAAAGCAGTAGGGCATATATGAGTAGATCAATGGAACTGAATAGAGATTTGATTCCAGCCTAAACGGAAACATAATATGGGAGAGAGCTATCATTGCAGATTAATGAGAAATCTGAACTATTCAATGAATAATGTTGTGACAATTGGTTACACATATGGAAAAACAAAATAATAAATTGGATCTCTATCCCAATCCACACACAAAAATAGATTCTTAGTTACTTAAAGAATTAAATGTGAAAAGAGACATTATAATGTTACGGAAACGACAGGCCAGTCAAGAAACAAGCACCACTCGGAGGGTTGGAGTACTCAGATGTATTACGCCGGCGGGCTCAGAGGGGCTTCTGCTCCGAACCTCTGAGCACCTCCAAGACGTGTGCATGAGGTTTTATAGGGTAAAGTACAAGCTTGGGGTATTCGGCCAATAGGCATGGAACAGCTTTAGCAGCATTATCATCACAAAAGTGGAGGCGGGGAGGCAGCAAACCAACATTCCAAAGCCAGATATGTATCTTTGAAAACCCAGCTGGCTAGCAAAAAACATGAACAGCAAACCAACACTAATTAACCTAGATTTACAAGTTAGTCTAGCAGAACTCAGATCAGTATTCCAATACTTAGATTTGTGAGTTATCTTGTTAGCCCAGCCCAGCCTCTCCTTCACATTCCTAGACTTGTGAGTTATCTTGTTAGACCAGCCCGGTTTTTCCTTTACAATAACATTTTTAGAAGAAAATATAAGATAATATCTTTATGACATTGGGGAGGGGGAGAATTTCTTAAGCAACACACCAAAAGTACAAAACATAAATAAATAGGCTGATAAACTGGTAAAATTATAAACTTTGGTTCATCAAAAAAGACAGTGAGTGTGGGGGGGTATTTCTCAGTGGTAGACCGCATATTTAACATGCACGAGGTCCTGGGTTCAATCCCCAGTTACCTCCATTTAAAAAAAAAAAAAGACAATTAATAATAAAAAATTGAGATCATGTGTAAACAAAAAACCTCCTAAATATCAATAAAAATTCAATTGAGAACTGAAGAAATAACTGGATAGCCATTATACACAAAAAGAAACTTTATTAGTCTATGTATTAGTTTGCTTTGACTGCCATAACAAAATACCATAAGCTAGATGGCTTAAACAACAGAAATTTATTTCTCACAGTTCCGGAGGCTGGGAAATCTGAGATCAGGTTACCAGCAAGGTAGGTTTCATTCTGAGTCTTCTCTCTTGTCTTGTAGGCGGCCACCATATCCCCGTATGTTCACATGATCTCTTCTTTATGTGAATGGGGGCTAGATGGACACCTTCTCACTAGATAGCCAGATGGCCTTCTATTATGCATGTGTACATACGATGGGGGAGAGAAAGCATCCTCTGATGTCTCTTCTTATGAGGGCACTAATCCCTTATAAGGGCCCCATCCTCATGACTTCATTTAACCCTAACTACCTTCCCAAAACCCTATGTCCAAATACCATTACATTGGAGGGTTAGAACTTTAACATATGAATTTGGGGGAGAACAAAATTCAGTCCAAAGCAGCTTATAAACATCTTTTTACTGCCTGATCTCATTAATAATCAGGGAATTAAATTATAATAAAAATGAAATATCATTTTACACTCATCAGATTATACAAAATTGAAACATCCGATGATACTAGGTGTTGGCAAGGATGTGGAGCCAGGGAACTCTCATTCACTACTGGTGAAAATGTAAATTGGAAAAAAGAGTTTGGGAAAGAAGTATTTTCTAGTGAAACTGAAGATGCACATATCCTATGTTCCAACAATTCTGCTCTTAGGTATATACTCTAAAGCACTAGTTTTCAAATTGCTGGGTGCAATCCAATAGTTAATCATAAAGTTAATTTTAGTGATGGTGAAGTATAACTTTCTAAACAAACAAGAATATTGAAATGATTTTGCTAACAGAGGCAAAAGTGGTTTAATATCCTATATGTCAATAAAATATAATATTTGGGGTTATCTTTTCTTCAAGGTGGACAAGAATTATTTTAAACATTATCAGTTTTATTGTAAAATATATTTGTCAGTAGGAAGTCAGAGGTCCCTATGGATTCAGATCCTTCCAGCCTCTTCTAGACAATGCCCAGGCTTACACTGAAAGGGCAGCCATTAATCTCTTTGCTCATTTCCAAGTCTTCAACAATTTTTCCTGACAATGGTTCCCTTTTAGCATTTTTCAGTAATGAAATTGAAAAGAAGGAACAGAAATCCAGTGCATTGATAGAGGTGTATAAGCATAGTGTTGGGGCCCAGGGTAGGCTGCCCCAAAATGTGCTTCAATGGCATATTGATTATTTCGAATTAAAGTTACTTAAGAGAGAGGCAAAGCCAGGACACTCCCACCCTCCTTTCTATCTCCCTGAAAGCAGGAAATAAATCTCTCATCTGAAAGATCCACTTCCTGCATCTGAAGGTAGAAGGACACTCATCTCCAGAAACAGGGAATTCAGGCCGACAAGCCTACATAAACAAACCTTTCACGTCCTTTCATTTACTACCCCAAACCCAAACTCTTTAGATCCTTCACTAATTGAGTATCCAAAACCTAGTTGCTTTGGTCAATTCCTCATACATTTATTGCTTCTCTGTCTGAAAAGTATAAAAGCTGCCTGCTTTGGCCACTTCTTAGGTCCCATTTCTTAGACTTCCCTGCAAATGATTAAAATGTGTTTTTTTTTTCTCCTGTTAATCTGTTTTGTGTCAATTTTATTATTAGTTCAGCTACAAGAACTCAAGATGGGTAGAGGGAGAAATTCCCCCCTCCCCGACAATAGTTTTGTGAGCTTTTTCTTTCAAATAGGTTTATCTATCTGTGGTGCATATGTGGTATTATTGCGTTTGATGTACAACGTTATTGTTCACGGTGGGCTGGGGTCAGAAAGTTTGAAAGCAATTTTAAAATGCGTGAAAACAAGTGAATGTTTTGAGTTGTCCCTTTGCTCAAAGCAGGCAACCACTCACAGTGCGGGGCCCAGTCAGGCAGAGACTCAGAAAGCGATCTGTATGAACCAAAAGGAATAGACAAGAGCCCGGCCGAGGGTTCGTCCGTGTCTTTCATTAGCACTGAGGTTCGCTGGCTGCCTGGGACGCCACAAGAATCGAGAGGCGGTAGGCGGAGTGGAAAGCCGAGCCGGCCAGCTCCAGCAGGCGGGAGCTTAGGCTGGCCGCTGGGCCACTGCCCGCGGGGAGTCAAGCACAAGACTGGCGCCGGGGCAGCTTGGCACCCGCAGCAGCAGCTTGGCACCCGCAGCGGCCGCCACCCGCGAGCGGAAGAGCAGTGCGCACGCGCAGGCCTCCTGGCCGCCGGCTGGGAGAGGCCCCTACAGCAGGCGCGGCTTCTCCTCCAGCCCTCCGCCCCGTCACCCGGCCGCGTTTCCCCCGCCCCCTCCGCGCGCCGGCTGGTCGCGACTGCGCGCGCAGCGCCTGCCTGAGCTGGCGCCCGCTGGAAGGGGAAGCGGCGGGTAAGAAGGCCCTGCGCCGGGGGCATCTATGACGGGGTTGGGAATTTCCTCTTCGGCTCTCTTCGACTCTCAGGACCCTGGAGGAGGAGAGTGAGAGGAGCTTTTGAAACCGGCTTTCTCCTGCCGCTCAGGCGTGCCTTTGATAAAGGGATTTCGCCCTCATCTGAGCTTCATCTAGTCCGGTTCGCTCCTGCCTCTCCTCTCCCCGTCAATCCCCCGCCCCCGGGGGGAATCCGAAGGCCGAACTCTGCCGGCTGCTGTCACCAGGCGTGTCTGAGGTGCCTTCTCCGCCGTTCGGGTAGCGCCCCCGAATGTTTATGCGCCTTTAGTGTCGCAGTAGCCTAGGGATAGCTCTCCACGTCCAACCCCTAGTTAGCTTCCAGATGCTCTAGGCAGTGGATTCAAGGCCGCTAAACATAGGTCCTCTTTACTTCCTTTGGGCGTTTCCACCGGTTCCTAATAATCTACCTTTAAAGTTTGTGTCTCTTGGGCACGTCCCTTACATCCCTATGCAGTGTGCCTGAATTATGCTGTCTCCTTTTGGAAATAGGCTTACACCACGTGCCGCCTTTTGGAAGGAAGTACTCCACTGGCAGTGGGATAGTATCAGCAGTTACTAAGAAGCGTGGTAATAGAGTAGGATTTCAGCTGTCTCCCACCCGTTGGACATTCAATAACTTCTTTTTTTTTTTTTTTAATATAAGCAGGAGGCAGCGTTTTAGCTCAGTGGCTGTGCTTCATGCCCTGAATTTGGGGGCAGAGGAGGTACCTTGTAATTAAACAAACCACTGGGGTGTAAAATCTGCTGAGAGGAAGCAATCTAAAACAGAAAAGCCTGACAGCCATGCCATGTTTAATAATATCTGAAGGTCAAATTTCTATGTAGAGACAAAAACACTGTTAGCTCTTATATGCCAATTAAATGTAACATGTTGACATTCTGTAGATGCTGATGTGAAGTTTTAGCAGCTACCTCGGAACTTTTCAATCTACTTTCTCAATAAGTTAATTCCTAGATAATCATGATAGTCAGTTTAGTTATTTTTACTTTGATAAGTGTGACTAAATGCTATAAACTTAACCACTTTTTTCTAACATGAGCCCACACTATTTCTGTCAGTCTTAATACCAATTCTCCTTGATGCTTAAATGACAAACCTTACTCAGATTTCCCATGTGCTTCATCTCTAGATCTCTTATATTAATGGATCTCATGGTTTCTTTATTCAAAAATTAACTTAGATTTATCCCTTTGATTCTCATTGTCGAGGCTAGAAGGCTGTTTCCTAGGACTTTGCTACTGCTTAGCTCATCCCCCTGAAGACTCAAGTAACAGTTCTGAGATATGACGATTGTCATGTTTATTCTCTATAAAACTAACGGCTCACGTCCAAATTTCTGTGCTTGCACTTCAAAGCCCTTTCTCTATAACCTGGCTTAATAATCCCCATGCACATGATATGGTGGGAAAAACCCAGGATTTAAAGTAAGAAGATCTGGTGTGGAAAGATTACCAGAGTTAAACAAAACCTAAGCCATTATTGTTATTTCTCATTGTACTCATTTATTTCACAAACATTTGAAAACCTATTATGTGTTAGATACTGGTGTGACAGCTGTGAAAGACAGTCCCTGCCCTAAGGAATTAAACTTTCAGTGTGTGTGTGTGTGTGTGTGTGTGTGTAGGGAGTAGGGCAGTAAAATGTCTGACAAGGTAGAGTGTGATATAGGCTGTAAAATAGGTAAGGTTAAGGTGAGCACCAAACCCAGAGAAGAGAGAAACAGGGAAGGGTTCCTGGAGGAAATTATATTTGAACAGAGTTCTGAATTATAACAAAGATCCAGAAGGAAAAGGTGGAGAAAGGTGCCATTGAAAGAGATGCTTTTAGAGAACTGCTAGTTGTTAGGTTTTGTTGGAGTATTAAATTCAAAGAGGATTAGAGGATGTAGGACTGGATAGGTGGACAGAGGTGATATTTGAAGGGCTTTGTGTGCTAAGGGAAGTGTACAAATTGAAGGATTCTAAGCAGACAGTTGGCCTGATCATAATTGCCTTTTGAAAGTTCATTTTGGCTGCCATGTGTGCTGCTTTACTGCAGTGTACAAAAATTTCTTTCTGCCTTTGTGCCTTTCCTTGTTTTCTTTACTCCACCTAGAAGGATTTATGCTGTCTACTCGTACCTTAATACACTACGTATCACTCCAGTGTCTAGTTTAGGTCCCATTTCAGCTGTGAAGCATCATCTTATTTTTTAGGCCCTATTATTCTCTTCTCTGAATCCCTGTTAGGAATAGTACCACACAGTTTAGTACTTGTTTCATGTTCATAAATAGATCATTATCTCCTTGAGGATAGCAAATGTTTCATATGTATATGAATAGAAGACATATTAAACATAAAAATGTGTTGCTTAGACTTTCTCTCTCTCTTTTTTTTTTTTCAGGGTAGGACCAGACTATGGGCAACAGTCCTTTTAGTTAATCTATCATCATCATGGCTAATGAGGGTTGTGCCAAGGCTGGTGATAGTCCTTTTTCATCCGATAAACATGCTCAACTCATCTTGGCCCAGATCAATAAAATGAGGAATGGCCAGCATTTCTGTGATGTGCAGCTACAGGTTGGAAAGGAAACTTTTAAAGTTCATCGGCTTGTTTTGGCTGCCAGTAGTCCTTACTTTGCAGCTTTGTTCACTGGGGGAATGAAAGAGTCCTCAAAAGATGTTGTACAGATTCTAGGAATTGAAGCTGGAATCTTTCAAATACTTCTAGATTTCATTTACACAGGTATGTTACGTGAGCCATAGCTTTGAGCAAAGAATGATGCAACCACTCATCCACTGCTACGGGATTATAAATTGTTTTAATTTATATGGGAAGTACTTTGACAGTATGTTATTATGAGTCTTCAAAAATTCATCTCTTTTGACCCAATATTCCTTTTCTAGGGATCCTAAGGAAGTAATTAGTGATGCAGGTGGATATATTTGTTTATTGTAACATTATAAGAGTATACAACTGAATACATTCTTATTGTCCCTCAGTAGATTATATGGTTAAATAAATTAAGGTACACATATATATATAAAATGGAATAATTTTTAGATCTCGCAAATTATATATGTTCACACACATATATATACTATCATGGAGGAATGTTTACAATATATTTAATGAAAAAATCCTGATCTAAATACCAGCCCACTTTTGTAAAAAAAAAAAAAAATTTGTGTATTTGTGCACAGGAAAAAGACCAGAATATTGACAAGTGTTTATCTCTACATGATGGAATATGGAAGATTCTTATTTTTCCCTTTTTTGTGTTTTTTTCCCTCAAAATGTTTATAATCAGCACGTGTTGATTTAATTACAATTTTTATTTTCAAAGAGTTTTTATGACGTTAGAAAATGCACACGAAAACTATAAAGTGTAAGTCTTATATGTAGCATAAATATACATGGAAGAAAGACTTGAAAGAGATACACTAAAGTGTCAACATAGTGTATGTCTCCATATGGGAAAATATGTGATTTTCATTTTTATACTTTTCTGCCTTAAAGTTTTTTTTTCTGTAGTAAATATATATTACCCTTATGATCATGAGAAAATGTTTGAAAACAAAGACTATGTTTTTTTAGTCTAGTTTTGAGACTACACCATGTCCTCTGTAAAGGACTACTTTGCAGGAGATAGTTATATGGCCTGATAAATTATTGTTTATTTAACATATGTTATTTAAACTGGGAAAATGACAAAAGATGATTTCTTTGTGTTGTTTCATATTCCTTTTTGGAAAATTTTGGGAAATAACTTAATTTGGGATTGTAAAAATGATTTATCTACTGAAAGGAATGAAGCTCTGCCTGTTGACTAGTGTACAAATTAACACTGAGGGGTTCTTGATTCACTTTTCTGTTTAACTTGTGTGAGCTGGTTAAGTTGCTTCATAAATACCCCACTTCTCTTATTTGCAAAGTATAAGTTAATGCAGATTAATCCAATGGAATTAATGTTGAGATCCATAAAAACAGAAGAAATGTCACAAGTTGTTTATTCTGCCTCTGTTGTCTGATAGTAGCAACAAGAGATAATTAGTGAAAGAGAATGTTCATGTCATCATGTCCATATTGCTGGTGATTACCACATCCATCAAAGAAATAAAAAGTGGTAAAACCTAGAGAAATGCGAGCTACTGAGCATACCTGGGGGGAAATAACATTGTAGAGTACTGATATTTAAGGCTAAAATTAATGATTAACAGTTAAGAATAACATTCGGCTGCAATTAAAAGATATAAAATGGCTTTACAAGATAGTAGGTTATTTTTCCACAAAAATAAATCCATAGTAGCCATCCCAAGGCTGATATGGTGGCTTCATGATGTCATTAGTGTCCCATTAATCTTCCAGCACTTTGCTCCACTGTCTATAGCTTGTAGCTTCTAATCATGATCACTGAACTCTAGCTAGTGGAATGAGGAAGAGGGAAAGATAAAAGAGCCTGCAAGCTGAGTCTGACCCTTTTTAAGCTTTTCTGGAATCCCTCCCCAGTAACTGCTACCTGTATCCTCTTGGTGAAACTCAGTCAAAAATTCACCCCTAACTGCAAGGGAGGCTGAGAAACGTAATTTTCAGCAGGGCAAAATCACCACCCACGACAAAATCAAGGTTTTTTTTTTTAGTAGAGATTAAAAAAAAATGAATATTGGGTATTTACTAGACAGGGAACTTTGTAGTCTTGGATAAAATTAGTTCTCGAAAAACATGTTCCTTGATTTTCATTGTAAGAGCATTTCGTATTTTGGGATGGGGGCGGCAAAACCAATTATTCTGTCAGTCTCTCCTTTGAACATTCTTTATTAACTATTCACAATTCTAATAGGTCTTAACAGATAACTTCTCACCTTAGATTTTTTCTTTTTTTTTTTTTTTACATACTTTATTATTTGTTTACTTTTTAATGGAGGTATCTCATGCGTGCCAAGTACACACCCTACCACTGAGCTATACCCTCCCCACTTAGACTTTTTATGCACTTCACTTAGAATCAAATGACCTGGGTTTGTGATCTAGCTCTGCCACTAATCAGCAATGTGATACAAGGCATGTCATTTAACTATAGTCAATTATTCATTTATTCTTTCAGCAGATATATATGAGTACTTTTTTTGAGCTAGGCACTGGGGATATGACAGTAAACAAGACAGGCATGGCCTCTGCCTTCACAGAGTTGTATAGGTAATGCAAAGTTAAGTATTTGCAAAATAGAAATGAGCCTGTGAGAGCCTCATTCTCCTTATTCATAAAGTGTGGATAGTAGCACTTTATAATTCATGTAAATTTCATTAGAATTTAAATTAGATCAATTTTAACGTAAAAGTGCATTTTATAATCTATAAAGCCATATTAAGCTGTAGGACATTCTTTTTGTTGCTCTCAGGTAACTCTTGGCTTTATCCAGTAGCAATCATTCAGTCCCCTTCCATTATAACCCATAAGCTTCTCTTCTCCAAATTTGTACTAATTCTCATTTCATTCAGTTAAGTCTTATCTCGGTTTTCTCTGCAGCCACTACCATTAACTCCAATGGTGGATTCCATTTCCTATACTTTTGGTAAAACTTGTGTTTGCATTCAACAAGTCATATTTTTCCTCTCACCGTAATGTCTCATTTATAACAAATTTCTTGAGCACCTAGTGTGTGCTAAGTGTTAGGAACAGGGAAAGGGCAAGCCTTGCCCCAACAGACTTTATAAATCTACGTGGGAATACAAACTTTAGACAGACAGTTTAGTTGAATGTTATCAAAGGGATAAAGGGAAAGTATGAAATTGAATGGAGAATTTATCCTTATTAGATAGGAGAATTATGGTGGGTTTTTTTTTTCCTTTTAAATATAATTGACTATTTGATGTCTTTCCAAAGTCATTATGTAAATAAATGAAAGTGAAGCCCTCTGGAAAGAGATTGGTATATACAGTAACTTAAATGTTAAATGTTTAATATCTTCTCATATGTTATAGGCTCTTGATTATATCTGATATCAACAGTTAACATTAATATGGCACTTTATTATAGTTGAGGATAGGAACCCTGTCTTACTCTCCCCAGTGCCTCAGTAAAATGTTAGATGCATATATCCTTATGTTAAAAGCATGGACTTTGATGTTACTCCCTGCCCTGCATCTCACTTAACCATGAGACATGAGGGCATGTTACTTTAACTTTCTGTTTTCTTAATAAGAAAATAAAGGGGGGAAAACCCTACTATATGGAGTTGTAGTGAGGGTTAAGTAAATGTATAAGGCAATTAATGCCGCACCTGGCTCAGTGTAAGTATTCCATGAATGTTAGGTATCATCATTTAAGTTTTGCACTTTCTACAAATTCTTTGTTTCTTTTTTACTTAGCATCTGTCTACTCAACAAACCCTAAGCTATCAGTGGAATCAGGTATAATGTGATTTGATTATGTTAAGTATTTGTTTTCTTTTATTGGTTATTTTGTTTTCCTACTTCCCTAGGTATAGTGAACATAGGAGTGAATAATGTCCAGGAGTTGATTGTTGCAGCAGATATGCTACAGTTGACTGAAGTTGTCAGTCTTTGCTGTGAATTTCTGAAAGGACAAATTGATCCACTGAACTGCATTGGGATCTTTCAGTTCTCTGAGCAAATTGCCTGCCATGATCTTTTGGAATTTACAGAAAACTACATTCATGTTCATTTCTTGGAGGTTCATAGTGGGGAAGAGTTCCTGGCACTTACAAAAGATCAGCTGATTAAAATTTTGCGAAGTGAAGAGCTTAGCATCGAGGATGAATACCAGGTCTTCTTAGCTGCAATGCAGTGGATTCTGAAAGATCTGGGAAAGAGAAGAAAACATGTGGTGGAAGTGCTAGACCCAATTCGATTCCCTTTATTACCTCCTCAGAGGCTTTTAAAGTATATAGAAGGTAATTTTTTGTGGTGGTTGTTGTGTGTTAAATTAGTCAATTAATTATCCAGTGGCCTTTTCCCTGTTTGAAATGTGATAGTGTTTTCATTTTTCAGTTCAATAGCAGACATTTATTGAATGATTACTATATGCAAGATACAACTTTAGTGTTTTGTGAGTAGATAGTAGTATTTCAGTATTTCTACCCATTATTTTAATCAAATCCATATGTATCTTTCTTGAAATTAAATACTAAGGGGGTAAAATTACTGACAGATCTAAAATAACACTGCTATTTTTGGCAGTACTAATTATTTTAGGGTAAGATTTCCTCATGCCACTCTGAAAAATTCAACAAAACCTAACATCTGGGAGAAAATATATATGCTAAAAACAAAAACAGAACTCAATAAATCCTATAAGCCCTCTCATTATAAAATGAATTTTATGTTGATATAATATAAAGCTTTTATGTAGCCTTTGAATAATTTTTAGGTTCTAAACTTTGAATATACTTCTCACTGTAGTATAAAATATATTTTAGATATTTATTAGAAATATGATAATATTTAAATTTATTTTAAAAAACGACTTTGGACGTGGTTTCAAGATTTGAAGCTTTTACTCTTGTCACACACTGAAATTTTAGGATGTTACTGAATCACAAGTGATTTTATTATGAATTTAAATATGATATTAGCATTAAAGGTGTAATTCTGTGAAGGAATTATATTTAATGTGAATTTTTAGTTTTTTCTACTCTTAATAGTGTTAACAGAATTTTGTAGGATTTTCTGAGTGATAACTTGTACTAGTGTGTATACAGTCAATTCTCATCATTCACGGTACGTATACTCTATAAAGTTGCCAGGAGCCCTGAATTCGCAAATACTGAGCCATTGTTCCTAGGGAAAATGCAGGGTAAGTTCTTATAAGCCTCCGGTCACAACATTTTTGTCAACTGATCAATACATGACCTTGTTTTCTGTGTGTATCTGTCAAAACCACCTTATTTGATATATATTGTTGATTCATTAACATTGAGCTCATGGCCAATAGCACTGTAACTCAAACCTGAATGAAGCCTAACACATGCATTTTCTCAGTAAGGCACATCACAGCCTTCTTGTACGTATGAACACTAGACAGCACTTTAGCAGTATGCTTAGGGGCTATTTTAAACATAGAAAAACCAACAAAATGCACAAAAATGTGAAAACCATGGCTCTAAATAGTGTGAAGAGGACACTTGTTTACAGTATGAGAGCTGAAAGAGGAAGGTAGAATGTCATCTCTTTCAGTCTCACCTGGGAACAAGCATGTTAGGTGATTCAAATTTTTTGTCACTCTGTAGCATGTCTGCAAACCACCAGAAGAGCGCCATGAGTATTGATTTGGGTTACAAATACATTTTAGTGGATAAATGTGTTCACAAATAAGGAATCCACAAATAATGAGGACTAACTATATTTAAATGCTAAAACAAGAAGAGAGAAATTATCCAGACACATATTTGCATGCATTATGTGAGAATTTAGGAGCGGGCCAAAGGTTTTCATGGTTGAGTTTTCTTTTCCCAAGTGTTACAGAGTACTAAAGGGAAGTCCTTCTGCTAGAAGCAAAGGAAGGTTCCCTAGAATTGGGGCATGTTTTCCTTCAGTTTTTTAGTGTTATAGCATTCAAGTCTTGCACTGCCCGATAGTTACCACTCAAAGGTATTTCACTGAAGTAAAACTGCATTCCAAAGGAGAAGTAAATGAAGGATTTTTTTAAATGGTAACCTTAATATTTTTCAACCTTGATACTTTTTCTCTTTGATCATATTGGGAGAAAAGATAGGGAATTTGTGCAGAAAAATAATGAGACTCTACCACAAAATTCATAAAGGGAGCAAGACTTACTTGAAATGGTTAAATTGTGAAATGTGTAGGTTTTTCCCATGGTGTATATTTTTGTGTTTACCACTGGTGATGAAAGAATAGAGATCTGCTAAGGCTGAGGGTCCTTGCTTGGGGGCCTGGGTTCCGAGCTCTCTCTTGTAAGATCCTATTATTGATCAGGACCTCCTTAACCCAGCCAAGAATGTATCTCATGATAATGTTTTTCGGATTTAGGGAGAAAGCTTAGCGACAGTCCCTTGGTAGCATACGTGGTGCCTTTGTGCAAATTAGAAAATAGTGCCCTTTCACAGGGGCCAGGTCTTACAGCTTGCCAAGTGGGACACAAGTTAGCTTTCATCCCCAATTCATCTTTTCAGCTAAGTACCCTTCAGCAGAATAACCTACCCAGTCATGCTCAAAGTCATTTTAGGAGATGGACGTCATCTCACTCGAATTTTTTGCATCCCACTTTGACTGTCATTTTCAAGGTTTATGAAATAATTTTATATCCTTTTGTTATTAGGTTGTAAGTATAGAATTTGGTGGCTATTTTATTTTCTCTTTTTGTTAGAAAGTTGTGATACTGTTTTACTTAGGCATCTTTATTTAGAGATTCTCATATATATGTTTTCAAATTGGATCTTGTGAAGCATATTTTTAAAAAGTCTTTGATAAAAGAAAAGTATATTCTTTAGTAGAAATGAGGAAAATATTTGTTATTGTAGAAAACGAACACCACTGTTTGATGATGAGTTTTTATTTTTTGATTGATAAATGTATTTCACTTTTATGGAAACATGTCTTTTTAATATTAGTTAAAAGTTGATTAAAACACTGTTTTTTTAAACATTGCTTTAGGAGTATCTGATTTTAATCTTCGTGTTGCATTGCAAACACTTTTGAAAGAGTACTGTGAGGTATGCAAATCTCCCAAAGAGAACAAATTTTGTAGTTTTCTGCAGACATCTAAGGTTCGACCTCGGAAGAAAGCGAGAAAGTACCTCTATGCAGTAGGTGAGAACCTTTTAAAAAGTAATCAAAATTATCTTTATTTTCAGGATCAAAACCTTTTAATATTTTAGTTGTTACTATACATGTCAGAATATGTAGGTATGTCAAGTAGGCATTTAATTTCACATACAGGCTGCAGATTTATAAATTGTGTTTATATAATACTTTGGAAACATCTAAGAATAGCTATTTATTTGACATCTATTATTCTGTGACCTATATATTTAGGTTGTCAGATACCAAATTATTGTCACATAACTGCCTTAGAAATACTGCTTTAAAAGTTAAATCTTTGACTTCTAATGAGAAATAGGAAAATAAATCTCAAACATTTTAACTATTCATAGTGTCTTAGATGGTCACTAGGGATGATAGGAACTAGTGGTCTTCAAAGCGTGGGTGTGCAAGACAATCCATAGGAGTATCAGATGAACATATTACAGCTTTTCCATTTTTATTTAAAAAAACCAGTATTTGTTATATACAATAGACAGATTTTCCAGATTTATGTACATAAGATAATTTATATATAACAGTTTTATAATATAATTTATAGTGTGAATGTTAATTGTGTGTGTAATTGTATATATACTGAAATATATAAATATGTAATTTTTGAGTGCTTGCTAAGTTTTTTTAAATGGTAGGATGTGCAGTCAAACAATGATTTCAACTCATTATTTTTAATTGAAAAAGATATTAATAGAAGTCACAATGAAACTTTTAAGAAGACAGATAACCAGCTCCTAGATTTGTTTTATCTAACGTTCAGTTATAGCCAAGACCAGGTGGTGAACATTGTGGTTGACCTCATTGCATTTAAGCCATAATCTTTCAAGACTTGGTACATTTAAGAATAATATATGTATATATGGCAGGCTGTAAAGCACTTATTCCTTGCTATGAAATAGTTATATTGAATGTCTAGATGTAGAGAGCTAGATTTTTCTTGTTACTGCCATTTCCATGTTTAGCAGTAAGGGACTTGCTGTGTACTTCCTTTCCTTCCTTTATTCAGGTGGATATACTCGGTTGCAGGGGGGTCGTTGGAGTGATAGCAGAGCCCTCAGTTGTGTAGAACGTTTTGACACCTTTAGCCAGTACTGGACCACTGTATCTTCACTTCATCAGGCTCGATGTGGATTGGGAGTAGCAGTTCTAGGAGGGATGGTTTATGCAATTGGAGGTAAAAATCAAAATGTCTTATTTCCCTTATTAGTCTCTAGCTATAAGTTGGTTACATTCTTATATGTCTTATGTGTATTGCTAGCTACCATTCAGTATATGTAGATATAGTTGTGCTTAATAAGTATTTATTGAATAAATGAATGAATGAAAAAAGGAAATACCAAGATGTTGAATATTTCATACCAGAAGGATACTATAATTTATTACAAGGCAGAATACTTAGGTTTGGTTTTAATGAAGTTATTTATAAAATGTGGCACCAAAATTTAGGTCAATATTTGTGATAAAAATTTTTTTTTAATTCAGAAAGCTGTATAACGAATCATTTTTAATTATGTCCAAGTAATCTGGACAGTGGGATATATAAAATCTATGTCAGCTAGACAATGGGATATATTTCTTGATTGAAATCACTGTGTTTTCTGAAACTATTATTATGAATTTTAAAATGATTAATGAATAAAATTAAATAAAGAGAATTTGACTGTTAGAGGAAAATAATTGTCAGAGAGGGATCTAAAGAGAAATAAATTTTAACATGCCTGATATCAATATTGACTTCTGAAAAATTTGTCTTTTATAGCAACCGGCCTGGGTAAATCATCTGTAACCTTTACAGCAATTTTTTTGCTCTATTTCTGTGGGTCAGCCTAAAACACTGAAAGCTGTATATCGAAAATCTTATTATTAGGGGGTAGGTATAGCTTAGTGGTAGAGCACATGCTTAACATGCACAAGGTCCTGGGTTCAGTCCCCTGTACCTCCATTTAAATAAATAAATATTTTTAAAAATATTATTCTCCAACTATGATAGTATCAGTTTAAAATGAAAGAGGCAATATTTGATTTTTATAGTTTGGAAGGAACATAATTGTCACTCAAAAGCTGTTTATTAAATCAATAAATGTCATGGTCCATCTGAAAATCCTAACAAATTAGTTTTGAGCAGTAACCTTCTGTCAGCATAAAGATCATTAGTCTATATAATCTTTGGCTAGACCTCTAATAGTTCTTTTTATGTACACTTTGGCAATTATAGATAGTTTCATTGTGTGAACTCTCCTATTTAACCTAGGGTCACAGTGTCTTGTGTGACACTTGCATATGTATATATATATATCCTTTTTCCAGATACCATGGAAGTACCAATGGGAGCACTTCGAAAATGCTATGACTTTGCTAGCTTTTATTAGTACTATCAACATTACTATCTTAACATATCTTAATATATCCTTAATATACACTTTAAAAATAATTTTTATTACCAAAGTAATTCGGGTTTGTTGTAGAAAATTTTGCTAAAACTGATACATATGAAAAAGAAAATAAAAATCACCCATACTATAATCACAGTACCACCCAGAGATAATCATAGTGTTTGGTTTGTTTCCTTCTAGATACATACATTTCTGGGTTAATATTCTAAGTATGAGATTTAAAAATTAAGATATAGTTCACATACCATAAAATTCACCATTGAAAGTGTGCACTTCAGTGGTTTTTATTATATTCACAAAATGTGTAGCAATCACCACTAATTCCAGAACATTTTCACCACTGCAAAAAGCCACTCTTATCATTTAGGGAAAATTTTATATGAGTGTAGAGAACTGTTTACTAGCCATGTTCCCAGACTCCAGGCAAGGGTCAACCTTGCAAGCAGGTCTTTCTAAGGATAGGCAATGTCAGGCCTCCTATGTTAACTCTTTTCTGGACAGTAGGAGTTTTGTATACATTCAGGATTCTGGGCCCTCATAAAGTTATATGTGCTGCAAATATCTTTTCCTACTCTTCTGCTTCATCTTTTACTCTCTTTATGGTATCTTTTGATAAAATAGATTATTTTAAATTTTAATGTAGCCAAATCATTATATTTTTCCCTATATTGTTAGTGTTTCTTGTATCTTTTTTGAAGAAATCCTTGCCTACTCCAAAGTCATGAGGATATAAATCTTTATTGTTTTCTAAAACTTTATAGTTTTGCCATTTACACTTAATGTCTGTAATGCACCTGTAATTATGTTTTTATAGATAGTATGAGCAACGAACCAGCTTCATTTTTTCCCACATATATGTAACCAATTCCCAGCATAAAAGATTTTTGTTTCCCCACTGCTCTGCCTTGTAAACTGTGTCATATACCAAGTCATCATATATGTGTGGATCTGTTTCTAGAATTTCTGTTCCATTGGTCTCTCTGTCTATGCCTATCTTAATTACTGTAGCTCTATTTTAAGTCTGATAAACTTATTTGATAGGGCAGTTTCTCCTTATTATTCTTTTTGGGAGGGCTTGGCTATTCTAGGCCTTTTATACTTCCATATAAATTTTAGAATCAATTCATTAAATCTGTTTTTGAAAATAATGCTGTATGATTCCACTTACATGAGATACTTGGAGTAGTCAAAATCAAAAAGACAGAAAATATAATGGTGGTTGCCAGGGGTTGGGGGAGGAGAGAATGGAGAGTTATTGTGTAATAGGTATAGAGTTTCAGTTTTATGAGAGAAGAATTATGGGAATGGATGGTTGTGATGGCTGTACAACGGTGTGAATGTCTTTGACATCACTGAACTGTACATTTTAAAACAGTTAAGGTGGTAAATTTTATGTTATGTATATTTTAACGCAGTAAAAACAAGAAAGGGTTTTTAAATTGGGATTTTGTTAAATCTATAAATAAATTTGGGGATAATCATCTTTACATTGACTCATAATTCATGAACATGATATATTTGCCCATTTATTTAGATATTCCTAAGTTTATAAATTTTATCCATAAAGATCTTATATAATCTTTGATTAGATTTACTCCTAGGTATAGTATATTTTAAAATTCTATTTTAAGTGATATTTAAACATTTATTTTCACTTTCTGTTTGTTGCTAGATAAACAATGCATTAAAACTGAAATTGTCCCAGGACCAGCTATCCAAACTATGAAAATATGGAAGTGTCAAAATACAAATTGTATCCTCAAAAACTACATAGATTGGGTGGTAGAATTAGAAATAGATAATAGGAAAATTATGCTTTTGCTTCATTAAGTGGGCTTTAATAAATGACAATGCTATGGATTCAAAATAACACTTTGTGGGCAGTGAATTGTAGTGAATAATATAAAATCAGACATTATTGTTGAATTTCTGACAACACAAAATGCTACTGAATATTGTATTATGGTTCTAGGCTATTAATATTACTAAACCTTCTCATATGTGTCTCTTTTACTTAACTCAGGTGAAAAGGATTCAATGATTTTTGACTGTACTGAATGCTATGATCCAGTTACTAAACAGTGGACAACTGTAGCTTCAATGAATCACCCCCGCTGTGGCTTGGGAGTGTGTGTGTGTTATGGAGCTATCTATGCTTTGGGTAATTATGTTGTTCAATTTAAGGATATCTAACGTTATTTAAATTTTTAGTCAAATTCTGCTTACTTTTGAAATTTCCCTCCCTTCCCTAAAGAAACTTGTGTCTTTTCAGCTTAAATTCTTATTCTCAAAATTGTATTACTTCAGAAATATTATCAAGTATGGAGTTCTCCGAAGGAGATGGAGATAAAATACAGATGAGATGTCTAATGAAGCACTCTAACTGATTAAAAGTTAAATCTCATAATTATGATAATCATTTTGCATTCGCAGAAGTTGTTTCAAAAAGTAATTTTGTAAAATATCGTATTTCCTATGCAGTATGTTGCAGTTTTTGTTTTTGTTTTGTTTTTTAAAATCTCTTGTGAAACCTAGGCAGAGAGTTAAAGGACTCAACTTCTACCCACAGTCAGATTCTAACTTTTTATGTGATGTTGGACAAATAACCTCTCTGGTCTATGTGATAATTATCCATAATATAAGTTGTCAGATTAGATGTTTTCTAAGGTGTTTTTCATAAATAAGATCCTTTATCTCCAAAATAACATTTTTCTCTTTGGTTTCAGGTGGTTGGGTTGGAGCTGAGATCGGGAACACCATTGAACGATTTGATCCTGATGAAAATAAATGGGAAGTAGTTGGCAACATGGCTATGTCACGCTATTACTTTGGGTGTTGTGAAATGCAAGGTAATTGCTCTTATAAAATATTTTCCCTTAAAATATATTTTTTAAAAAACTGTATTTGAGGCTTTATTTTCACAAAAGTATGTTTTATGTCTGTTGGTATTGAATAATACCACTAACGTTTTAGAAGCTATGCTTTTAACCTCTTACATGTTTATTTCTGTATTTCCAGAGTAATCTTTTTTTTCCCAACATAAACAAAGCTAGAATTAAAAATTCCAGATGGGCGAAAATGCCTAACTAGCAAAATAAGCATTTGAACTGCCATCCATTATTGTCATTTTTTTCTCCCACATAGACCTTAGTATTTCTAAGTAGAAAGAGATTATCCAAAACAATCTTGACAGTGTCATAGGCTTCTTCAGTGTTTTTTTATAGGGTACATTGTGATTCAGTCCACAGAGAATATAATGCTATGACAGATTTGGAAAATGTACTGCATATTAAAATGGTATACAGGCATTATTTTAATTGTCTACTATACCCTGAGAGGTAATTAGTAATCACTGTCTAATAGAACCTGATTCTCTGTCCAGAGTTGGAGATCAGATTTATATGTACCTATAGAGTAGGAAGCAGTCTGCCCATTGTGACACTGTGACAACTCAGCCTGCTCTGTTCCTAGCCCAGGTTCTTTTTGCCTTATGAGTACCTTCTCAGGTTTCCACTAGCATCTGAATGCTCAAGGTACACGATGCAGACTATATTCTATTATTTAACATTATAGTATTCTCTAGTTGTTTTATATTTATTATTTTTATCTTCCTATCTAAAATCATAGACCTAGAGAGGCATCTTGGAGATTATTTCAATCCCTTTATTTATAGATGAGAAAGCTGAAGATTAGAATGCTGTGAGTTGTCTTTTGTCGTAGTTGGTTACTGACAAAGCTGCAGCAGAACCCAGGTTTACTAACATTTAGCTCATGTCTCTTAAACATTTCAAGTCAAATTCTCTGTAAATTACAGTCTATTGTACTGTACTATACTTGATACCTTAATCTAGCCATAAACTGTTCTAATTCAGTTCTCTACTTTATGTTCGGTTAGGATGACAGATTGTCACCAGACAGGGTCATGTCATTCCCAGTTTAAGTGCATCACATTTTTTAAGGGGGGAAAAAAATCCCTGTGCCCTTCCTTTTTTTACCTATACATGGTAGCAGTGGATCTGGAACTTGAGATCATCAGGCAGACAATAAGATTGGAAATCTTTGACAAGTTGTTTCGTTATAGCATCATTAAGTTCTTTGAAAATTCAATGCCACTTTAAATTCATACCCCTAATTCTTTATAACATGCTTAAATGTGAGCTGTGATAAACTAGACAGACAGAAGTCAGTTTTTTCTCTTGAAATAGTATTGTAAACTCTACATTAAGTGTAGTATCAGATAGCAAACTTAAATTACAACTATTACTTTTTATAATTACTTATATCCTATTTTCTATAGCATCTGAGCAAAAATATTCCATTTCCAGGTTTAATTTATGTAATTGGGGGCATCAGCAATGAAGGAATAGAACTGCGTTCTTTTGAAGTTTATGATCCACTTTCCAAACGTTGGTCTCCACTTCCTCCAATGGGAACCAGAAGAGCATACCTTGGGGTGGCTGCACTCAATGACTGCATCTATTCTGTTGGAGGGTGGAATGAGACACAGGATGCTCTTCATACTGTAGAAAAATATTCCTTTGAAGAGGTAGGTTGGATGATTTCAATTCTTTAGTATCCTGTTATTCTTTTAAAGTCTGTAAAATCTGTAGTGCTGTGAATTCTTTCATTCATGATATTACTTGTAGGTCTTTTTCCTTCTTTTTTTCTTTTCAAAGAACCAACTTTTGGTGTCATTGATTGTGTTTTTCCTATAGATTGTCCATATTCTGTTTCATTGATTTATGTTCCAATATTTTTCCTTTCTTCTATTTGTTTTGGGTTCAATTTGCTCTTCTTTTTCTAGATTCTTAAAGTAGGAACTTAGATGATTGATTTTAGACCTTTTTCTAGATTGTAAACCTTTAAAGCTATAAACTGTTTTCAAACACTAGTTTAACTGGATCCCACACATTTTGATATATTGTATTTTATTTAGCATTTGTCTCAAGACATCTCTGATTTCCCTGGGAATTTCTTCTTTGACCAATGGGTTGTTAGAAGTATTTTATTTAATTTCCAGATATTTGGAGATTCCAAGATATCTTTATGTTATTGGTTTAATATGACTCCATTGTGATCAAAGAGCATATTTTATATGATTTCTGTCTTGGTAAATCTTTCATGTGCACCTAAAAAGAGTTTTAATTCTTCTGTTGTTGAGAGCAGTGTTCTATAAATGTCAATTAGGTCAAGTTGGTTAATATTCAGGTCTTCCCTAGTCTTTCTAATTTATCCAGTTGTTTTGTCAGTTACTAAGAAAGAAGTGCTGAAATCTCGATCTGTAGTTACGGATTTGTCTGTTTCTCCTTTCATTCTTGTCAGGTTTTGCTTCACATATTTTGAATCTCTGTTATTAAGTGTGTATCATTGATTATTATGTCTTCTTGATGAATTGATCTTTTTATAGTCATGAAATGTTTTTCTTTATCTCTGGTAATATTCTTTGTTCTGAAGGCTACTTTGACATTAATATAACCATGAATGGAGCTAAGCTATCTTTTGATTAGTATTTACATTGTATATCTTTTTCTTTCCTTCTACTTTAAATTTGTGTCTTTAAAAACTACATCTCTTGTAAGATAACACATGGTTGTGTTCTGTTTTTTCCTCCAGTTTGACAATCTCTGATTTTGAAATGGGGTCTTTAGAATTTTTATTATTTAATACATATGATATACTTACAGATGTGGTTGGTTTTTAGACTCCTATTTGGCTGTTTTTCTGTTTGTACAATCTATCCTTGTTTTTTCTCTTTTTGTCTTTATGTTGATTGTTTTAGTATTCCATTTTATCTCTTTTGTCCAGTTAGCTTTATCTCTTCACGCTTTTTTTTAGTGGTTGCTTTTGGGTTTGCATTATGTCTTATAGATATTTTAATATATCACATCTGCCTTCAAATAATATCATACAACTTTACTGTTATTGTAAGAAATTACAAAAGCATACTTACATTTCCCCCTCCCAATCTTTGTGCTATTGTTATATATTTTACTTCTATATATGTTGTAAACCCCACAGTCTATTGTTATCTTTGCTTAAACAGTCAATTATATTTAAAATAAATTTTAATGAGAAAGTTCATCATAATTATGCATACATTTACCATTTCTAGTTCTATTAATTGTGTAGAGAACTGAGTTTCTATCTCATATCATTTTCTCTTAGCCTGAGGAACTTCGTCTAATATTTCTTTTAGTGCTGGTCTGCTGGCAATGATGCTCTAAGCTTTCGTTTTCTGAAACTTTTTTTCCACCAATGATATTTTGCTGAGTGTAGAATTTTAGATTTTTCTTGGTCTTTCCCCTATCACCTTAAAATTGTAGTTTAATTATCTTCCTGCATTGTTTCTGATGGGAAGTCAGTAGTCATTCTTATCCTTGATCCCTCCAAAATGTAATGTTTTTTTTTCCTTTGACAGCTTTTAAGATTTTTCTCTTTATCATTTCACTTTATCAAATTACTGGGTGTCTTGTTTGGGTTTTGTGTTTAAACTGCTTGGAATTCATTGAACTTCTTGAATCTGTGGAATAATAATTTGCATCAAATTGGAATGTTTTCAGTCTTACTTCTTCAAATGTTCTTGTTCTATCTGGGACTTCAGTAACATGCATGTAAGACCACTTGATATTGTTCCAGAGCTGACTGAGGATCTGTTAATATTTTCCCATCTTTTTTCCTCTGTGCTTCACTTTGTTGGTTTTTATTTCCAGCTTTATTGACGTATAATTGACAAAAATTGTATGTATTAAGGTGTACAGTGCATTGTTTGATATATGTATACATTATGAAATTATTACCACTCTCAAGCTAATTAACATACCCATCACTTCACATAGTTCCCTTTTCCTTTTTGTGTGTGTGTGTGTGGTAAGAGCTCTTAAGATCTGCCTTCTTAGTAGATTTCAAGTATATGATATAGTATGATTAACTGTAGTCACTATGCTCTACATTAGATCATTAGAACTTATTCATCCTGCATAAATGAAACTTCTCTGTGCTTCAGTTTGGATAATTTCTCTTGCTATGTCTTAAAGTTCATTAATCTTCTGAAGTGTCTAAATTTTTAATTTAAAGTGTCTAATCCCATTTAGGGACATTTTCATCTCAGATACTGTGTTTTTTAGCTCTAGAAGATCTTTTTGGTTGTTGTTTTTTTAAATGTCTTCCATTTCTCTCCTCATCATGTTCATGTTTTCCTTTAGATCCTTGAATGTATTTATAATGTCTGTTTTAAAGTTCTTGTCTGCTAGTTCTATTATTTGTCACTTTTGGATCTGTATCTGGCTTGAGTCATATTTTCCATGCTTCTTCACATTTCTAGTAACTTTTGATTAGATGCTGGACATTGTCAATGTTATGTTGCTGAGTATTTGGATTTTGTTTTCTTTGTATAAAAAGTGTTGAGTTTATTTTTGATAAGTAGTTAAATTATCTCCAATTCAATTGATTCCTTTGAGACTTGTTTTTAAGCTTTATAGGGAAGGTCTAGAAGGTCTGGGTCCTTTAGGTATAGTTTAGCTCTACTACCAAAGTATGGTCCTTCTTGACTCTCTACTGAATGTCCTAGCTGTTCAGCAAAGTCTCTTCATTTTGGATGGTCAAAACTAGAATTTCATCCAGCCTTGTGTAAGCTCTGAGAATTATTCAGCTTACAACTCCTCAAAAGCAAAACCGCTTTTCTGCTCCCAATACTTACGATACCAAAAGTGTGGGTTTTCTACACAAAGATCTTCTCTAATTCTCTGTGGACACAAACTGAGTGTCCTACGGGTCAGTTCAGTTCTGACACTAACTATCCCACAGGCTAAGGGTTCAGTCTTACAATACTGCCCCTCACTTTAGACACCAGTCTCAAGTAGTAGGCCCTCAGGTTAACCACTGATTTGGTTACACAGTCTGACTTGACTACAGATTGGGGGTTCCCATGATCCCTTCCTGAGGTTCATTAGTTTGCTTTAACAGCTTATATAACTCAGGAAAACATTTTACTTACTATTACCAGTTTATTATAGAGAATATTATATATTATTATAATATAGAAGAATAGAATATATAATATAATATAAGAATATAATTGTTCTATTCTGTATTCTTATATATAAATGAATAGCCAGATGAAGAGGTACATAAGCCAAGATCCAGAAGGGTCTCAAGTGCAGGTTTCTGTCCCTCTGGAGTTTGGGGTGTCACCTTCCTAGCATGTGGTTGTCATTACCAACTCAGAAGCACTCCAACCCCCCCTCCATAGTTTAGTGGGTTTTATGGAGGCTTCATCACATAGGCATGATCAATTATTAATTCAGCCTCCAGCCTCTCTCCCCTTCCTGGATGATAGGGGGTGGGACTGAATGTTCCAAGCTTCTATTCCTGGCTTGGTTTTTCTGGTAAAAGGTCCCCATTCTAACGCTATACAGGATCCCACCAAGAGTTGCCTCATTATAAAAAATTCCTATCACCCAGGAAATTCCAGGGGTTGTAGGAGTCCTGTGTCAAGACCTGGGGTCAGCAACCAAATATGTATTTATTAATTGTGTCACATCCTCTTATTAGTTCTTTGACTGTTCTCATGGAGTCTCATGCCTGCAAAGATTAGGGGTATTCAGCCAAAGATACAAGGGAACTTCTGTCCTCTGGCACTCTTCCTTGGAAATCTCAGCTGCATCAACCTCTCTAAACTCTGATCTCTGTCTCCTAAATCAGTGTATGGTCATGCTCTGCTTGTGATCCCCTTCCCTGTACTGCTATTCAGAAAGCCCTCCAGGCAGAAAGCCTGGATGACCATGGAGCTCACCTTGTTTCTTTTTCTGAATCACAGTTTTTCATTGCCTGTTGTCCATTATCTGGGGACTTTATTTCATATGTTTTGTCCAGTTTTCTAGGTGTTTATGGCAGGAGGGCAAGTTTGGTAACAATTACTCTGTCATGACTGAAAGTGGAAATCCCTCCTGTGTCCATCCTTTCAACATGATCCCATCATTCATTGAGCATTTCTTTACTTTCTGGCATAATAAAATATTTCAAGTGCAAGAAAGCTTATACTTCTCTAATCTAGTTCTAGAATCAGCCATTTCTCCAAGAAGCTCCAGTTCCTCTTAGTGAAGGACAATATTTAGAAACCAAGATTAGACACTCAGAGTATTCACTGCTACTGGGATATTGCTGCTTCTAGACACTTTCAGTAAATAGAGCTAGAAAATATATGTATGTATATACATGTATGTATTCACACACATATTCATTTGTAAATATTTATCTGTGCATATATAAAACCATAAGTTCACTATGATAATGCCAGTTCCAGTACATCTCAGCTTCTTTCAGGCCTTCCTCCTTTCCATGTTTGTAAATACCTTTTCTGTCAGCTAAAAACTTGGCTCTCATTATTCTCAATATATTTACTACTTTGTTCATTCAATTTACTTATTGTTAAATGATCTCTATTTATAGATAACATGATCTTACATATAGAAAATCCTAAGGAATCCACAAAAACATATTAGAGTATGAGTGTTGTAAGGGTTCAGGATATAAGATGAATAGACAAAAATCATTTGAATTTCAATACACTAGCAATGAAAAATCTGAACATGAAATTAGAAAACCAGTTTACATGCAAGATCATGTTATCTATAAATAGAGATCATTTTACTTTCTCCTTTCCAATCTGGCTTTTATTTCATTTTCTTTTCTAATTTTCCTGGCTAGAACCTTCAGTACAATGTTGAATAGAAATGGCAAAAGTGGAATTCTTGTTTTGTTGTAAAGCATGATTTTGACTCTTATTTCTGACAAATTTCAAACTTTGGTGATATTTCAGGTTCCTTCACTTACTGTGTGGGAATATAGCAAGTGAACCTTTTTGAGGGCACTTTCTCTTGCTAATGTTTCTATATGGCTAGAAATGAATAGAGATTTTTGCTTCAAAGTAAGTGCTTATCTGTTTTGAATTACTTTGGTTTTTCATGCATAAATCTGAAATTTATTTTTATTTACTATCTACTAAAGTCCTTCATTGCAGATTCAAACCCTATAGATAATGTAAAACATGTTTCTGGTTTTATAGAGTTTATTTTGATGTGACAGAATAAAAAACAAACTGTAATTCTAATACACTGATAGGAATGAAAGATAAACACTATTGGATGAGCCCCATGATCCCCTTATCTTGTCCAGAGCTATTTTTGTAGTGAAGCAAAGGTTAGTTCTCCCTAATGATAAACATGACCCCAACATCCTGATTTATCTTAACCAGCTATAGATATTTTTGTGACTATATCTATCTTTAAAAGTATGAGTAAGCAACAAGGTCCTACTGTATAGCACAGGGAACTATATTCAGTATCTTATAGAACCTATAATGAAAAAGAATGTGAAGGGGTGAGGGTATAGCTCAAAGTGGTAGAGCACATGCTTAGTATGCACGAGGTCTTGGGTTCAATCCCCAGTACCTCCTCTAAAAAAAAAAGGTAAACAAACAAACCTAATTACCTCCCCTCCCCAAAAAAATTTTTTAAAAAAGAATGTGAAAAACAATATATATGTATATGTATAACTGAATCACTGTGCTGTACACAAAAGACTAACACACTTACTATAGTTGTAAATCGACTATATTTCAATTTTAAAAGTATGAGTATTTTTTCAGCTATGTCAACTTTGTGATGTGTTTTGTAATTTCAGATATTCAAATAGCCTTTAAATTTAATTTGGTCCTTCAATTTCAAAGGATTGTCCCTGGTTTTAGTATTTCAGAATTTCATGTAAGTTTAGATCAGCAAACATTCATTGTCTGTAATGTGCTGGTGCTTGCTGTACTGGGTACTGAGGTGTGAAGCTCATTAAGTCTCTGTCCTCAAAAAGTTCACTCTCTATCATTGATGAGTAATCAGTGTTTCTCTTTTATGATTTTATAAACTTTGTTCATCTTATGCTTTCTTTTCAGATTCTTTTCTCTACCTGGATACTTGCTCTTTTCTCTCTTGATTATTTCTCAAGATCTTTCGTTAGCTTTCCTGTTCTCTGGGTATAGACATTTTCCCTGGAGTAGGACGTTATGAGTCATTTCGCCTCTAGCAGCTTTTTGAAATTTCTTCAGTGAGCAGTGTGTACCAGGAATTAGCGAACTTTCTCCTAAAGGGCCAGATCGTAAATAGTTTAGGCTTTGTGGGCCACATACAGTCTCTTCTTTTGGCATATTCTTTTTTGTTTTTTAAATAACCTTTTAATATGGAAAGATCACTCTTAGTTTGTAGGCTTACAAAAATAGGCTCTAGTTTCCAATCCCTGATCTATACTAACTTTCTGAAACTATGTTTTGTATATCACAAACTTCACTAGATAGTCCTTGAAAGAAGGATTCCATGTTCAAATAAATTTGGCCAGTGTTGTCTACTATATCATACTCTTGGAGATTTATAAGGCTTATTATATTAAAGATTTTTAAAAGCCCTTTTGTAAGCTTTTTTCTCCTTAGAGCTCTGTGGATTTGTGTGTGTTGTATGTGTTTGGATTACCTACTTGTAGTTCACAGAACTAGCTTCTCAATTCCTGCCTATATAGAATTTTTAGATTATCTCCTGGTGATCATAATTTACAATCAATCACAGACATGTTTTTCATTACTTTCCTCCAAATTTACTCATTTGTCTACACCTACTAAAATTTTTAGTTAAAAACGTTTTGTATACTTATATGATTGGATTGTGAGTTTGAAATTTAAACATGTAAAAAGAACCTGGGTATCTGACTTCTCAGCCCTTTTCTCTACTGTCATGTTATGACACTGCTAACTTCTTTTTTCTCTTAACAAGGAAAAGTGGGTTGAAGTTGCTTCAATGAAAGTGCCTAGAGCAGGCATGTGTGTTGTGGCAGTCAACGGACTTCTGTATGTTTCTGGAGGTCGATCTTCTAGCCATGATTTCTTGGCCCCAGGTACCTTGGACTCAGTTGAAGTTTATAACCCTCATTCAGATACGTGGACAGAAATTGGTAACATGATCACCAGTCGCTGTGAAGGAGGTATTGCTGTACTGTGAAACAGAAAGCGTAAGAGAGCACAAGAAACATTTTGAAAATACAAGATCTGACCTGTTGCAATCACACTTGTATTTGGTGATCAGACCCTTTCATTCTATTGAGTTTTTTGTGAATTGGGTAGATAAATGACTGAAGAATGATTTTTTTTTTAATTTGAGTAAGAAGTGATATGGAATATGTCCTAAATTAATAAAGAGCTCACACAAATTTGCCAAGCTTACCAATATAAATTCTGTTTATGCTCTAGAATTGTCCAGTTAGGGGTAGAGTTCTATTTGTAAAATAACAATTTGCTAGGAGCTTCTTGGCAAATAGTCCCTTTAGCTGCTTCTCCAGTACAGTTCGTGCTGGAATGTGACCCTTATGTGATGTAAAAATGTCAATGAAACACTTTTAAAATGTCTGTATATTCATGATTCAATCCAGAGCACATTTTTCCATGGCCATAGTTTACCCTACAGAGAAAAGCCAATGAAACAACTTCCTACTTTTATTTTAATCCAGGAGTTTTCACTAGCCTCAAACTTATTGGCAGTAGTTATATGGGAAATATCTAGCTATTTATATAGATAGCTAAGTTTTTGCTTGTTGATAACAACATAAAAAAAAATCTTTTGCTCACTTATGTTTTTGTGTTGATGCTGGAATGCAAGTGAGGTATTAATAGGAGGTTCTTAGTGACAGTCTTTTATTGCGATAGGATGATGTAATGGATGATAGAGCCCAGATGGTTGTATGCACCTATTTTCTAAATAGTCACCAAAAGTATCTGTTTGGCTTTGGGAAGAGGGAGTTTTATTAGATTATCAAGTTTCGTGAAGCTTATTTGTACTTGAGCAAGTCTAAGTGTGAGCTTACTACAAAGCTGCTGCCTGGCTTGGAGAAGATGGAATTCTAGGTACCTGTAAAACTTTTTATAGACCCTAACTCATAAGTGTCAGTTGAAAAGGCTGATCCAAAACTGCTTCTCAGAACTTCTCATTTTCCCCTGGAGAAGCATTCTAAAGAATTGTTCTCTGTCCAGTTCTGAGAGGAAGATTCTTCATATACATTCATTACTTTTAAGTTATTTCTACTAGTCAGCTGGAGCCACATGTATTAAAGGTTGTATACATTAAGGTTTACCTAGCTGTTCAGGATTTGATTTGCATATTCCTGACTTCCCCTTTTCTTTAGTGAAGTCCTTCAGTATATTGTTACAAGCATCAGCAGCTTATTTAGATAGAAAACCTTCGGTAAGCATTAAAGACTCAGGTAGCACTCACATCCAAAATATTTGGATTAATCCACAAGGATACTTTCTTTCATAACTTAATCATATGCGTATATTAAGAAAAGCTTATGTAGTACAAAGCTCTGTGTCCCTTTCTTTGGGATACCCTGAAAGTCTACAGATGCCTGGTTGAGATCTGTAAAATGTCAAGGAATGACGTATCATGATAATTTGTAAACTATTTAGGCTCTAACTCATGTGCCTTTAATATTTCTAGTTATAGAGAATCTTCATTCTGGTTCAAAAGAGATTTACAAATTTTCCTATAATTTAATTTTCATTATTGCCTGGTGCCAACCTAAAATGGGATATGAAGGGAGGCTGCTTTGTACTGCTTTGACAAAAGTGTAATCAAGACAATCAGTGTTTGGGCTTAATAAACCCAGACAATCCCTAAAAACAGGTAATTGTAAATATGCTTATTTCCTAGGTAATGACAGTTTGTTTTAAAAAGAATGTACTAATAAAGTATCCTGATTTTTTTTTTTTTTTTGCTTTTCCTTGTATTACTTAACTTAGTTTATTATCAGCATTCCTGGATTATCAAACTGTAGTAGAATTGCTCAGGTTTTTTAGTGTATTTTAATTTGAGGCACTTGCACATTTAGTTTTACATTTAATTCTGTTTTCTGAGCAACTATTAACATGATATTCCTCCAAAATATTTAACAATTCAATATGCTTCTAAATATCCTGTCCACTGTTCTTAAAATCAAATGTACTTTAAAATCATAATGTAATTAATTTGCAAAATGCATTTACCTGCATTTGTTTAGTGAAATTGGGCAATTAGCCTAAAAATATGACTTGCTCCTATCCTGAAAGATAATGAATTTGAGATCAGAGAAAAGTTTTAAATTTGTATCGTCCTTATGCAGTTTAGGAGAAGCAAAGAAGTAGGCTTCCTCACTGAAACACTTAATCTGATAAAGATCTTTTGAAGAATATGAGCTTGCTTTCTTTCAGTATTCAATATCAATATCAGTAAACTATTCTGTCCATTTGTAAAGAAGGATCATGTGATTTCAGCCACAGGCTTTAGCTGGTAAGCTTCTCTAATGATCGGAACAAGCTGTAGCTCTATAGTGTTATATTTGTTTTCTAGGGCTGCTTTAACAATGCACCACAGAAATTTAAACAACAGAATTTTTGTCTCACAGTTTTGGAAGCCTAAGTCTGAAATCGAGGTGTTGGTGGAGTTGATTCCTTCTAAGGTGTAACTAAGGAGGGATCTGTTCCAGGCTTCTCTTTGGCATGTAGATGATGGTCTTCATGTTCACACGGTATTCTAACTACTTGTTTATCTCTAAATTTTCCCTTGTTATAAGAACACAGGTAATATTACATTACAGCCTACCCTTATGACCTCATTTTAACCTTATTACCTCTGTAAAGACCCTATCTACAAGTAAGGTCACATTCTGAGATACTGGGGATTAGAACTTGAATGGACAATTCAACCTGTAACAGGTGTGTAAGAAAGTAAACAGGTTACCACTTTAGATTCTGATCTCTTCACAGCCAAGAATCACTAAAGTGGAAATCATATGTATATAATTCACTTATGAAATTTAAGTTACCTAATATTTGAATACATATACAAAGATAACACATACCAGGTGATATATTTGTATTCTTACAACATTTGAAATGTTTTCCCTTTTTTATGAGACTCAGCATCTCAAGAGACTAGGTTTTCAAGTTAGAATTCAAGGTGTTGCTTTTGTTGTTTTAAAAAAGCTTCTCCGTGAGTTAAATTTGTAATACTAGATGGTCCAACTCATTAGAACATTAAGATGGCTCCAGCTTGACTAGTTTCCTACTTGTATGTAGTAATGGCTTTATTCTTTTAAATATTTTTGACCTGCTGGTTTGGAGGTAAGTTGCATCTATACTCTGCCAAATAGCTGATAAAAACTGGAAAATGTGTCAGGCTTTTCTTTGAACATGGCTTCCCCTTGTGACATTGCTCCCTACTGACTTCAGAGCCACAGATCTTTTCAGCTCATATACCTAGGTTATACCAGGTAAAATGAGCTTGGAAATGCACTTCCCAGGGGCAAGTGCAGTGACCGCTCCACTGGAGCCACTGGAACAACCTATTATTTTCAGACCCTCACAGATACAAAATTTTCCTCTTAAAAAGTTGTGTGTGTGTGTATGTGTTTTCAGTGATCTTAAAGCTCTAACAAAAAGGATTTTTCATCTTTTTTATTTTACATTTTTCAAAACAACAAAAACATTGAAATTATTAACTGGCTGACTATTTAATTCATAAAAAGATAATGAGAACTGTAACCTAATGACATGAAAAGGCATTGTTAGGGATTTTCAAGCTGTTTCTCAGTGATTCCTGTAAAGATTTCTAGAAATGAAAACTAATTTGTGAAGAATAAATTACCATTGGTGAGGGAAAAAAAGAGCTAAACAGGAGAAGGAGGAAAAGGTGATGCCAAAACACAACCTTACAAGGTTTCTAGCCAACATCCTAACGTCATCTACAGAGTTTTATATTTATTCTGTTCGCCCAGGTCTCTTGGGTCCTTTCTCTGGATAAATATCTTTAACTAGTAAAGTTATTACAAATGAAAGAAAGGCCACTAAAGTGGCTACTATCCTCAGGGCTTTGAACCAATTGGGATAATGTGGCAAGAGAAAAAGTTCACTGTGTAATGCTATTGCCAAACCTATTATTACTGTGACTATAGCTTCACTGAGTCTCTCAGAAATAAAGAAGGCAAACCATGAAAACACAACAGGAGTGAAACTATTAGCTAAATTGAGGAAGTCTGGCTTGGCTGGACTACCTTCTAGCAAAGCAAAACCCCATCTGATCCCTCCCAAGAAAGATAGGAAACTGGCTCCATAAGCCATCTGAGTAAAAGCTAATATGGGGCTGTAAGTCTTTGTCATCACCATGACCAGTGGTGGAGCAACGAAGGGGATTAGTCCTGCCAGAGTTATGTATAACGCTGGCTTTGGGCTGTCAGGCAGGTAACTGATAGTGCGTGGTGGCCTGGCTGGAAATACTGCTTGCTTTTGCTTCTTCTTAAAGCTGCACCGGGACGTATGATAATACTGTGTTTTGCTCATATACACTGGAAATGATGAGAGAAGCCAAGTCCTTGGAAACAAAGGGGAAAAGTTCTGCTGGAGACATGCCTTGACAGAAAGTATGTTTATTCTTCTGCTGGCTCCTAGTCTGACTGTAGAAGGATACTTCAGAATCTGTAGAGAAAATAAAACCAAAAGACAAAAAACAGATTAAAAAGAAAATCACCAAATGTCTTAATCCCAATCTGAAACAATACAATAACAATCTGCTTTCTGTTAACACACTGAACTTAAAGAAAGATTGAGCTACAGGGTGATGTTGTTATTGCTGGCAAAGACTATCAAACAGCTATACGATATGCAAAAGAAACTACTGAATAGAAACCCGTGATAAGTTTCCGCCTACCACTAATCTTATCCTATGAGAGAAATAACTGAAGGAGAAACAGGTAAAAACTAGTTCTTTAGTTTTTGGCATTCTCAACTGCCTCTTCTATTTATAAACTGCAAAAGAAGTGGCACTAACTACTGTGGCAATGCTATTTTATGTAGAAAAAATTAAGCTTTAGACACTATACTATTCATAGCTTCATGCCTTCCTACGCTGTCTCTGCCAGAATTCTAGCTTACCACTTTTTTATCTAGGGAACGTATCTTTCAAAATTCAGCTTGAAGCTTTCTCCAGTCTGATTTAATGCTTCTATATGTAAGTACCCTATGCACACTTCCATCATAATCTCACAGTAAATTAAAATCATGTTTACTTGTCTGTCTCAGTAGACTCGAGAGCCAGGATCATATTTTTTCTTTGCCTGAAAAAAAAAATCCCCAGTGCTTTTCACGGTACATGGCCAAATCAATAACCTTTCCTGTTGATTCTGTGCTTTAGTGAGCAGATTCCATACTTCAACTGATGAACAGATCAACAGTAACTCAAAAAATGTTGAACAAAAAAATGAAAGTCATTTAAGAATCTTGGTGATTACTCAGAATGCTAGGAATGATTCCATCTTGAGGCCTTTTTCCTTTTGTCTAGAATGTTCTTTGAGCTGCCTGCAAGGCTCATCCCCTCACTTCTGACCACCCTGTTTATAAGTGCAGTCCTTAAGTCTGCTGTTCCCTATTCCCCTTCCCTGAGCTATAGTCCTCCAAAGCACTCACCACTTGACAAATTAAATATTTCACTTGTATTTTATCCACTTCCCTGGAACAACCGGAATGTAAAAGGGTAAGGATTTTTGTCTTCTTTTTCACTGTTAGTGAAATTTCACTATTAGTTACAAAGCAATGCCTGGAAAGTAGTGCTCAAATATTTGCTGAATAAACCAACCTTTGAAGGTGCTTGAAAAAACTGCTGGATGAAGTGAAGCATACTGGGTCCCACTGAAAGTCTTGCTAAGGAAGATGCCAGGACGTTCTGATTAATGTATTTTTACAGCTAAGTGGAAAGGCTGAATCAGAAGCATGTTGCTGTGTACAAAACAAGATGTCAATTTTCTTTTATACATAATTTTTTAAAGTAGTAAGTAGGAGGAATTTCTTCTATATAACAGTTTCCTTTGAGAATAATCATTAATGTTTTCAAAAAAATCAGTAAAACATTAAGTAAACAGATCCTTTTCTTCTCTGAACCTTTCTTTTAGCTTTTGCTGTTTGATGTAGCAGAAAGAATAATTCACAGAGACAATAGACCTGGATTTTACAACTACTTCCATGTTTCCCAGCTGTGTGACCTTAGGTAAATTGCTTCATTGAAGTACCAGCTTTATTGTCTTAAACACTGAAAGTCATAGCTTCTCTGTTCTTTTTTCCCCTTAGTTATCTATTTTGTGGCTTAGGAGTTTACAGCTCAAAATAATGATAGCAGCAGCCAATACAATTTAGCTGTGAACCAGGCACTGTAACCAGGTGTTTTACATGCACTAATTCATTTAATACAATTACCTCATCAACTTGGTGCTGAGAGACAGAAGACTGTTAAGTAAGAGTGCAGACTTTGGAGTCAAACAATGTGGATTGGAAACCTGGCTCCACCACGTATTAGCTATGTGACCTTGGGCAAATATATTAACCTGGCTAAGGTGGAGTTCACTCACCTATAAAGCCTATAGTAACTACATAAGGTCACTGTAAAAACAAAAGTTAATACATGTAAAGAGCTGAGAAATGTCCCTAATACAAAGTAGGCATTCAAAATATACTATTATTCCCACCTTACACAATGTAAGCAGCTAGTAAATGGATGAGTGAGAATGTGAATCCAACTGTCATGTTTTTGAGTCTCATTCTTAACCACGAGAATGAAGTGTCTAAAAATCCAAAACACAGTTCCTGCTTAATCTAAATATTAAGTGAACTAATTTCTTATCACAGATCTTAGGGCTGGGTCGAGAAATTCTGTATACCAGCTAGTCAAATCCTGTGTAACAGCCAGTCAACGTCTTCATTCTATATATAAGGAAGCAAGTAGACGTTAAGTTATCCACCTCTAAGTAGATGTTAGATGACATCCACATCCACCTCCGGACTCCCAGACACATATCCGCATGGCCGCGTAAGGGACTTCAAGACCACCCCATTAAAAAAGTTCAACCTTCCGAACTCCCTGTGCACTGTGACATGTGCTTTCCAACTCAGGAGTATTAAAGTGAAAAAGAGACAGCTTAAAGCCCTGGGAATGGCAACTGGTGAGGGAATTAAAGACAAAGAGCTAAGGGTTAATCTGCTCAGTTTAGGTGAAAATGCTCAGTATTTCCACTGCCCCAAATGAAAGTTTCAAGCTGTAAACCTCAGAGCCGACAACAGGGAAAAGGGGGCGGAGTCTGGACGCAAAGATCCTCGGGAAACTGTCCAACAGTTTCTCGGGCTTCAGTTTACTCCTAACCCTCTATACCCACCCTTCCCAAGCTGCACCAGTGGCAGCAGCCCTGCTACTTACTTGCCAGCGTCGCGCGGAGAGGTGGAAAACTAAGCTGCAAGAATAGCCCGGCACTCTGGAAAAGGCACTTCCGGCAGATGGGGTCAGATGCCCCCCCCCCACTTCCTGAGAGCCGAAAAAAATGAGTTCGGGTGGGGACTCAACCACCGCTAACTGGTTCCCACACCGGGTTTTTCTGTCAGGTATTTCTTTAAAATCAAGTGGAAGCCGGCTTTTTGAAGTTTGTAGAGTTCCTGAACAGTTCTTGCCTTTCTATTCCAGGTTTCCCAGCCAGCCCAGCGAAATATGACCCGCAGAGTTCGGGAAGGTAGAGTGCAACTACTGAAACAATTTCAGTGATGGTGGTGGAGGAAGGTAGGAGCGATTTGGAGTCTAGGCCAAGTATGACTTGGCCAAATTGCTTGCCATCTCTGGAACTCATTTTTTACTTTGCATAATAACAGGGTTTCTAGGATCTCACTCCTTATTAGGACCCTGAACTACTAATACTATTTAAGAAAAAGAAAAAAACTTTCCACTTCATTCTTTCTGCTGGGACCAGGAAACTTCATTAAGAAATAAAGAGCATAAGGGGCGGGACTTTCACTGCCATGAAAGGTGTGGTGATAAGAGCCTTGGGCTTGAAGGTGACCCGGAAGTTAGATCATTCCTCCTGTCACCTTCTGCTTTAACTTTTATTTGTAGGTTGTGTGACCTTGAGCAAGTCCTTTCCTTTCGCTGGGCCTCCATTTCAGTATGTCAAAGGAAACATTATCAGGCAATTTGCGCGTCATTCTAAAGTCAATAGGAGAGTCCAAGGGGCCCACGCTAGCCAGTTCCTCCATTCCTCTGGATTCCAGGTAGTCTAGCTTTCCGATTGCGGGTCATCATATGGCTTAGCTTCCTGTGCAGAATTGGCTCACAGCGAATTCTTCCTAATAGTAACCCCTTCTAGTTTACTTTTATTTCCATCTCTTGTCATGGCAGCGCCGCCCCTTCCCGTCGTGCGATACCCAATGAGACTTTCGGTCGGAGAAACAGCTTCTCCGCCCTGGCACAGGAGCAGGCTCTGGCCAGAAACCCGCGCGGCACTGGGACAGGGGCATGACGCCAGCGGTCAGGCGGAACTACCACTCCCAGCGGGTAGCGCGTCGGGCCCAGCAGCGCAGGCCTCTAGAGCCCAGTCGTGTGGCCCGTTGGGGGCTGGAGTCTTAACGACGCGCGTGAAGGAAGGAAGGAGACGAAGGTGGGAAGGGGTCGGAAAGCAGACCAGCCCACGAAACTGCTGTTAGTACTCGTAGAAGTAGTTGGGGGACGCATGCTTTCTCAGAGGTGGGGTTTGGGGAGGTGCAGAACGAAGGGGCGGGGAAAAACGGGTACACACATACACACCCACTCACACGCACCCGGCCCTAGTGCCGTGCAAGGGGATTTGAGGGGGAGTACCAAACTCGGCTCGTCTCCGCCTCTGAGGCGGCGCGAGGAGAGAGAGTTCAACTGTGCAGAGGGGCGGGGGCGACCAAGTGCCGCCGAAAGCCGTGATGGAGGCGGCTGGGGGCGGGGAAGGCAATAACTGCCGTTCACGGGGCGGAACGTTGGCGGCGTGTGGCGCCTGCAGGGTCACCGGAACAGGGCTCATGCGCGTGCGCTCTTGTGGGCGGTGCGAGTGGGTGGGCGTGTGTGAGGCGGGGTCAGGTGGGGGCAGGGCCGGACTGGTCGTAGCTCCTCCCCCTCCAGCGCTCTGCCCCTCCTGGGCCTTGTGGGCCGGGCAGCCATTTTGGAAAGAGCTTTGTTATGGTTGTGGGCTCTACACCTCTGCCGATCAGGAAGCTGGGGACGCGCCCCTCAGACGCCGCATCTTGTCTGGAGCTGTAGCTCCGCCGCTGCCCGGTGAGTGGGAGTTCCGGACAACGGGGCAGTAGGGTTATCTTGAGTCGTCCGGCGCGGGGCTCCGCCTGGTGCCTAACCGGCCGGCTGCTCAAACAAGTTGAAGGGGGCTCTCACACAGGTGGTTGGGTGTAGGTCGGCCTGGGGACCGAGCGCAGAGCCCACGGGTCGTGTGATTGGGACGGGGCACCGTTCCCGGCACGTGGAGCTTTGCACCCGAGCGTCACCGCGACTTGCCAGAGCGCTCCTACTTCAACTTTGGTCTTCGGGTCGGAACGCTCACCTGCGACTCTCTGGCTCCTCTCCAGGCGTTCCGGCTTGGTGGTGGTTGAGTAGCTTGGCTTATGTTTCTTTTTCTTTCCTTAAATTAGAGCCAAGGGCTTTTGTTATCCAGTGATGGGACACCTAATGAAAAAAGAATCTAAGTCAAATGGTTAAATGTTGGGTATTTGAGGGAAAAAGAAGAGCTTTAACTTCCTCCGCTCTCCCCCCTCCCCAGCCTTCCAGTTCCCCTTCGTAGCGAGGGGTTTTCGTTTTTCAGACGGTCTCTCCCCCACCTACCAGCCCCCACCCCCACCCCAGAAGAAAAGCTGGTCAATCTTGAAGTGTTCTAAAGAGAATTTGTTTCTATTTAATGTCTACCTCTCCCCACCCCCGTGAAATTCAGAAGAAAGACTGAATCTAAAATGGCTGTAGCTTGGGGAAGTGCCCCGAGCTCGGTAAATTAAATACATTAACATGTCTTGAATTCTTAGTTATTTCTCTTAAGGGAATGATAACTGGATCTTTTGATCTTCTTGCAGTTGGTGTCTTATCTTGAAGAGTCCCTGCTAGGTAAAAACAAAGGTGAGGCTAAAGAAGTTTGCTTACTCCGAAAGTTTACATAAGAGTGGGTGCGGTTTTGTTTTGTTTTTTTGGTAGTTGCTTATAGTTTTGAAATTGTGCTGTGGTGTTAATTTTATCAGGCAGCTTTGTGCTCTGAGGTTGATTTGTCATGTTTTTTGAAATACTTGCTCTTAACGTTAATATTTACCGCTAATCAGGAAAAAACAGAGTTAATGGTGGCTCATGTTTTACTGTACTTACAGAAGTCACGTTCAGTGGAAATCCCATCCAAGTTATTGGTAGTCTTCAGTAGACTTAGATTTATAGTTTGGTGGACTGCTGGCATTTTCTAATGTCTTTTATGTGTAATACCTGAAAGAAAATCAGAGTGCTGTTTGAGATATTTATTAGGAGAGTGTAAGGCAACAAGTGAAAACAAACTTTAGATATGGAGTGACTTGATTGTTGTGCCCTTTCAAACAAAAGGCTGTCTTTTTGTTTGCTGCTTTTTTGTTTTTAGCATTAGATCCAGAAGTTTAACTGAAAACAAAAAGACATAGAATAGAAACCTAAAACAGTTAACTTCAGTATTTGGGAAAATGTCTGAGTTTCAATTTGCAACCTGTCTAAAAGATAAAATAATAAAATGCTAATTGTCAGTGAGAACTTTGGAATTAATAGTTAAATAAACTTGTTATCTTGCTTCCCTAGGGAGTCAGTTTCAATTTAGGTCTCTACATTCCTTCAATACAAAAGTTTGCTTTTGTCCATTCCCCTAGGATTTTTGTCGTTCTTAAATTATTTTGGTGGTTTTACAAGACAGACATTTGAAGTACTTTACAGAAATTACAAGTCATTTGCTTTGTGTTTTGCCGTTGTTCACTATTGGACCCATAAACTTGGATGGGACCTTATTACTCTGATTTGTTGGGGTGTTGCTAAAAACAGATTGTGCGTATTGATATAAATATTTTCTAGTTGATTTTGAATACTATCTTATCAGAGCTCTTGAAATTGGGGTGGAGTGGAATGTTAGAAAGCCATTTTTATTTCGAATGAATTCAACTAACCAGTTTTCTCGTCAGTGGCTGTTTGACACATTTCTGTTTATAATTTTTAAATGATCAGTTAAAGATAAAACATAATTTTGAATCATACTTCAGAAGATTGCATATCTTTGTTTTATGACTGAATTGTATGCACTTAATAACAGTAATAACTCTAATGTACTAGGGGCTGACTTTTGCTTGAAGTGCTTTATGTTTAATAATTTATTTCTATGAGGTAGATAATTGTTTTATCCCTGTTTTTTAGTTGAGGAAAATAAGTCCAGAGATTCATCCAGCTAGTAGATAGCAGATCCTGTGTTTAAACCTAAGCAATCTGTTTCCAAGTCACTGTGTGCAGCCTTTAACCATGAAAATAAAAGTAATACTATTGGAAAGATGAGATGCAAAACATTTTTTTAAGTATCCCAACTGAAAAGTGGTCCATGGAAAAGGCAAATTTTGGTGCTGTATGCATTTATGGTTTTTTAAGGGGGTCAAATCTAGGTGATGCATAGAAAAACATACTACTTCATAAGTGGCTATAGTTGCCATTGTCTAGAATTAAATGTGTTTGTGCTGAGACTTAGCTGCCCAAGTCAACTTTTTTTGCCAACTCCAAAATCAGGCTCCAGTTTTTATTTATTTCCCACTGGTCTGCTCAAAACAAAACTGGCTACTCAAACTTAAAATAGTTCAGTGAGAGAAGCTGAACTTCTTTTGTCCACAGGTATATGTATCTTAACTAATGAGGTAAAATATTGCTTGTGTTATGTAAGTTTAATTTTTACAGGCGATTACAAATATACTGGGCAAATATTTAAGGAGTCTAATAGGTTTTTCTTTACTAAAGCAAATAATCAGCCTTTAATTCATCTGTTGGAAAAATTATTTTTCATTTTTCAGACAAAACAGCTCCATCATGATTTTAAGAAATACTTTCTTTTAAGAAATGCTATAGGCTATACTATGGTGCTAGTTCCACTGTGTTTAAGTGCTACGAATACCTAGTGACTAAAACATTTCTGCCACCTAAGAACTTAGTTTAACAGATAAGCACAAAAATTTTCACAGGGTAGCAACATTAGAAAGCTGTCTTTCTTGAAGGAGCTGATTTTTAGCATGCTCATTAAGTTTACCTTCCCTTTCTATGATAAAACTACTTTGCCTTATATTAACTGGAGTCAGGCTAGAGAATCACCAACGTGAAAAAGTTTCAGTACACTTTTCAGAGCAGTAGGTCTACTTGTGTGGAATACGTTTTGTTTGATTGTTTTCAGAAAAAATCGAATTCATTTAAATTCGGCTATACTTTAAATTTAGATTGCAAACTCTTATTTCTGCTGATTGTAAGTTTAAACTGCACTATATAAAAAAATCCTCTACTGAATCATTACTATCCTTGAAGTATACAAGTATGTTGAAAAGATGGTTTGGGGGTTCTTTGGTTAGTTAATTAAAAGGTAGAACTATTGCAGTGTTACAGCTATGTGTTTTTTAACTTTGCTTTTTAATTAGTCTTACCAGGTATGATGGGAAGGGGAGTGGGAACCATTTATTGTGGACTTCATAAACTAGAGGTTGTAGTAGAGTGCAAAATATGTGATCTCATTATTCCTTAAAACACTTGTTTGGAATAGGTGATATTAAGCCTTCTATGAGTGAGTGTACAGAGGATCCAAGAAGTTAAGTAATTTGCATAACGTAATGAGAGGTGGGGATTCAGACAGCTTCCTTTCATTCCAAAGCCCAGTTTTCACCACATCATGTAGAGAGATGGCATGGTATGGTAGTTAAATGGGCAGCAACTTTATAGCCTGGGTCTGAATCTCAGCATTGCCACTTCATAGTTTTATGACCTTCATGGAGTTTTAGCTAAGATTTTTGCCTGTTTCTTCCTCTGTTAAATGGGGATAATAGTACCTTCTCTTAGGGTTATTGTGGTAAACAAATGAATACAGTGCTTAATACAATACCTGACTGTTGTAAATGCTTCATAACTGTTAAGTAAATTGTTTGAAATTGTCTTTAATGAACATCCTTTTAACAGTTGAGTGAAATTCAGTGAAATCTGAACAGATTTTTGCACGTAGAACTTTTGGGGGCTTTGTGTTTCCTTTTTCTAGATATTACTTTTCTGTTGACTTCTCGTTTATTTCAAGGTCCAGGTCCCACACACTGAATTAATTGACTGATATTCTTTCAAGCCTCTTAGTTTGTATGTTTCTTTTGGTTTTTTTTCTTGCACTTTGTTGAAGAAACCAGGTCTTTGTCCTGATTTTCTGTAAATTGGTATTTTTTTTTTCCTGGTTTGTTCAGTGATTTTCATCTATATCATTTTCTCACAATTTCTCTATTGAGCAGTATAGAGTAATTGTATTAGTTATTTTCTCTCGATATGCTTGTAAAATGGAGTGTTTGTTTGGTTCTGTGTCCAATTCAGTATTAACTTTTCTAGGTAGTTTGTTTCTTGTCCTTTTTTTTTTTTTTTCCCTACCTAGTATTTATTTATTGTATTAAAAATTTGAGCTAAATGTGCTGGGCTTGCAGTGGTTTTGTTTTCTAGTTTTGGTTACTAGTGAATGGTTTTCTCAGCCTACTTGATCTAAAGATTCCTTTTCTCAAAACTGCATCTTTTTTCTATTGTTTAGCCCCCCAACCCCCAACTTTTAAGCATTTTATTCTTAACATTTATTGTGTACTCAATATAGACCAGGACTCCCTCCTCCTCCTCCGTTTTTTTGTTTTTTGTTTTTAAATTTCCCTGGGGAAAACATCCAGGCACTATTCAGAACACTTTACATATATTCACTCATTTAATTGTCAAGTTGCCAACAATTTCCAAATTACAGATAAGGATTTGAAGTGAAAAGAGGTGAAGTGTCTTGTCTATAGTCACAGAGTATATGGTAGAGCCAGCTTGATCCAGAGTCTGCTCTTCTAACTTAAAAGTAATGTTTGGATTAGAAGCTGGGTTTGTTCTTGAAAAGAGATTTTTAGATATGCTTGTGAGTAAAATGAAGGTAAAGTAAAAATGTATATTTTGCGATATATTAGTCACTACTTTTAAATTTCTCAAGTATAAAAACTATATCGTTTTTAAAATGTAACAAATAGCCTATGTACTTATAGTCAGAGGAAATTGAAGCCTTTCAGGGCCCCTGTAGCTGCAAATATTTGATAAAACTTATCACTACTGAGTGGCTTGTTTGTAGTGTAGTTTATTCAGTGACTTTTGGAGCAAATGGTACAGAAACAATTTTCACTGGTTCCAAAACCTTATAGTCTCAGATACTTGCGTGAATCTAATTCAGTTAGTTATCTGAATTTCACAGCCAGAATTTAATCTGTCAGATTGCTTCAGGTGATAAATGTACTTTTGTAACATAGTGTGCTTATTTGAAACCATTGTGATTCAAATTAATTCCATTTCTGTCAGGATAGTGTATAGGTATGGTTGTAACAAGTGCTTGTAACCTTTGAATTGCAGTTGGGAAGGAGATACCTGAGAAAGGTTATAAATTTTACTCTTGAAAAATTTTGTACTTTGTGAAATTATTTTAAGGAAATTCTTTTTTTCTTGAAAATGAATCAGAAGTCACAGTGATTAAAGCTTATTGCTAATGGGAAGACAGACAAGCTTCCTGTATTGGACATTTTACTAATTGAGCTTTAAAGAGGTCCTTTGTTGTTTATTTTGTTTGTTTTCCATTTTTAACCCTACTTCACCGTGGCCTTTTTTGAATCTTACTAGGAAAGGAAGCTGCAAATGAAATGTAACTTGTATGCATACACACATACACTTTCTGTCCTGGACCCCTGGTAACCATGACCCAAACTGTGCCAGTCAAATACGCTTGATTGGGGACTTGAATCTGGAGTGAGAGATAGAAAGGAGCAAGGACAGTTTAGAATTAATTCCATTGGGTGGTGGCAGTGGCAGTGCATCGGGCAGTTTCCTAAGAGACTCTTGCTGTGGTATAACCTTGGTTGGTGGTTTGACTATTTAGCTTTACTTGATTTTTATAGGTTTGCCAAATCATTCATTCTCTGAACTCCCAGTATCCTGCTGATAAATTCCTTTTCTACTTAATCTACGTAAATAGAGTTTGTTTTTTTTTCAACCAAGGACTCTGATCTGTAAAATTGACTAATAAAACTGCCCCTTCCAGAAGATACAGTTACTGCCTCTATTTAGGGTAGTCTCCTAACTCATAAAGTGAAAAATTGCCATGAATGTCTTTTTTAAAGACAATCTTAGACAAGAATTTTCCCTTTTATCCACTCCCAGTTGTTAAAAGCAGTAGTTCTTAACCTTTGAAAACTTATCTGGGGTAAAGCCTGGGCACCATAAGTTTATTAAAGCTCTCTGTGTGATTCTGTTTTTTAATAATTCTTTTATTATTGCAAAAGCAGTATATGTGCTGTGTAGAATATTAAGGTATATAGATATGGAAAAATAAAAACTTGACATTCCTATCATCCAGAAATCACTACTGTTAACAACTTTTGGTGCATTTTCCCCAGAGCTTTCTCTAAGTACATGTATGTAGGTTTTTATTTTTATTTTACTAAAATGAGATCAGTTTACAGCTTGCTTTTTTAATCTGTGATGCCCACACTCCATGTGTGTAAATGTTCATTTCTTCCAATGTCCAGGTGCTACTCCGATTTTCCTAACTGATCCTAAAATATGTTTGTTACAGCTGGCTATCCAAACTAGCATCTGATCCAGAACCTTGTGCCATATAACACTTTAATTTCCGTATATCTCTTTAATCATGCTTAGTCCTTATTTTTCAGTGACACTGACTTTGAGAATGGACTGGTTGTCCTGAGAATAGTTTTGTACAGTTGAATTCTTGTATCATTTAGTTTGTTCCTTTCATTCATGTATTTTTCTCTGAAAGTTCACAGCAGAAAACTTGATGGATATACATCTAAACATTTTGGCTAGAATATATCATAGCTCTATCTCATTTTGCATCGTATCATAAAACACATAATACCTACTAATAGGTTGACCTATTTTAGTAATGCTAAGGTTGATCCTTGAATTAAGATGATGATAGCCCAATCTATATGTTAAACAGTGTGTCTTCCCCCTTTCAACAATAAACTAATTTGTGTGATGTTGGTCGCTTACCAATCGTTGTTATAATTTTTTTAAAACACAGCTTTATTTAGATAATTTACATAACATGAAACTTACCTGCTTTAAATGTACAGTTTTAATGATTGGTTGTTTTTTTTTTATTAAAGTATTTTCACAGAGTTGTACAACCATTGCCACTATCTAATTTTAGGACATTTTCATCACCCCAAAAAGAGATCCCATAAACCATAGTACTCATCTTCTCAGCCCTCTGCAGCCACTAATCTACTTTCCGTCCCTGGATTTGCCTACTGTGGACATTACATATAAATACAGTATGTGGTCTTTTTTTGTCTGGCTTCCAGTCACTTGGCATAATGTCTTTAATGTTCATAGGTATAGTAGTATCAATATTTCATTCATTTTTGTTGCTGTATAATATTCTGTTGTATGTATATATCACATTTTGTTTTTCGTTTCATCAGTTGATGGGCATTTGGGTTGTTGCCTCTTCAGCTATTACGAATAATCCTGCTATGAACACTCATGTCCACATTTTTGTGTGCACATATTAAGTCTTTCTTGCATCATTCTAGGAGTGGAACTGCTGGATTATATAGTAACTCTGTTTAACTTTAAGAAACTGTTTTCCAAAGTGGCTGCACCATTATACTATACACCATACTGTATATGATGGTTTCATTTTTCTCCATATCCTCAGCAATACCTGTTATTGTCTGTCTTTTTGGTTATAGCCATCCTAGTGAGTGTGAAATGGTATCTCATTGTGGTTTTGATTTGCATTTCCCTCATAACTAATGATCTTAAGCATCTTTTCTGTGCTTATTGGTTACTTGTGTGTCTTGAGAAGTGTCTTTTCAGATCATTTGCCCACTTTTTAATTGGATTATTTGTCTTTTTGTTGAATTGTGCAAGTACTTTTTTAAAATCCAGGTGTAATCAACACACAACTTACTACTTTCAGTTGTATAAGATAGTGACTTGACAGTTATATATTGCAAGATAATTACCACAGTAAGTTTAGTTAAAACCTCTCACTGTGTAGTTAGATTTTTTTTTCTTGTGATGAGAACTTTTAAGATCTACTCTATTAGCAACTCTCAAATATACAATACAGTATAATTAACTAGAGTCACCATGCTGTACATTACATTCCCATGTCTTATTTATTTTATAATTGGAAGTTTATGCCTTTTGACAGATTTCACCCATCCCACCTCTGGCAAGTCACCAGTCTGTTCTCTGTATATGACCTTGGTGGGTTTTTTTAGATTCCACATATAAATGAGTTCATACGGAACTTGTCTCTGTCTTATTTCGTTTAGCATATTACCCTCAAGGTCCATCTGTATTACTGCAAATGGCAAAATTTCTTTCTTTCTTATGGCTGAATATTCCATTGTGTATGTCTATATATGTATGTATGTATGTGTATACACACCACATTTTATTTAGTCATTTATACATAGATGGACACTTAGGTTGTTTCTATATCTTGTCTATTGTAATAATGCTTCAGTGAATATGGGAGTACATATATCTTTTCAAGTTTTCCATTTCCTTTGGATAAACACCCAGAAGTGGAATTGCTGGATCATATGGTAATTATATTTTTAATTCTTTGAGGAACCTCCATACTGTTTTCCATAGTGGCTGCTCCAGTTTACATTCCTATCAACAGTGCACAACAGTGCACATTCCCTTTTCTCTACATCCTTGCCAATACTTATTTCTTGTCCTGTTGATGGTAGCCATTCTAATAGATATGAGGTGATATCTTATTTTGATTTCATTTATTTTAAATACAATTTCCCTTATCAGATATATAATATATAAATCTTTCCTCTCAGTCTGGCTTGTCCTTTCACTTTTCTTGATGGTGTCTTTTGAAGCACGTTTTTAATTTTGATGAAGTCCAATATATCATTCACCTAACCTAAGATCGTGATTTACTCCTGTGTTTACTTTTATTATGCTCAGGCCTTTGATCCACTTGGAGTTAATTTTTGTATGTGGTGTAAGATATGAGTCCACATTCAAAAAAAAATTTTTTACCAGTGGACATTCACTTATCATGGCACCATGTTTTAAAAAGAAAGACAATTTTTCCCCATTGATACATCTTTTTTTATATATATATATATATATATATATTTGAAGTATAGTCAGTTTACAATGTTGTGTCAATTTCTGGTGTACAGCACAATACTTCAGTTGTATAGGAACATACATACATTCATTTTCATATTCTTTTTACCATATGTTACTATAAGATATTGAATGTCGTTCCCTGTGCTATACAGTATAAACTTGTTTAAATTGTTTCTTTTTTTGGTTGTGGGTGAGGAATTAGGTTTATTTATTTGTTTTTAATGGAGGTCCTGGGGATTGAACCCAGGACCTTGTGCTACCACTTGAGCTATACACCCCCCCACTGATGTATCTTGGATTTCTTCTTGAAAATCAGTTGACCATTCTTACGTTTATTTCTTGGTTTATTTCTTGGTTTATTTCTTGGTTCTGCTCCATTGGTCTCTATGTCTATACTTATGCCAGCAGAATTCAACCCCTTTATATATTCCTCTTTGATTGCATAGCCTTGAGTCTTTCATTCTGAATTTGGTATTGATAATTCTCTTGCATTTTAAAATGATTTTGCTTTATATGACTATATCCCAAAATTGATAGTGTTATTCATTTCTAAAACTTTATGTAGTATCATATAGTTTTTAACTTCTACTATTTTTAAATTCTGCTTTGTGAGAGTCATTCATTTTGCTTACATGTATCTCATGTAATCATTTCCTGCTATATAGCATTGTGCAGATATACCATAATTTAGTCATTCTATTGGTGGACATTTAGGTAATTTAGTTTTTTTGCCTACTATATGCAGTTCTGTAGCAAACATTCTTATATATTTTGTCTTATCTTCATGTGTGATAAAGGTTGGTGGGTCATGGAGGTTTCATTTCAACTTTGTATTTTTCGAAGTGTTTTCCAAAGTGGTTTTGTGGGTTACACTCACACCAGCAATATATGAGAATTTCTTGTTGCTTTATATTTTTATCAACACTTGATAGTTTAGGATTTGTTTTTGCCATTTGGTAGGTATGAAATATTATCTCATGATTTGACTCAGGTTTTAGAAGTATGAATTTAGGAGTAGTTCAGGGTAATATTTTAAGTAGTGCTTTATTTATAATACTTCAGAACACTTCATTATCACATGCATATCTCTTATGGGCAGGGTAATATGTTAAATATCCAGCTATATTTTTTGACAGAAATAACTTTGTTGTCATTGAGTTTGTACTAAAAATAATTTTTTTTTTGTTTGTTGGGTCCTAGTTATATAATAGCAAACTTCACTTATTGATATTAATAACCATGCTGTTAAGTATTTTCTTGACAGACATGTTATAATGGAAAAAATCTTAAAGGTGAATTATATCCCCTTTGGTTCATTGAAAGACATGCTCATATTTCATGTCCTTTAGAAGTTCTTAGATAGGAATTTGTTTCCTCTGAAATGAAAAATTAATAATACCAGGGTAGAGTATGACTTTGGGCTCTTTCCTGTGATGAAGTATCAACATGAGGATTAAAAATAAATTAAGCAGGGTACCAGAACCCTGGAGTTCTCCTTATTGAGGACTTGGGGGGAAAACTGATACACAGTTAGAAAATGAATATAGACTACTGTAGGGTTCCTCGGTCCTTTAGAGGAAGTGAAAGTGGTAAACATTTAAACCTAATCATGAGATTTGGAAAGAAAACATTAGGGCCAGTGAATATCTGAAGATATACAAAGTTAATAGTCTTGGACTCTGCAGTTTAAGGAATAAGGAATGTTTAAGAAGAGCTCTTAAGAACAGATAAAGGAGATGCTAAATTGATGGAGTTGTCAGCATCTCTTTAAAAAGAAATTACTAGTTAATGGTCATCCTGTCTGTACTAAGAGATTATCCCATTTGTTATTAATCCCTACCAAGCATAGGGGAAATAAATACATAAACAGGTAAATATAGTGCATTGTGATGAATGCTTGAGTATAGATATGTGTGTGATATAATGCTTCCTGAAGTAGGAATTTATTTAAGTCAGTCACTTAGAGGTGAGAACTGAAGACTTGAAAATGAATGAGATAGTGAAGAGATTCCAGAGAAATTGGAAAAGTGCTTGATCAAAGCTTGTAGGTAGCCATTATATCTACAGAGCAAAAGGAAAAGAGAAAAGAAGTAATCACAGTGGAGGGAGAAGACTAGGATCTCTTGGTGCAATGGTTGCCACTCATGCTGTTCTCCGACAAAGGATTTCACCAGCCCTTTTGTGAATATTATTATTGTAAGGATGCCAACTTCCCTCACTCCCTAAGGTGAGTTGTCCTTTCCCCTGAGATTTGTCTTTTATGGCATTATTGCCTCTTCTTTTATGAAATGATAGTAATAGGATTTTTTTTCAATATTCTACTAATCCAAATAAAATTGCTAACCTGTATCAGCCCTTGAAACATATTTTGAGATTTTATAGTTTGTGTAGTACAAGCCTGAAAACTTCTGGTCTAATGATGTAATGTCATGGAAACCAGTAGAATTTTAATATGGGATTGGTCCAGAAACATAAACAATGTAAGCCGTTGTGGGTGGTAATTCATAAGTTACTGAACTTTGGAAGTGTATTGGTCAGGGTTCTTGTGGAGACCAAAAATGTTTGAAAGTATGGTTTTATGTGAACCACAGTCAGTTACATGGATAATGAACAGCCTAAGTAAAAGTTAGTTGGATTTGACTGAGATTGGAGTTTGGGAGTTGGGTACAGGTCGTGGAGAGAAGAGCCAGAGTTGAGGGAGTAATAATGATGGACTGGGTAATTTAAACTACAGAACTCTGTGAACTAGTCTCACTTTAAATTCATGATAGCTTACAGGTATAGACCCTTTTTGTGCTGGGAAACTACTCTATCTCCTTAGTTTGTTCACTCTGCAGCTCCCATTTCATACCCTAACTTCTCAAACCTGTAACTCCCTCCCTTCCCCCTCCTACCCATCCTCAGTTTTAGCTGAAGGTCTTCTACTTGATTGAGAGGATGGAAGCAGTTGGGATAGACATTTTAAACTCTCATTGCAGTAGTACTCAGGTACTCAGCCTTCCCAGCTGTGTCATAAATGAAATATGTGCAGACCTACTGAAGGCTGATCTCTGCTGTTGCATCAGCTCTCACTGCTCTTCACCTACTCAAGGACATTGTTTTAGCAAGTTTCTGCATCATCAGTTGCATCTGGTTTTTCTTTACTGGTTCAGTCCCATCAATGTACCAAAAACACTTCTTTTAACCACGCATCTTCTAGCCACTATCCCATTTCCTGGTTCTACAGCAACACTCCTCAAAAGAAATGTCTCTACTTGCAATCTACAATTTCTTGCCTTTACACCCTCTACAATCAGGCTTTCACTACTGTCCCCATCCAACAAGGTCACTGATAACTTCCATATTGCTAAATTCAATGGTCGGTTCTCAGTCTTCCATCTCATTTGATGGCTTTTGATATAGTTGGTCATTCCTACTTTCTTGAAGTACATTTCTGCTTAGCTTCTGAGTTCCCATGCTGTCCTGGTTTTCTAGTATACCAAAATTCCTCTGTCTACATTCACTTCTTTGGTAAACTCATCTAGGTCCATGGATTTAATTGAAATTTCTGTTTCCAGTCTATACCTCTACTGTAGATTCATATCTAGCTGCCTACTTTATATCTCCACTTAGATGTCTGATAGGCACTAAAAAGTTAACATGTTCAAAAAGAGTTTCTTTGTCATTATTTGTGGAATCTACAGTGTAGTAGAATTACTAGAATTTAGCAAAACGGCTTGATACAATTTATACCAGTAGTAAACTGTATTATCATTTAAAGGAAATAACAGAATAGCATAAAAATATATATCTTTTTTAAAGACTTATTTCTAAATACTTTATAAGATCTTTTGGGAGAAAATTTTAAAACTTTATTTAAGGATGTTAAAGAATACATAAATAAGATAGTGACCATGCTCATGATTTAGAAGGTATATCATAAAAACGTTGGTTCTCACTTACTGATTTAGATTGATTCATTGCCATTCCAAGAAGTGTCATAACTGTCTCCTACCCCCAATTTGACATACTTGTTTTAAAATTGATATGAAAGAGCAGAGTGCCAAAACAGCCAAGGCCTTCAATAAACTGTATGTTTTTGGAGAGGCTTTGCTGTACTATATATCAAGATATTATAAAGCCATTAATAGTTAAGACACACATGGTTGTAGTGTAGGAATAGATAAATAGACCTATGGAACAGAAGTTTGGAAACAGACCCATACATATATAGAAACAATTTTATAATTGAGCTAGCTTTATAAACCAGTGGAGAAAGAATGGTTTCAGGACAATTAATTGCTCACATGGTAAAAAATGAATTTGGACCTGGATCTCATACCAAATACATATCAGCTCCAACTGATTGATGCCTTAAATATGAAAGGCAAAATGATAAAACTAAGAAGATAACATATGTAAATTCTTTGAACCTTAGAGAAGAAAGGCTTCTATACATTAGATGCAAAAATATAAACCATAAAGGAAATGATCAACGGCTTTGATTACATTTAAGATGAGAACTTGTGTTCATCACAAGACAACCCAGTGAAGTTGGCAAAGATATTTGCAACACCTGTAATCAGAGGATTGGGGTCTATTTTATTTTCTTACTTCAAATAAAAGAAAGACCAGAGACCAAAAGAATAGTAAAAAGATGAGAAAAGATATTTTACCAAAAAAGGAAACACAAAGAGATGGTAAATAGATTAAAAGATACAAAGACTGCAGTAGGTCATTTTGTAACCACCAACAGATACCTGGCTTGGTGAGGGTGTGGAGCAAATGGAACTCTTAAAATAGCCACTGCTGGTGGTATTAACTGTGACCTGATTGGAAAGCACTATAGAATTACCTTGTGAAATTGAAGATGTACTACCTGTTAGCAGTTCCTTCATTGATGTATTTACTCATTCAGCAAATATTTATTGAGTACCTACTGTGCTAGACCAGTGCTCTTTGTGCCTTGGTTCAGTGGGAGACAAAAATAAATGATACAGGTGATCAGTGCTATAGGAAAATGTTACTTACTTAGAATGAAAACAGTTCAGTAACAGATCACTTTCTATTTTTTCACCTTTTATGGATATAAGTTCTAAGAATGTTATATATGGTTTGTAAATCAGTGCCACTCAGTTCTTTGAATCCTTTGAGAGTTACTTACCAAAAATTAATAAGCAGTCCATCATCAAAACCTATGAGAACTAGGTTATATACCCGTTTTTAATTCTGTGATGTACACAGATCATAAACTACCCGATCTATGAAATGATGTTACAGTCATTAGATTTCTCAGTTTCTAGGGGGTACACCCAAAAGCCTTTATCAAAGAAGGCTTATCAAGTGACTAAATTATATCTATTACTCTTGTAGTTAATTAAACACCTTGTTTATGAAACCAAAATTAAGCAAGATTGGTTAAAAATTAGACATTACATCTTTTGGGTTTTCCCATAGGTAATCAAAAAAACATTGGAGCCAAATAGTGGCATTATAGAGGTAACTTGAATTATTGTATATAGTATAGATAGAATAGAAATCTCATTTCATGGTTGAAGGTGTGCTTATAGTTATGCTTTTGACAGAATTAAAATGGTATGTCAACATCTGAGAGGGAGAAATTACTTGAATTGATTTTTTTGCTGTTTACAAGTTTAGGGCATTATATCCTATTTATTATTTTCTTTTATTGAAGTATAGTCAGTTTACAATGTTGTGTTAATTTCTGGTATACCTTTTCCCTTATGTTATTATTATTACTTTTTTACTGAAGTCTAGTTGTAGGGCATTACATCCTAGATTGCATTTCAGGAACCATTGTCTCACCTAATATGTAGATAAGTGTTCTGTTTTTAAGGATCCAATTTATTTTGCTGGGAACTTTTTAATTTTATTTATTATTTTTTTAACTTTTTTATTGATTTATAATCATTTTACAATGTTGTGTCAAATTCCAGTGTTCAGCACAATTTTTCAGTCATACGTGGACATATACACACTCATTGTCACATTTTTTTCTCTGTGAGCTACCATAACGCTTTGTGTATATTTCCCTGTGCTGTACAGTATAATCTTGTTCATCTATTCTACAATTTTGAAATCCCAGTCTATCCCTTCCCACCCTCTGCCTCTCTGGCAACCACAAGTCTGTATTCTCTGTCTATGAGTCTATTTCTGTCCTTTATTTACGCTTTGTTTTTGTTTGTTTGTTTGTTTGTTTTTTAGATTCCACATATGAGCGATCTCATATGGTATTTTTCTTTCTCTTTCTGGCTTACTTCACTTAGAATGACATTCTCCAGGAGCATCCATGTTGCTGCAAATGGCATTATGTTGTCGGTTTTTATGGCTGAGTAGTATTCCATTGTATAAATATACCACATCTTCTTTATCCAGTCACCTGTTGATGGACATTTAGGCTTAAATGTCCATTAACATTAGGTTTCCATGTTTTGGCTATTGTAAATAGTGCTGCTATGAACATTGGGGTGCAGGTGTCATCCTGGAGTAGGGTTCCTTCTGGATACAAGCCCAGGAGTGGAATTCCTGGGTCATATGGTAAGTCTATTCCAAGTCTTTTGAGGAATCTCCACACTGTTTTCCATAGTGGCTGCACCAAACTGCATTTGCTGGGAACTTTTTAAAGTAGTAGAACTCACAAAGAGTCTTTTAAAATTAGTCAAATGATTATATGGAAGGAATGAGTAAATGTTCAGTGAAATACTTGATATATGACAGTGAACCAAAGATTTTCACTTAAGAAAAAATGAATATAGATTTATGGTATCAAATCTTTCAACAAAAGTTCTTTAAAACGTTTCATGTCTTGAATAACTATTCAAGAAAATGTAAATCCCCAACATATGTTTAATATGTTCCCTTTTCATATTTTCAAACTTTATAATATGTTCCTTTTATTCAGAGATGTAATGTTGATCTCTTGGAATTAAATTTTGAGGATCTTTTTACCCTCAATAACTTGGAATCATGCCACACATATAACTGGCACATATTCTTAGTGCAGGTAGGACACAGTCTTAGGCACGACTGAATGAGTCCTCTCTGAGCTTCACAGTGGATTGGCATTTCCCAAAATGCTTCACCAGGAGCATTGCTACAATTCTGTCACCTAAATGTAATAATGCTCTATACCTTACTCACAACCTTTGTGCTCTCATCATACTTGCTCTCAGAAACATTCTTTGATATTAGTAAGGGGACCAGGAAGTGAGGTCATTAAACAAAAATTGTCATCACTCCTGTCTCTACAAGAGGAACACTCCAACATGAATCAAAAGACTTCATTAAAAAAAAAATACTCTTGGGGTAGCACACCATAGTAAGAAGGGTGAGAAGGAGAAGAGTACTTGGTGAACCATCCCTGGGAAAGAGGATGGGAAAGAACCAACATGATGTCTTGACCACAGGTGCCTTCTTACGCAGACCAGTTTCAGAGAAGTGAGCATACAAAAGTGGAAGGCAGGAAAGTTCCTTTCAAATTCCACTTACCGTTTTAGCCAAGATCACTTGGGTTAAGCCTGATAACCTTTTGCAGAAATAACCTCTTCTGGCTTCTTTGCTTTCCTTTTCCTAGACTAGCTGTGGATATGGCACGTCCTTGGCGCTTAATGGCTCAGCAGTATGTGTTTTGAATTATTTTTCCGTATGATGGAGTTGGGTTTATGGATCATGTTCTTTAAAGTATTGTTACGGCTAAGGACATGAGATTGTAATTTTAAGATTGGGAACCATGTTCTTACCAGCCACATTTTATTATATGCTTTTTTTCTTATCATAAAAAGGTTTAATTTTTCAAGTTTTCCAGTTTTGCCTGGAAACTAGTCTCAGCTAACACAAATAAACAAATAATGAGAGAAATACAGAAAGACCAAAAAAAGTATATGTACACACACACACATACATATATATTTAACATCCCTATTCAGTATGCTTGCTCTATAAGACTTTAAGGAATTTGTTTTTCTGTTGGAATCATTTCATGACTGGAGAGGAACAACCACAGTGTAATTCAGAAAGCAGTGAAGTTAGAAGACTTGTGTTTCAGGCATGACCTAGCTGCTTATTAGATGTGTTACCTTGGGTAAGTCCCTTAACATTTTAGAGGCTGCTTCAGTTTTTTCTTGTTGTTAATCTTTGAAATGGGGGGCTAACCTGGCATCAGAGGGAGAAAGGAAGGAAGGATAAGATGTATATTAGGAGTTGCATAAGTCAGTGTTTTAATTAAGACTTCTTCCAGAATAGGACTAAGTAACTCAACTGGCTTTGTATTTAGTTTCACCCATCCTTTGACTAAGAATCAATTAAGAAGTAATATGCTCATTTTTATATTTGTTGGTTTGTTAATCTTCAAAGCAACATGGGAAGTAGCACAGTTTTCATTTTAGTAGTAAAGAAATGGAGTTACCCATCAAATTTTAGAATTAAAAGGACAGATAAATATCCATTAGAGTTGTGGGGGAAATTAAATTTACTGTGAACTGAGGAATAAGTGGGGGAGTGAGAAAATGAAGATACTAAGAGTACAATGCTCTCTATAGAAGTTTTGTTAAGACTGAAGGGAAATGAACATAAATACCTAGAGGGAAATTCAGACTTCAGGAATGGGTTTTGTTTAAAGTTGGGGGAGATGTGGGTGTCAGTTTTTTTGTTAACTGAATGAAACCAGTGTAGATAGAGGTTGGAGTTACCAGGACTGGTGGGTGTATTGGATTGTGGAGAAAATGAGTTACTGAGATCAAGAACACACAGGTGAAGTGAAGTGGTAATGGGAGCCTAAAGTAGAGGAGATTGAGATAAGGCCCTTGGCAGGGACATCCTCTTCTAGCCGCTTAATTGTAAAGTATAAAATTAGGTCATATTGTGAAGTATCTTGTAGATTGCCAGGCATACATGAAGTAGCCAGTAAGTCATAGGATTTGAAAAGCTAAAATATTCAACAAATGTTTCTAAATGATTGACTGTATCAAGTATTCAAATAGGCAGTTCTGTTATGCATGTTGCACGGAGAGATCAAAACACTTAGATAAAACCTGGAAAAGAATGTTCAATATAAAGCATTGTTTATGTTTAATATTGACCATTTCTATTAGTTTAACAACTACTTATACTTTTTTAAACTGTGCCAAAATACACAAAAGATTTACCATTGTAATCATTTTAAAAATGTACAGTTTGGTGGCATTAAGTTCATTCACAGTGTTTTGCAACCATCATCACTGTCAAGTTCCAGAACTTTTTCATTATCCCAAACATAAACCTCAAATGTGTTAAGCAGTCACATTCCCTCCCCCAACCACTGGTAACCACTAACCTGTTCTTTGTCCCAGTGGATTGGATATTTCATTTAAATAGTATCATGTAATATGTGTTTTGCATATTTGGCACAATATTTTCAAGGTTCATCCTTGTAACATGTATCGGCACTTCATTCCTTTTCATAGCTGAATAATATTCTCCTGTATGTATGCACCACATTTTGCATATCTATTCATCTGTTGATGGGCATTTGGGTTGCTTCTACTTGTGGCTGTTGTGAATAAAGCTGCTGTGAACACTCACAGGTTTTTGTGTGGACATGGTGTTTTCATTTCTCTTGGCTGCATACTTTGGCATAGTAATGTTAGGTCATATGCTAACTCTGTTTAACTTTTTGAGGAACCACCAGCTATTTTCTGTAGCAGTTGCACCATTTTACATTTCTGCCAGCAATGTATGAGAGTTCCAATTTTTCTGCATCCTTACTTTATTATAATTTGTAAAAATTAGTTCATTAAACCTTTTAATCCTTACTACATGCAAGGCACCATGCTAGATGCTATGTGAGTTTCAAAGAAGGGCAGAGCAGGATTCTAGAAGCAGTAAGTTTTTGGTCTGCTGGAAGTTAGGATCAACATTTATAACTACCCTGGAAGGAGCAAGTGTTAAGTGCACTAGAAGGCACAATTAAAGTACCTTGAGGATTTCAGGGAGGGAGGTTACTTGTGGGGAAAGGCTTATTTTTTGACTATCAGACCAAGGAACTTAAATCCTATTCTGTACTTGGTAGAAAGCCAGAAAACTTGAGCAGGGTAGTGATACCATTTGAATTTGGACTTAAGAAAAAAGATCTGCAGCCAAGAGTAAAGACTGAGGCAAAGGGTGGAAGAGACTAGTAAGTAGTGCCTATGAAACCATATTTTTTATTGGAGAGTAATTGGAACCTGGAGTGGCAAATAGAAACGGAAGCTAAGGAATAGAATAGACAAGACTTGGAAACTCTTGTATAAATCTTTATAGTCTCGTTAGATCTCATCTCTTCTTCTGATTTTAAGCACCATCTACCAAACACTAACAGTTCCCAAAATTTTATCTCCAGAACAGACTTCTCTGAGCTCCAGATCACATACTAGACATCTTGTATTTAACATTTTTAAAATCTTGATTCCCTCCCCTCCCCTATCTAGTCTTGCAGTGTTTCTCTTTAAAGTTCTAAGAGAGTTTTGAGCTCAAAATTTCTCAGTAGTTAAGCAAAAGCCCCCCTCAAATTAGTCACTTTATAAAAATAACCATGGCCCCAAAGGCATCATAAAGAACTTTATAAAATTTTATTAAAAGTTACAAAAATTCATAGAGCAAAACAGTTTCATTACAAAAGCATTTGACTAAGAAGATAAAACAAAATGCCTATAGTTCCACCATTCTAGTAAACCATTATTGACTTTAGTTTTGGCCAGTTGGCACTTTGCCATGTTTCACTTTAGTCTTTTGCTTCTAGAATAGGAATTTCTTTTTCCTTTATCTTTCCTCTTTCTTCATTTCCCATTTGTCATTCATCTCCCCACCACATATATACACAGACACTCTTACATAGCTTGACATTCTAGTATATTGGGCGTGGTTAATAAGCGGTTATGGGATATAATACAGCTTTAGAACTTTGATACTAGTAGCAAAGCATTGCCAGATAATATTCCCTCTGCAATCACTGCCTCAGCTGGGACTATGCTAGAGAAATGTGGGATTAAATGGTGACTGAAAAAAATGGTGCAGGTAAATTGGAAGTGCCTAGTGGGGTTTGTAAGGGGGAACTGTTTATGTTTTTGATTTGAGGTATTTTCCTTCGTGTCTGACAGTTTTATAACCTGATGGGTGATTCATCTCCCTACCTTGAATTTTAGATTCTCTGTGGTTTAAACCAGAATTCTTACAACAAAAAGTATGCAACAAACAGTTAATTATGTCTTTTCCAGAAGAAAGCTTGATTTAATTGATTTTTTCCGTAAGAACTTATTACAGGGGCACTGTCATCATATACTAGGTGTTGCAGGTGTAGACCTATATAAAAACAACCCTAAATTACGCTAAAGGAACGATACCAGTCAGGATTTACTCCCTATATCAATGAGTAATGTGATGAGCATCTATCTAGTTACACAAGCTAGAAATCAGAGTATGAGCTTATATTTCTTCCTTATCCCCCATATCTCATGAGTTATGAAGTCCTGCTTATTTTATTCTTATTTTTATGAATTGACTTCTTTTAATGTGTTGATATTAAAAGCTGGTCTTCCCAGTGTGTGTCTTGGAATTAGTATTAATTTTTAAAGATCTCTGGACTGGACCACAGAACCATTATCAAGGGATTATCCTTGAACTAGCTATTCTTTGTGCAGGCTGGCCTCTAACTTCAGGCCTGGACCAGGGTGCTAACCAGCCCATCCTGTCCCAGCTCACTGATGAGGCCACCTCTTTGCTGCCCGAGAGACCAAATTACAAGCTGTCAGCTTTTCTTTTTCACCTGGTACCCTTTTGGAAGGGGGAGCTTTCTGACTCATATTTAAATGTCCATGGTATATATAATAATATATACAGGTCTATTCAAGTTTTCTATTATTGTGTCACTTTCGCCAATTCATAGAATTGTATCTAGTTTACTATTTTCATATATTAGCATATGATTGATCATAATGTTTTGCTCATAACATTTCTTAATATGTTGTGTTTATTTTTTCTTTTTCATGCTATTTTATTTGTATTTTTTCCCCAAGCAGCTTTACCAGAGAGAAAGAAAAATACCATTTGATAAAATGGGATCTAAAAAAATGACACAAATGAACTTATTTACAAAACAAACAGACTCACAGCCATAGAAAACAAACTTATGGTTACCAGTGGGGGAAAAATGGGGTGGAGGAATAAATTGAGAGCTCAGGATTTGCAGATACTGACTACTGTATATAATATAGATAAATAGTAGAGTCCTACTGTATAGCACAGGGAACTGTATTCAGTATCTTGTAATAGCCTATAATGAAAAAGAATATGAAAAGGAATATGTATGTAACTGAATCACTTTGCTGTACAACAAAAATTAACATTGTAAACTGATAGTACATCAATTAAAAAATCCTACTTAACATTTTTTAAATATATATTTTATTTATTTTGTTTGTGTGGTTTGTTTTTGAGGGGGTAATTAAGTTTATTTATTAAGTTGCTTTTTAACTGAGATACTGGGGATTGAACCCAGGATCTCATGCGCGAAGCATGTGCTCTAACCACTGAGCTGTAACACCCTCAATTTTTTTTTTTCTTTTCATTATCTTTATTTTTTCTGAACTTTTTTTTGCTTCTGTCCTTTCTGTATCTTTAGGTTTGCTTAATTACTCTTTTCCTATTGTGATAAAAATGCTTATTAGGTCAGTTTGGATTTAGTCCTGGTTTTTTTTTTAAGTTGTTTATAAAGCTTATTGTCCATTAAGTACTGCTCTGGCAAATTTATTCATAGTGCAAATTTATTCATAGTGTTTTTTGTCATTCTGTGTAAGTACTTTGAAATTTTCTTTATCGTTGTCTCATTTCTCTCATGGTAAGAAATCTGACTCCCATTTTTCCTTAATATTTTTTACTTTTTGATCGGATCCCAGTATGTAACCAATCTCCATTTTTCACCTCCTCCCTTGCATGGAATCTTTTCTGACCACATCAAGGTTGTAACAGTGTCTCAGTACTAGGGCAGACCAATGCAGAGTGTGGGAGCCTGAAGTGGAATGAGGAGGACATCATGGCAGAGGGGCAAGGCCAAAGTACATTGAGGGCTTCCATGCAGCAAGAGTTTTGACTCAGACCTTTATTTAGTTGAGCATTTGACCATGTCTTATTTTAGCAACTGTATTAAATAATGATTTTGCCTCTTGTGATACAGTTGTTTTGTTTTTTCATTTATAGTAATAGATTCCAGTGGCCTTTTAAATGAGTGGATAATGATGGGAGTGGATCCAAAATAATAAGTGACTTCTCTACGAAAGCAGAAGAGTCTTATTACCTTCCATTAACTCAGCTTATCTTCGGGAAGGAGCAGAACAAGTGAAATACAAAAAACTGAAGAGAAGAAAACCTCACTTTGGAACTTTGTCCTTGACTGTTTCTTAAGCCCTGTCTTTCTACTTGTTTTAATTTTGCTGTGAATTTATAAATTTTGAAGACCAAAGAAATAGAAAATACATTTGGGAGCTTTATACCAAGAAATTTGGCTTGAAAGCTGCTATTTGGAGGGAAAAGCGTATCAAATTCCTGTCTGTTTTTTTTTTAAGGTTTCTTATGTCATTAGATTTTGAAGGATAAGACAAATATAAATACATATCTGCACAATATTTTTAGCAGCTGTGTAAAAATAATGAGATTTGTAAATTAAGGGCTTTGTAACGTGGATGTTTTGCTACTGGAGTTGACTGCTCAGAAGATCTTTCATAGCTCTTCAGTGTTTTATTTTTGATCTATCAATTCGATGACATTATTTGCCCACACAGATGTCCACCTGTCTTTCTAAGCTATGACCTTGTTATGAACAGTGTTTGCACTCACTGTGCAAATGTCCACATATTATCTATTTAAGCAACGTCATAGTGCCATCACTCAAGGAAGTTGAATGAGGTGAACATTGATATAGCTCTTTCCCCTTCCCCCCATTTTTTAAATGTAACAAATACTTTTTATATTCCCCTCCCCCTTCCCCTTTCCCCTTCCCCCTTTTGGAAACGTGTCAGGAGCTAGATAGTTTAAGATGAGCAGTTAAAGGGATTGAGAGAGTAATCCACACAGAGCCTGGCTTCTTTGTGCTTCATCAAAAGGCGTGCTGCTGGCCAGCCTAATCAAGTACCCTTTTAACAAGAAAACCTCGTGGGAAATCCAGCTGGCAGACTCAAGGAGTTCAGGAAACAGGACCACAGAGGTTACACTCTGGGGTAAGTATTCTGTGTCTACTGTGGGAGAGCACTGTGTGTGTATATGTATTATGGAAAATATCTGCTGCTTTCTGATGTATTCTGGAGGCTATCAGTAGGGTGATTTGGAGATGCCAGTGGGTCTCTCAGGGAAACTGATGCTAGTTTGAAGAAATTAATATGAACTGAATAGAAAAACTCTTGAGAGGTTGTATCTTCCTTCCCTAGGAAGATGTTTTCTATTGCTTTTGCCTAAAGTTACCTGAGTACCTGAAGCAGATTAATCTCTTATCATTAGTATTTGTAGTTTTAAGTAGTTGTTTATTCTTCAGGTTCTTCTGCTGTAACAGAAGAATTCATTAGCTGCTTTCATATAACCTTCCCTATCTGTGTTCCATCCTTCAGTTTATTTGTTTTTCATGGTCATATATTCACAGACTGTTGCTTTTATTTAGAACTTCTTTGAGGTATGGGGCCTAATGAATAGTCTAGAAAGGCTCAGAGAGCGGGTCTTTCTGTAAAAAGGGGACCCTTAAAATAATCACAGATGCCTTTACACATTGCTGTCAGGTTTTCTTGGAAGAGTAAGTGATTTAAGTTTTCTCATTTTCAGATCCTGGCCATGAGGTTGGATGCCTCACCTTGTTGAAAAGAGACACTGGACCTAAATGGCGCAGCATGACTTTGTTCCTGCTTGGCTAAATTTCTCAACACCACAGTCAGCTAAGGTACTGTCCTCTATTCCTAGTAACTATCCAAATACCAGTTCTTTTCATCCCCATGTTGCCTATGACCTCTGTTTTACAGTTTAGTTAACAGAGGTTTTTTTGTGTGTATTCAGCCTTGCCTGAGGATCTTGAATATGTTTTTATAAAGTTAACTTTCTTTTAATAGGGTATAAATAATTAGGCAGTCCATGTCAGTGTGTGCCCTACTACCTCCAGGTGTCCTGTTTTTTTCCGTTACATGCTAAGCTTTTCTCATTTTCTCATGCTAAGCACACTTAAGACTTCCTATATTAGCTGCAGAACACTTTGGTTTGGGGGGAGAAGGACCTTCGCAATGAATGCACATTTGTCCAAAGAAGATAAATTTTTCTTAATCAAACATCTTGCTTTGCTTTTCCTATTGCAAGATTAACTTAATGTCTTTTTAAGAGTAAAGTTCTAGAGCTTATTCTTTTTGGATATTAACAAGGTTTTTCTCCCCTCATGCAAATAAATAATTGAAGTTGTTGCCTTTTCTCCCCATTAGCTCAGTTAATGATTGAATATGTAACCTTTCTAACTCAGAGAACAGTGGTATCCATAATTCTGGCCCATATGTTCAAAATGGGGGTTTCTGCCACTGTTACTACTTGTTTTCTGAAAGCCTGGTGCAAAATCCAAGATACTGAGAGAGACATATGTATATCTACTTATCTGTTTGCTTCTCCATACTTTATCATCTTAGTCACCTACAGCCACCTTTGAAAAACACGAACACCTACCCCGAGGAGATGGTAGATTTGGAGTAAGCCGTCGTCGACATAATTCCTCTGATGGCTTTTTTAACAATGGACCTCTACGAACGACAGGAGGTAAGCTTTGCCCAACTACTGTGACTCTATTTAAGCTACTCAGAGCAAGCCCAGGCTGAAGGTACATGACCATAATCTTAGAATAAAGATTGTTTGTAAACATAATGCTCACGTAGATCCTCCAGTAGTCATTACTCAACTATGCTGGCTTTCCAAGTCTAACATTCTTATGTTCTCTTGAGTCATTTATTCAGTGGAAGAACTCATATAGAAATTACATTAAAGTAAAAAGAAAAATGTAACTTGTGATTTCTTTTTTTGTGGGCTTAATCTTTTATTATAAAGGTCCCCTGAAGGGCTTTTGGCAGTACTATAAATTAGATTGGGAAGCATCTGGCCCAGTTGTTTCTGAACTTCCAGAAAACAAACAATCTCTAATGTGTTATTTTTCATTACCGTTTTAGATTCCTGGCACCAGCCCTCCCTGTTCCGCCATGACTCTGTGGACTCCAGTGTCTCTAAGGGAGCATATGCTGGAATCACAGGGAACCTGTCTGGTTGGCACAGCTCTTCCCGAGGTCATGATGGCATGAGCCAGCGTAGTGGGGGTGGCACAGGGAACCATCGCCACTGGAATGGCAGCTTCCACTCCCGGAAAGGCTGTACCTTTCAGGAAAAGCCACCTACAGAGATTAGGGAAGAAAAGAAAGAAGACAAGGTGGAAAAGTTGCAGTTTGAAGAGGAAGACTTTGTGAGTATGAGGGTTTAGTTGTGTGGTTAAAACCTAACAAATAATTCTTAATTAAGACCCTGTTAGTAAAGAGAACATTTCAGAAAATACTAAAAGAGGGAGTCCTTAAGTTCAGATTTTTATTGTTTTAAGGAAGGACAGGAAAGGAGTTGATTAATATGAAGATGATGACTAAAATTCTTATGTAACTTTTATCAAATCTTTGTTTTTCACCTTTATGCTTTTGAAACTTTTTTTAAAAATCTTATTATTTTTCTTTTAAGTTTTATAAGTTTCAGTATTCAGATATTTTTATTTAAAATGTAGTCTTGCATGTTAAGTTTTCTTTCTCCAGCTATCATAAGAGGGTTTTTTTCCCCTTTGATCATGCAGTTAGGAGTATTTTAGCTATTGCCTGTATATTCAGTAAAACTTGATGCAATTGTATATTAAATTACATGCCTTTTGACCTCTTAAGTCAAAAGTAGTTTTTGTGCACCTTTAAAAATGATAACAATGATATTACCATTATTAATGATATATTTTATTTAACCAAGTATGTCCAAATTATTATATTAACATATAATCTGTATCTTTAAATTACTGAGATATTTACGTTGTTTGTTGTACTAGGTCTTCACAATCCTTTGTGTATTCTATACTTGTAACACATCTTAATACAGACTACACGCATTCCATGCACAGCGATACATGTTGGGTAATGGCAATCATATAAAATAGTGCAGCTTTAGTTATTTTTAAGTAGCACATTAGAAAAGCCAGTCACTTCAATGACAGCCATTTTACTATGTTAACAAAGCCAACTGAAGAGTCAAATTTAGACATCAGCCCCTCTTATCCTAAGTTTAACAAATGACCTAGGGGTCCTTAAATGTTATTTATTAATGTAAATGCCTACCCCTAGGTGCCTATCCTTCAAAAATTTATTCGTGGAAAGGTCTATAATGTACTGACATATGAAATATTTGTCCAGAATGTCCTAGATTCAGTAGTCTAGAAATTATGATGACACTAAATTATAATTTTGATTATTTATTCAATAAACGTATAAGTAATTCCAGGAAAGACCAGTGGGAGTGATTAAGAAATAAAAATCTCTGTTCATCACACTTTGAGAACTTAGTGAATTCCTCATCAAACTAGCAACAACAAGAAAGTTTAATTGTATTCTTATTAGAAAATGAATTTTTTTACTTTTATTAAGTGAACCTACTATAATTATAATTTATATCTGACCTGAATGTTTATTTAAGATACATCTTGTATTATGACCATAGCCAGCTATTTAGAAAACAAATTTGGGACTCTCTAATTGTTTTAGTTTCTTACATGCCTCAGTTAGAAAAAGACTATAAGAAGTAAGAAGTGGTGTGGCATAAAGTGGAAGTTACTTAAGAGTACCTTTTAAACTAGGTACTATACTACTGATTGACATGGTTTGATAAGGTCTCTTAGTTCTTGGGCATTCCCAGAAAAATGAATTGACAATGGAAAGAAAAATGTTAAGGCAGCATCTGTGTTCACCTGCTAAATGACTTAAAAGGAAGTTTGCTGTCAAATCAAACCTGAACAAGGTCAGTAAGGGCAAGTTTATTTTGCATTTATGTTTCTATAAAATATTCTAAGTGTACTTGAAAGTATGGAGAAAAAAGCAAGTGTGCACATCACCTAGCTTTGTGAAATACTGACATTTTTGCCAAATATGCTCTGTCTGGGCCATTCTTTTACAAAAGAGATAAGATACTGGAGATACAGTTGAAGCTTTCCTAACCTATTCTCCTGACTTTCCACTGGAAGTAATAACCATCTTGATTTTAGTGTTTTATCTTGCTTGTGCATGTTTTGATAGATTTCTATTCTATGAATGTATCCATAAACAATCTATAATGTCATATATATCATTCATATATCAAACGATACAGTATTTTCATCTTTATATGAATGGTATCATATTTTAATTCTCTTTATTTGCTCAAAATTGTTTGAGATTTGTAGTGATGCATAGGGCTCTAGATCAAGTGGTTCTCAATCCAGGAGCAAGTTTGCCTCTGTCAGGGCATATTTGACAATATCTAGAGAAATTTTGGTTGTCACAACTAGGGATAGCATTATTGGCATCTAGTATGTAGAGATCAGGAGTGTTGGTAAACATCTGCAATGCAGAGGACAGCCCCATAAAAAAGGATTAACCAGCCCAAAATGTCAGTAGTTGCTCTATATCTTACCCACTATAGTATAGTGAGTATTCTGTTGTGAGAATGTACTAGGTTTATTTATCCATTTTCCTGTTGACAGACATTTAGGTTGTTAAGGATCTTGTTTTGGAGGATAAATCTAAAGGACTGGAACCATTGTATTGGAACTGGAGAAGGAAGAGTCAAAAATAAGATTTCTTTGCAAAGTAAATTGATGAATAAGTAATTAATTTGAAAAGGAAAAACAGAAGGAGCAGAATTGGAAGGTAGCAGATAATGAAGTCTTGGTACCAAGACTTGGTGAGATCAGAGGTATGCACATGGAAGTTGAGATTTATGGATGGACAGTCACCTGAGTAGAGTAATCTATTCAGAGAGGAGGCCTAGAGCAGAACCTGTGGAGTAGCAGTAAGGGAGAATTAAGTACTTGGTTGAAGAAGAACGGGGTATGAAGAAAGAATAGTTAAAAATAACAAATAAAAGGTATTTGGGGGCATAATTGTTTACAGTGGGTTTTCTATATTATTTTTTCCTATACATTGTATAATTAGAAAGTTATTTTTTGTTTTAAAATAGTATTCGTTTAATGTAATTAACAGTCCTGTATTGGTACATTGGACAAGTATAATAACCCTAATTCTTCCTGAGTTGTTAGATGGATAGTAATACCTACCTTGAAACATTGTAGTGAGGAATAAAGATCACATACATTGAATGATGTGAGATGTTTACCACAGACCTTGACATATTTAGGTTTTAAAATGGTAGCTGTAATTAAATGTGGGAGAGAGCTTTGTATTTGGCAGTTTGATGTGACTTTCCAAGGATTAGAGAATGAATTGGCAATGAGTAGTACACTGTTCCCTGGGGAAAGAGGAGCCAGGTGTGAGGGTAGAGTCTTGTAGGACTGAGAGACTTTAATGTAACCTGAGGAGTAGGTAATCTGTGGAGAGAAGGGATTCTGAGAGGATAGCAACAGTGTAGCCTTATCTTTGAGTGTTCCCAGTTCTCCAATAAAAGCAGAGTTTGGGAGTAGTATTAGGATTTTACTCTCACTTCTTATATTTAGTATTGTGCTGGAGATCCTGCCAAGTGCAGTAAGGCAAGAAAAAGAAATAAAATGCATACAAATTAAAAGGAAGAAATGAAAGTGTCTATTCACAGGTGACATGATTATTTACATAGTAAATCCTAAGGACTCTATACAGAATTAACAAAATTTCAGAATATAAAGTCAATATTAAAAAATTATATTTTTTATATACAGTTGACCCTTGAACAACATGGGTTTGAACTACTGGTGTTCATTTATGTGCAGATTTTTTTCAGTAGTGAATACTGTGGTATGATCCCCAGTTGATTGACTCCACAGATACAAAACCACAGCTTATATGTATATGGAAGGCCAACTATAATTTATACTTGGATTTTCCACTGTGCTGAGGGTTGGTGCCCCTAACCCCTGTGTGGTTCGATGGTCAGCTGCACTAGCAACAAGCAGTTGGGAAATGGAGTTTTATAAAATATCTTTTGTATTTAAAAAAAAAAAAAAACTTTAAAAACTGCCTAGGACTAAATTTAACAGAAGATGTGAGAGACATCAATAGTGAACCACAAAATATGGCCAAGAGAAATTATCTAAATAAAAGGAGAGAGATACCGTTTTGAATGGAAGGCTTTGAAATGGAAGACTCCCATGGTCAGCACGTCAACTCTATAGATTGTGCACAACCACAACCAACATGCTTTCTTGTATAAAATGACAAAATTATTCTAAAATTTATATTGAAATAAAAAGACATATATCTAAAGCAATCTTGAAAAAGAACAAAGTTGGAGGACTTATACTACCTAACTTGAAGACTTTGTATAAAGGTACAGTAGTCAAAATAATGTCACATTATTGTAAGAATAGAGTGATAGTGGGGCAGAATAGAGAGCCCAAAAATAAAACCTACATTTATATGGCCATTTGATTTTCAACAAAGGTACCAAAGCAGGCCAAGGGAAAAAAGAAATGTGTTTTTAACAAATGGTGCCGAAACAACACACACACATATATCTGCCTCTGCCACATAGCATACCAAAAAGAGAGAGAGAATTTGAGATGGATTATAGACCTAAATGTATGGCCTAAAATGAAGAAAACTTGGGAGAATATCTTTCTAGCATAGGAGATTAAAAAAATTTCTTTGGACGCAGGAAGCAATAACCATAAAGGAAAAACATTGATAAATCAGACTTCATAAAAATTTAAAGCTTCTACTCATTTCACAGAGAAAATATTTGCAAAACATAGATTTGAAAAGGGACCTGTACCCATAATATGAATAACTCTTAAAACTCAATTTTTAAAAAATGAACAAGATTTGAACAATATCACAAAGGCAGATGTACGAACGGTCAGTAGGCACTTTTAAAAATTGGTGTCATTAGTCATAAGGGAAATGTGGAACTGCAAATTAAGACCACTGTGAAATACTGCTGACACCCACCACAATGACTGATACTTAAAAGTCTGAAAACACTCAACTTTGGTGACATTTTTTGAGCACTTGGAACTTTGATACATTGTTAATAGGAGTGTAGCACAACCATTTTGGGAAAAAGAATGTCTGGCAGTCTCTTATAAAACTAAACATAAATCTACCCTGTGACCCACCACTTCCACTTCTAGGTATTTACTAAAGAGAAATGAAAGTATATGTTTGTTTATTGTAATTTTATTCTTAACAAGCCAAAACTGGAAACAACTGAAATGTCTGTCATAGCAGGAATAGAAAAATTGTGGTGTAATCATGTAATGGACTACTTACTCAGTAATAAAAAAGAATGACTGATAGAACAATGTAATGAATTTCAGTGAAACCTTACACAAAAGGGTACATACTGTATGATTCCAATTGTATGACATTCTACAACAGGCAAATCTGTGGTGGGAAAGAAAAAACAATGATTGCCTGTGTGGAGTGGAGATTGACTGGGAAAGGGCATTAGGAAACTTGCTGATGGTAGGAAGTACTTTTTATCTTTGTAGAGGTTGGGAGGTGTAAGTATTTTTAAAACCTCATGGAATGGTATACTTAGTATTGGTGCATTTCATTGTATGTAAGCTTTAGTTGATTTAAAAAATAGATTAACATCAACAATCATGGAACAAACATATCTACAAGCCTTCTGATGTGAAGCATTGAGAATCCAATACCACCCCCATAAATTCCTTCCCAAAATTCATAACCTGAATCTAACCATGGGGAAAAATCACACAAACTTCAAATTGAGGTTTCTATAAAGAATTACAAAAGATTCTACAGAGTATAATTCAAGTATAATTCAAGAATAATTTCATGAAATACAATAAGATTTGAAGCCACAAATTGAAAGAACAGCCAGAACATGCAATACTTAGTCTTATGAAATACTAGACTCAAAGCAAAAAAGAAAAGTATCTTGGGCATCCTGACATAAAGAACAAATGACTTATAAAAGAAAGAAAATTAGATACACTCTGACAACACAAGTCAGTGCAGTAACAATTTCAATACTCAAAATGTGAACCAAGGATTTTATGCTCTGTCAAATTTCATTTATAAAGGTCACAGACAAATACCATTGTGTAAGAACAACATTTTATTAACCATATTTGTGGTATGATACTGATATTGTTATTCTGAGGCTATTGTAATACGGAATAAAGCAATTGAAGATCATACTCTACGCCTTGTGTCCTTAAAAACCAGGATTCTTTGTGTAGAGGAATGGAAATACAGATAAAAAATAGAAGATGTTTGGTAAAAACCCCAAGGCACTCAATTTGAATTGGAAATACCAATAAGAAATCGTGAGGTCATTTTCATCTTTGAAAATGTGTTTGTCTATATATATATTTCCAGGCTCTGTCCACTGAAAAGTCCTAAAAGCAATGACCAATGCCATAACAATGAGTGTCCCTAGTGCCCAAATTATGATCTTGAGATGCTATTTCTGGTCAGGATATTTAAAGATAAGCTTGGAATATTTTGTCAAACTACATAGCAAAGAAGTAATTAAAGACCATTAGAGTTGTATCAAAAGTATTCAGAAACTAAATTGAAGAGGTCCTCACTGGCCAAACTTGGGATATTTCATTCATCAATTAAGGGGTAATAACTTCAAGTGTTTGAATCACATCAAATATGATTAAATCTTTAAGTTCACGATGATACCTCACCTTAGAAGTTTGGGTTGGGACACTAGTGGCATTCTCACACCCCGTATACAATTAATAACTTAATAACTAAGTCCAGGCATGTATTTGGTCTTTTCCATATGAATTATACCACTGAGTCACCAAATAGATGAGAGGAAGTTCCTTTTTATGGACATACACTAACTTGTAAAGAAAGAATGATAAAATATATGATCGTTGTTTTGTAGCTTGTAGTTAGTTGATAGTTTAAGGCTGTGAGCCTCAGTGTCCGCTAACATCACAAAAATGAGCACAGCCAGACGTTAGGTGTCTCCTAAGGAAAGAACACAAAACCAGCGAGTAGTTACCTAGCCAAAATAAAAGGGGGGAAGGGGATCCTATCGCCTCTAGAACCAATGACCAATTTTGTAGGAAATGCAGAGGTATAAAATGTTTTTAGCGAAACCTGTAAATTAAGAGATGATTTTTGGAAACAAAACCTATAGTTTGAGGGATACACGCTTGGGTGGTAAAAGAGAAGTGATGGTCACCAGAAGTTAGGAGACTGGTTATTTTTAGAGAGGGGGGAAGGATTTTTTTTTTTCAATGAGGCTTATAAATTGTTTCTGTTTTGGCTGGTAATATTCTGTTGCTTAAGTTGAGTGATGATTACAAGAAATTTTTGCCCATTTGTTTTATGCAGCTTTCTGTATCTATGTTATATTTTACTGTTTTTAAAAAATCAGTGGAAAGGGATTGAAGATGCCAACTAAATGGGGGCAGTGTTTCTGAAAATACTAGGTGTAATGTGACTAAGAACATAGGGCTACAAAAACAAGAAGACATAGCTTTTATCCATATAGACACCTACTGTCTGTCCTGTTCCATCTAGAAGAGTGTATTTACTTGTCCATTTTCTGTCACTGATCTGTTCATTTATATAATGAGTTAATAGTTCACTTTGTGTCTGTGCTTGTTCTATGCTAGTGGGTCTCCCCTTGACTGGTTGAAAATACATCCCTGCTGGGGCCCCACTCCTGGAGATTTTGATTCAGAAGCTCTGTAGTGGAGTCTGGGCATCTACTTTTTGTTTAATGTCCCACAGTCAGTTGTGCTAAAAAGCCATTTTCCTCCTCTGTACTAGATTGTAAAGTTTGGGTTTAGACACCAGTATCATTCTCACACCCTCTATACAGTTAGTTATTAAGTCCAGCCTATTGCCCTTAACACTTCTCCATCCTTCCCGTCATCTTTTCCTGTACTCCTGTTGCCTTCCTTACTCTCCTGGACTATGGAATTGGTCTCCTAATAGTCTCTTAGTTGATATTTAAACCTCTGAAATACATCCTTCAAGCTCCTACCAAACTTGTAAACTAGTGATAGGATCATGTTAACTCTACATGAGGGATGGATCCTCATACCTAAAGAATAAAATCCAATCTGCCTTAAAAATACTCCACAATCTGGCTCTTAACCTACTTTGCCAGGCATCTCTTTCCCCAAAGAAGGATCCTCTCCTTCTCTAGTACTAATGCTGAACTGTTCATAGATCTCTGAATATTCTATTCTCTTCATGTTTTTCCTGTCTTGGTGTTCATTGAGCATTCTGTTCCTGGAATCACCCATTTTCCAGCTTTGAAATTCATCTTTAAGGACTCTTCTTAATAATCACCTCTAGTGAAGCCTTTCCTGATAGCACTTCTCTTTCTAGTAGAATCGACGTTTCCCTTAGTACTACTTCTTCACTAATGAGAATTTTTAACATAGCCTCTATAACCTTTTATTGTATTTATTTGTCTACAAGTTTATCTTTGTAGTGAAACTGTGATCCTTGTGGGAATAAGGGTTCTTCTTAATTATCTTAATTCCCTTTGTATTCCTAGCACAGTCCCTGGTACATGGTGTGCCTCTGCCCTAAAACAGTCTTATTAGAACTGCTGTGAATACTGTATATTTCACTGACCAGATTTGTCCTCCTTAAATCTGAAAAAAGTGATCCACTTCCTTGTTCATTCAGTTTTCTATGCCTCCTTATTTGGCGTTCATATCCTATAGGAAGATGAGAACTTGCATATTTAGTCTGTTTATTTAAAAATTTTTTTAAATCTTCTTATATTAAAGGAAATGAAACCCAAGAGAGTCTGAGATTAATATAAGACCTACTGATTTGGCAATTCAGTATCTTCTGTTTATTTGTTAATTTTGAATACAGTGTTAAATAAGTGCTGCTGATATATAATTCTTTGATAGGTTTCATGGTGAAGGCTACTTTGCAAAAAGTGCCAAAAGTGCCAAAATGAATAGCTTCCTGTATCAACCATTAATTTAGCCTTTTTTTCCTAGCCTTCTTTGAATCCAGAAGCTGGCAAACAGAATCAGCCATGCAGACCTATTGGAACCCCTTCTGGAGTGTGGGGTAGGTAGATTTTGCCATTTTAAAGGCACAACTTTAAATTTTTCTTAGCAGGGAGAGGAGCAAAAATTCTTTACCTCTTTTTGTTTGTTTATTTCTTGTTTCTCATCTCATCCATTTGCACATGGTATTAGCTCTTATTTCCCCTGCAAAATACCATTGATACGTAATGGTAGTGAAGTCAGAATGCAGACAATTGAGAGTTTGTAGAGCCCTGAATTTGGAAGCAGATATTAAGCAAAGGGAGAATAATATAATATGTTCATAAGAAGTAGTTTTAATTAGTAATTAGTAGTTAACATTGCTAATTTGCTGGTAACAATTAAATTTCAAGGTGTTTCTATTTCATCTCCTAAATGTTTGGTAGAAATACCAATATATTCTTAAGCATTCTTTCATGTTACTAAATAAATACTCTTCTAAAAATGTTCTTTGAAAGGCTGTATAATATTATATCCTACAGACCATTTTGTTCAACCAGAGTCCAGTTGCTGAATTTGGGGGGTTTTCTGTTGTTTTTGGCAATTATAAATTCTTGTAGTATAGGGCAAGGAGAAACATATATAAATACACACATATGTATATGTTGGAAATAACTAGCTTACAAAAAATCAAAAGACAAATCAATGTGTTTCGAACCGAGCCTAATCCTGTGGCATTAGGATCTTTGGCATTTATAGATTGGACTGCCCTAGTCCCTACCTTAGACGTGTTCAGCAACCATGAATCTTACTGGGAAGGCCTTAACATATCTGAATACTAGGTTTGGACCTCAGTTACAGGATTAAGGGCAGTTGCTGTACCGTTTCCTCTTTGTTGATGGCGTATAGCATTGCTCTAGTTTGCCTTAGAAGGTCCCATGGCAGACGCCTTTCTCCAATTTCCTCATCTCTCGCCATTCCCATGCTGACAGGAGTTGCCACCCTTGGATATATTCTTGTTTGGTCTATGCCTGAGTGATCACACCATACACTAGACATGTTATGCCCCTGAAAGACTGCTAACATCTTCGGGCTTTTTGGTTGATTATGAATTTAGAACCAAGTGCTTCAGATGCTGCCTTTTTTCCTATTGTTTCTGAGTAGTGTCACTTTTGAAAAGTATTTGTCATGTTCAGACTAGGAAATGTTTGTCCCTTAGTCTCAGCTGTCAGCTGTTCGTTGAAAATAAGGCCTTTGTATGACCTGTGCTTCATGTTAACCAATAGGTTTGACATTGTTTTATCTTTCCACCATTGTATTTCACAGAAAACCCACCGAGTGCCAAGCAGCCCTCCAAAATGCTAGTCATCAAAAAAGTTTCCAAAGAAGATCCTGCTGCTGCTTTCTCTGCAGCATTCACCTCACCAGGATCTCACCATGCAAATGGAAACAAATCGTCAACCATGGTTCCAAGTGTCTATAAGAACCTGGTTCCTAAGCCTGTACCACCTCCTTCTAAGGTATGATTTGGAATCAGTATAAGAATCTTATAAAGCAGAAGTTGGGGAATAAATCAGAAAATTTTTCAGTAATTTTTTCCTGTTGAGTCATTCACCAGATATTCATTCAGTATCATTAAGTTATATGCATAGTATTGTACTGCCTCCAAACTCTGCTGCTGCCAACTGTATTTTTGTAGGCCTCTCATATTCATTAGGTTCATCTCATAAACCTACTTCTCCTCATTTGCTGTTTTCATTATAACATCAACATCCATTTGATCACTTAGCTGAATATCATGGCTGCTGCTTTCTTCTTCCTCGTTACTCATTCCCCTCTACCAGGCAGTTACAAAGTCCCTGTCAGTTTTTCCCTCTTTGATGTCCTATGCCCTTGTCATCTCACATTTACTATTGTAGTGTACTCTTCTGTTTCCTCATTTCTCCATAATGTTGTCCTCAGAGCTGCCAGAATGATTATCCTAAAACAGTTTGAATATATCACATCCTTTCCCATTAAATCCCTTCAGTTATTTAAAACCATCTATATAGCAGGGGTTGGTAAACTTTGTCTGTAAAGAGCCAGATAATAGGTATTTTAGACTTTGCTGGTCACATATGACATATGATCTTTTTGAAACTTTTTCTTTTTTTTCCAACCCTTTAAAAATGTGAAAAACCATTAGTTCCTGGGCCATACAAAATAGGCTTTGGTCCAGTTTGGGCCCGTGGGTTATAACTTAGCAACCCCTGATCTTATAATGTCCAGACTCCTTAGTGGTGGCATGTATAATTCTTTATAGTCTAAGCCCAGTCTATCTTTTACATTTTACTGCTCTTTCTTTATCTTACCTGGGAAATTATCCTTCAAGTTTATGTCATCCTCTCTGTGAATCCTTTTCTATCTCATACATCTAAAGTTCTAATTAAGCTTTGTATCTCTGATTGAATAGCACTCTGTCCCTTATCACAATATTTATAATAATACTTTATTGCATCTATTTCTTCATTTGGTTGTAATCTCCTTAAGGACTTTAGGTCCTTTTCATATTTGTATCCCTAGCACCCTCACAAAAGCACATGATAATTGCTTGAATCAATTCCAGCCACTGCAAGGAAACAAACAGAATTTACTGTTATTGAGGGGAAAAAAGAACACAGTATTAATTCCCTTTTCTCTGTGCACAAGCACTTTGGTGAACAAAGAAGTATGACATTGGTCCTGACCCTCCCATGAGCTGAAAGTCTAATTGAGATGACAGGCTATAACAATATAAGGTCATGTGATTGTGTATGAAATAAAATAACAACAGATCCTAAAACAAATCTTGAACAGATATGGAATAACTAAATTAATTAAACACTATTTATTTACACAGTTCAGAGGAGCAAGGTCAGCTTAGACTATGACCATCAAGGAAAATTTTACGAAAAAACTATAATTTGAAATCATCTTTGGAGGATGGTCCAGATTTGGATGTGCAGGAAAATGTCTGGAGAACATTGCTAATTAGAAGAGGTAGTTATATAAAAAGTTCTGGAAACAAAACACTAGACATATTTGAGGGATAGTGAATGAACCATTTTAATTCCTCCTAGTAGCACTGGAGAGATACCAGGACTAAGGGTTATTATTCTAGTTATAATGAAGTTCTCGGAGTAGATAGAATCTCTAAGGGAAAGAGGATAGAAAAATGGGAAAATTAGACTTAGGGACATATTTAATATTCCATAAATAGGTAAATAACAGTGTAATCAGTAGGACTGAGAAATTGTGATTCAGACATAGAAAAAAAGGTATGTCACCACAGAAATCGAGGTGGGTGAGTTTAAGATAGCAGCCAGAGTTGTTAGCACTTGTCAATTGCTGCTGTTAAGTTGAAGGAATAACTGAAAAAACGGGACCTTAGGAGTTGGAAAGGTTTTGGTGACATTTCATTTGAGGTTTTAGGAGAGTACATTTAGGGCTGCAAAACAAGATTTCAGAGAATTCAGGAATTATGTGGGTGAAAGTGGTGGTAGTGGCACCTTTGACAGTAAACAGAAACAGAATATAGGTGGTATAGAGTTAAGTGAAAGGATGGAGAAAATCTGTAGCTAGAAGCCCCTAGGGACAACTTGAAAGATCATTAAAAGGATCATGACCCAAGAAGAAATGAGTGGGAATAAACTGATTGACAAGTGGAATTATTTTTGAAAGGGGTTTAGGATAATATTTGTTCCTCCAATGTAGAAGGAAAAGAATGTGAATTCAAGTCAAGAGAGCAACTACTATAGAGAGAAGCAGTGTAGCATGGTAATTAACAGCAGGGCTTTGAGGCAGACAGATTTCACTTCGCTCCCTCTTCTTGATAATAAGACCTTGGATTTGGACAAGTTTCTAACATTCTAAGTCTCAATTTTATCATCTATAAAATGGAGGTAATAGTACCTATCTTTTAAGGGGTTTTGAGGAGTAAGAAAATTTTATGAAGTATTTAAAACTACCATATAGTAAGTGGTAATAAATGGAAGTTATTATCAAATGCCAGCACATTTGTTTTGTTCTATTCCTTTAGAGTTTTCATAAGTGTTACTTCATTTGAAATGTCTCCGGGCATTCTGTCAACCTATAGAAGAAGAGGGTACATGAGTGAGACAGCGTCATATCCTAAAGGGCTTCACAAGGAAGGATAAAAGGATAAAACTCATAACACAGAGCTTAAAATCTGTCTAGTCCTATTGTATGGAAATGATTTGAGGATTGAACAAAAAAGGAAAGCTAATGTAAAGTTTGCTATAAACCGTCCTTGTAAAAGATAGTAAAGCCTGAACAGGGATGATGCAAGTGGGTAGAGGAGGGAGGAAATGATGGCACACAGTGGGAAGCAAATCAGACGGAGGAAGAAAACAGGACACAGAGCATTCTTCCCCAGGAAACTGGGATAACTTTGGAACCATTTCACTGGAGGTAGAGAAGAGAGAAAGAAGAGTTATCAGGAAAAGTTCAGGAAAAGTTGATGAGAGTGGTTCTGGGACCCTTGAATGTGAGATGTTAAAGGAAGGAAGAGATGAGATAACTAGTAGGCAAATGTCGGTTTATCTGTTCATTCATTTTCTCTAGGTGTTCAACAGTTATTACACATTGAGTATCTGTGTACTAAAAGCTGTATGTCACTAGAGGTACAAAATAATCTCAGAGTTGCTGTCTAGTGAAGAGACGGATATAAATATAATTGTACTCCTCTGCATGCTCTGCCTGGAGAGAGTCCTCAGAGTCTTTACAGATAAGGTCATTATATGAACTAGGTTTTGAAGGGGCCAAGAAAAGAGATCTGCCATCTGTTGACATCTTACTATGTTCCAGGATATTCACTAGGCTTTTTACATATAACATTTACTCTAAGCCTAGAGTGTGGAAAATTGTGTAATCTGAGATTACATCACTAATAAAGTTATAGGTTTGTCTGACTTCAAACCAGGGTTGTTTCCACTGCCCCAGAATGCTTCCCATCTTGAAGGATTAGAAGGAGAGAGAAGGATGAGAATTCAGGTTTTAGAGTCAGACTTCATGCTACTCTTTAGAAAGTACTTGGAATATAGTACTGGCATATCCCAAGTAGTCATTAAATGGTAGTTTAAAAACAGTAGGAGTTTATTAGGGAGCAAGTAGGTGAGGCATTCCAGGCAAAGGAATTATGTGTTACCTAAAAAAAATAGGGAAGTAAAACATGCCATGTTTGGAAAAGACAAGTGATTAAATATGGCTAGTAGTTGGGAAGTGGTGGAGGGAAGTAAGACTAAAGCCAAATGATGAAGGTTTTTATAAAAGCTCAGGTGAGAGTTTAGGGGTCATATTATCTGCATGATTTTAACAATTTCAATGATTAAACAGTTACACATAACTAGTTTTTCTAATGAAGTTTACCTAGTAACATGTTACAGCAGAGGAGCACTGAGGCTAGATCCCTGGAGTATGCCTCCATCCGCTGAAGAGACTGGAAGGAATTCAGGAAGTGAGAAGAGAGTGAAGCATCAGGGAATTGAGAAGGAAAAGAGGGACAGGTTCAAAAAAGATGGAAGTATACACAAGATCTTATGGTAGCTTACAGAGAAAAAAATGTAACAATATATATATGTTCATGTATAACTGAAAAATTGTGCTCTACACTGGAATTTGACACAACATTGTAAAATGATTATAAATCAATAAAAAATGTTTAAAAAAAAAGATGGATAATCAGTAATCTCTCATTCCACCAAAACAGATTTTTTTAAAGCTAGCCTTGTAATATGAGGACAAGATTTTTGCTTATTTATTGAAAGAGCTGTCATATTAAAATAGGGACAGAGGTGAGTACTGTGGGGAATTAAATAGTAATAATGAGCAGGTGAAAGACAGCAGATACTGACTTATGCAGCAAAGTTCGACAATAAAAGGATGGCAATATGAGGGAAAATAAATCTTTGGTTTTCTTCTCCCCTTGGCTTCAGTAAAGTGGCTTAGCATGTTTATAGATAAAATGGAAGAAGAGGAGAGAAGATTAGAGATACAAAGGAGAAATAATTGATAAGTTCACAAAGGAATGAGAATAAACAGATGTAGAAGAGGGGGAGCTATCAAAGGAATTTGAGATGCAAAGGAGGAAATTGGGGAAAGATTGGATCCAATGACTTCCAACTTCTCAGTCCAGTATGAGAAGGCAAGATTATTTGAGGTGGAGAGTTGGGATTGATTTGGAATTCAGAGGAAAGGACAGGGTATTTTAGAAAGAAAACAGTGGTTTATACGTGGTTTGCTTTAGTGGATTTCTTTTTTTTCCCCCCTTTATTTTATGTATTTATTTGTTTATTATTGAAGTATAATTGCTGTACAATATATAATAGTTACAAGTGAACAATATAGTGATTCATAATTTTTAAAGGTTATATTCCATTTATAGTTACTGTTAAATACTGGCTATAATCCATGTGTTACACAATATATCCTCGTAGCTTCTTTTATACATAATAGTTTGTACCTCACTTTAGTGGTTTCTACTATAATTCCTATAATAAAGGGGGCCCAGGGCATAATTGTTTTCTCTAGTGAGCAGCCAGCTATCTAACATAGTGCTTGAGTTACTGAAAATTAAGTTGGAATAAAGTTGGGCAGAGATGTAGGTATCCTGTTGCATGTAACACTGTCTGGTAAACCTGTCGTGCTGCTGTGGCGGAAACTCAGCTGTTTCTGTGCCCTGAGATGGCAAAGGTAAAAGAAAGACAAGGCATCTGGTGACCCTCTGCAGCTCTGGGAAACTATCATCTTTGATATTTAGCCTGAATAAGCTGCCATCTTTAGTTTTCATCAGTGCAAGAAAAAATTTAATCTTTATTCCAGTTGGGGTGTTGTCTCTTATCTGCTTGCATGTTCTTTTTGGAGGCATTGTGGAAAACAGTATTGCATACCAGTTGAGTAACCTTGGAAAATTACATAACTTTCTTAATTTCAGTGTAATTCTCTGTAAAAAGACATAATACCTGATTGGGTTAAGAATTCAGTAAAGTACTGTGGCAGGCATCCAGTACATGGTAGATACTCTGTTAGGTTCATTCCTTTCCTAAAGCCTGTCATACCTTCTTTAATAACAAGAAAGAAATTCTTTTCACTCGGATCATTCCTTTGTACTGGAGGTCTCTTGGTTCTGATTGTTTCATTCTGGAGAAGCAGACCTTTTTTTTTACTTGCTTCAGACTCACTCCATTGACGTGCCTCATCTTCCCTGTTCTCCTCAGACAGAGTGATTGGCTCAGAAAAAAATGGAGTATACCAGTTAAACTTTGCTGCCCTCATGCTTGGGACCAGGGCCCACAAGGCTAAGCAAAAGAAGGGCCTCTGGATTAAAAACCAGGATTGCCTAGACACTTACATTGCCCACTGTGACCTGGATCTAGCTTCCTGCCATGAAATTCCTGAGAAGAGTGATTTTTCTATTGTGCTTTTTCAGGGAGGGTGGTTGAAGAGAGTGAGGAGAAGATGTCAGGATTATATCAAATGTTAACAAACACACCATAAAAGAAGCCATTTAGGGGTCAAGTTTAGAAAAGTGCTGTGTATTATATCTGCCTCTAAAATTCACATACACAGTTAAATGCTTTCAGAAATAACACAGTAAAGAAACCTGTGGTTGAACTTTATTCAGTTTAGCATCTCCCAAGCTTACTGGACTAGAGTTCTCTTTTTAAGAATTACCTATTAATATCCCATGGCTATTATGGTTCCTGTCTGCCTTTTTCCTTGAAGGTTGTATACCTCCCAAATATATTGAGACAGGCAAGCTCTGGGAACTCATTCCCACATAACATTCCACTCTTTGCTTGATGATCTTACAAGCTGAGCTTTTGTCTGCATGCTGTTCTGACTGATTTATTTTCTCCCCATGTAGCCCAGTGCCTGGAAAGCTAACAGAATGGAACACAAATCAGGATCCCTTTCCTCTAGCCGGGAGTCTGCTTTTACCAGTCCGATCTCTGTTATCAAACCGGTAGTACTGGCTGGTGGCACAGTTTTAAGTTCTCCCAAAGAGGTGAGTGAGGATAAAGCCGAGCAGCCTTTTCTAAAGGTGCTGTTTCCCACTGACATAAATTGACATACGCAGTGTGACACCTATAGCTCTAGCTCCATTTCCTTTGTAGCTGTGCTTAGCTCACAGTCATTTCTTTACTGGTGGTTCCCATTAGCATCCAGAGATGGTCCGTAGCCAGGGCGGGGTCTGGGGGTGTAGTTGCCCTGTGGTAGACCAGTGTTGGCCTGTGCTGGCGTTATGCTGGCATCTGTAGAAAGATCAAAGAGGTGCTATATAAGCCATCTAGTCTTAACTGTAAAAACCCTGCAAAGCTAAAATCTGTTTAAATGAAAAGAATTGGGGGTTTTTTGGTAAAAGAGTGATAAATAGGCTACCAGATTCTGAAAATCAGTGACATGTAGAAATGACCTAGAGCATCCCAGTACTTAACTCTTTGCTATCAGGAGCAACCTATTTGTGGTATTTGCCCAGAGTCCCTCCAGCACCACTCCTCCAATTGAGATCAGCTCTTCTCGTCTGACCAAGTTGACCCGCAGAACTACCGACAGGAAGAGCGAGTTCCTGAAGACTCTGAAGGATGACCGGAATGGAGACTTCTCAGAGAGCAGAGACTGTGAGAAGCTGGAGGATGTAAGAGCATAGGGTTTGGTGGGGCATCATTAAGTATTTTTCTGTGTTATATATATGTGCTTTTTGTTCTTAAGGGAGAAAGATGTAGCACATTTTTTAAATGTACAGAGATTTGTCTGTAGGAGTAACAGCCTGTGATAAAGTGAATTCAATCCTTTGGTCAGCATATTTCAAAATTAGGCTTATTTCAATAATTGCCTTGAGACTTGATGCTCTTAAACAGGGCAGCACTGCTTAAGTCTTGAATTGGATGCTGTAAGAAGTTGGTTAATAACTGAATCTTCTCAGGATTATATTAAATCATAATATAAGAAAATCTGACAAACAAAACCATAAAACAAGAGTTTTTGTTGTTTTGGGGGGGGTGCAAATATCCTGCAACAGAAACGTTAGAGTTTCCAGTCCAAGGAGTTAATGACAGCTCATTGGTATTACCAGGAAACTTGCAAACTTTTGATCACCTTGGACTTAGGGTAATTATGCTCCTGTAGGCTTCCCATCCACATTCTAGTTAGGGAAAGGACAGCCAAAAACCTGAAAAAGAATGTACCTTTTAAAATGCTTTCTTAAAAGCCCACACTACAATTTCCATTTACACTCTTATTGACCAACTGTCAAATAGCCACTCTTAGCTGCAAGGGAGTCTAGGAAAGTGAACTCTAAAAGCTGAGAGCATTGGTTCCTTAATTCAAACCAGTGAGGAAGAATAGAAAATTGATACCACATGGGCATCGAGTAGCATCTGCCACAGTTGACATGACCTGAAGTTAAGATAGTAGCCAGGTGGTATCCTTGGGAAATCTGAGCAAGGTGAGCAGTTTCTCATTTTTAAAAGGGAAAAACCTTTGGGCTGAGGTTTTCTTCTAGAAAACACTTTCCTGGGTTCTGACTCCTTAATCTTGTAGATTGCTTATCTTGCCCTAAAGGATCATTAAACCAAATGTATTCTTCCTTTCCTTAACACAGTTGGAGGACAATAGCACACCTGAACCAAAGGAGAATGAAGAGGAGGGCTGTCATCAAAATGGTCTTGCTCTCCCAGTAGAAGAGGAAGGGGAGGTCCTCTCTCACTCTCTGGAAGCAGAGCACAGGTAAGTGAGGATCAGATCACAAGGAATGCTGTGTATGGCCTACAAGGAGTTTGAACATACTTAAGAGGACATTTCAGAGTCCAGCATACAGAGAGAAGTGCCCATAGCACCACAGTTTCTGTGTGTATGCTGTGGGTTGGCCTATTGCCCGCTGGGCATGCCATGACACACTCAGCCAGCTTTTTCACTCTATCCTTTCTAAGGCCTTCTTGTAGTTTAGCTTCAGACTCAGTTAATGGCTCTAGTTGGAAGTGGGGAGTGGGGTGAGACCTGTTTCCTAGAACTGTTTTCATGGCCCCTTGGCCTCTCCTGACCTAAGTGATCAAGGTACCTCAAGATTCCTTTAAGGGGCCTTGGGAGTCATGAGGCCCCCAGGTCTGGAGCTTGTTCTTTAAACAAGGGCCTTGAACACAGAGCCAGCCAAGCTGCCTGGGCAACTGGACGGCAGATGGAGCCTGCAAAGTATGGCAGTACCTTCCTGAAAGGAGGCTCCTGTCCACAGGAACTTTAAAAGGGGTCAGCAAGATCACATCATTATGAGGGGAGCCCACAATGCCATGAAAGTAAAAGATACATGTGGCTCTGTGCTAATTTGCTCACAAGAGACAGTGAAATTTCTTTCGTCTGTGGGACAGTTTGACTCTTCTTTATCCTGTCTTATTTTCTGCTGCTTCTACTGCCTCTTCTCTGTACCTCTTGTGCTCTGGAAAGAACAACTGTGAGATTCTCCCATTTAATTCCAGGCACCAAGTAGCCATAATAAAAGCTTATCCAACTGGGAAGAAAAGACAAACCCAAGTTTCTTCTTTAACATCTAAGTGGGTACCACTGCCCCTGGGCTCTAGAAAGTTGTGGGGTTCCCACTTAGGCTTAAAGGTACCATATTTTCTTTGTCTGGCCTGCCTGCACCAGGTTATTGAAAGCAATGGGATGGCAGGAGTATCCTGAAAATGACGAGAATTGCCTTCCCCTCACAGAGGATGAGCTCAAAGAGTTCCATATGAAGACAGAGCAGGTACGTCATACATAAACTTTTCCTGGGGACCAGTTAATGACTAGGAGAGAAAGGAGTCAGGACAGTCGTTGCCCTTGAGGAGCCCCAGTTTAGGGTGAGAGAAGGACCTTGAAAAAGAAAACATTTAGTTGCCATTGTAGAAATACAGAGGAACATCTCATTCTCCATAGGGATCTCCAGTGGTAGATAAAAAAAAGAGGTCCGTAGTTAGCAGATTGCAGAAAGTAGTGTGTTAAGAACCACAGCGCTGTGTTCTGAGGCTCGGTCTCTAGGGAAGGAGGCTGAGCCGCCTCTGCTTGCAGCCCCGTGGTTTCCCTCTAGTCCTCTGGCCAGAGCCAGGAAGCCAGGTAGCCTATTTGAATTTCTTTGACAAATGCTTAGATTCTTTCTCTGAGTAAAACACTGCCAGACCCCAAGGTTTACAGCCACGAACAAGACAAATGGGGTCTCTACATACCTCGCAGAACTTGCGTTCTGGTAGTATGTACTTAAAGCATAAATAACAGTGGTGCTAAGTCCTAAGTACAGGCTGACATAAAGACTTCACTACTCAGAACTCTGTTCCCCCATCATACCACCTGAGAACTTGTAGACATAGGCAATCTCAAACCCTACCCAGACATTACTGAATCAGTCTGCATTTTCAGGAGAGTATTAGATGATTCATTTGCACATTGCAGTTTGAAAAGCACTCCTGTGAGAAATCTTCAATTTCTTGGAAAGGTCCCCCTCTACATTCTGCCTAGAGATGAATTGAGGATTGGTCTTTCCCAGGTCCCGTGGGCCAGTGTAGTTACTGATGGTTGTCCTTTTTCTTTCTTTCCCATGCCAACCACAGCTGAGAAGAAATGGCTTTGGGAAGAATGGCTTCTTGCAGAGCCGAAGTTCCAGCCTGTTCTCCCCTTGGAGAAGCACTTGTAAAGCAGAGTTTGAGGACTTGGACACGGAAACCAGTAGCAGTGAAACATCTGATGACGATGCCTGGAAGTAGGCATATAAATGCTTACAGTTAAATCTGACCCAGTAAACTCAGCTTGTGTGTTTAGGGATTATACAGAAGCAATCGTTCTATTCCTTTTCCTTTTCTTATGTTGTTGTTAAATACTTTGTGCAGAAGGCAAATAATCATATCCCAAAGAGAGAGCGATTGGCTTGTTTAGCTTTTGTTGTTGTTGTTCTTCCCTGTTAGCTGCTTAGTAGAGAGACCTTTGTGTGGTGGGAAAGATTTTTAACACACACACATACACACAGTATATACGGGGCGATGCACAGGTGGGAGCTGGCAGTGCAGAGGGGAGGAGACACTGGTCTGCAGCAACAGCTTCTACTACCAGCCCTTGGGGCACTCACCCCTGTGCTCAAGCAATCATTGTCAATGACAAAGTGACTATTGAAATTATAATTGTATTAAATTAATGCTAATAATTTGGATATTTTATTTTATTTTTGGCTGCTCGGGTAACATTAGCCCTTAACCAAGTATATGTGGTTTTTTGGTTTTTTTTTTTTTTTCTTTCTTTTTTTTCCTTTCTGGGTACAGCTGTAAAATATTTGGATATAGGAAATGTTGTGTTATTCTTGCAGCCTTGATATTCAGGGTGGATTGTAAAATATAAATTTTTGTGAGATTTCAAAGATTAAGATTATTTTGATAACATTATTTACAGATTTAAAAGATGTGGTTATCACAGGTCTGTTGAGGGGGAAAACTACTGCATAAAATAACTAACTTGGAATAAATATTTTGCATCAATTTGGATTGTCTTGTGTAAGAAGTATATTTTCTTTAAAATTAGATGAATGGATTCTTTTTTAGGGGAATTACTACTTTTTGAGGGCTGAGGGAAATCTAAATTCAGATGCGCCTGTTTCTCGTTTTAGCAGATAGTTTTTTGATGCAGAAAAGCTGTGCAATAAACTACCAGTAATAAAGTCACAAACCCAAATTTCCTTCCTGAAACTTGTTTTTCACTGCCCATGTATTTACCAGTGTGCCTATTTTAAGGAAGCCTGTGCCTCAGTTTTCTTGCTAAATAAGAACAGAGAAGGGGACAAGTGTGAGCCAGTGCTGGCTGGGTGAACAGTGAAGGAAGCAGGTTTTTTTTTTTTTTCTCAACTCAACAAATACTTCCTAAGCTCTTGTGTGTCCGAGGCATTGTGCAAGGCCCTGGCGATGCAAAGAGTGCCTGGCCCAACAGGGAAGAGAAGAAACAATTATATTGAAAATGAAACCTTAGGCCAAGATCTGATGGACAATTAGAAATTTAACAACAGATACTGACACTGGCACTCTTTGGCCATCCCTACAGCACGTGGTCCCTAGTGGATATGGAAGCCCAAGATCATCCCTTAGTGGGAGTTATAAGCAGAGGAGTAACAGGCCTGACCACTTGTTAGATAACTAACTTAAGAGTGTGGGCTCCAGAAGGGGAGTGGAAGCTAGAGGCAGAGAAACCAGCATATTTGCTAGATTCTAAAGGCTAGGAAGGCAGAGATCCTACGTGCCATAATGTACTGTAGTCTCTCCTGCTATTGGTATGAGCATTTGCTGTGTGAACTATGGAAATGATGGTTGAGAAGGATCTATTTTAAGACATTTTATGTACTAATGAGAAAACTTGCCAGTTATGACACTCTGTGAATTGTAAATCCTGATGACACTGTTAACATATGAAAAAATGTGCATCTTAAAATCAGTGAAATAGAGGATGAGAGGTATAGCTCGGGTAGAGCACGTACTTGGCATGCATGAGGTCCTGGATTTCAATAAGGGAAAAATAACAAAGATAATAAAATTTGGAAGTAAGTTACCAAAGTATAAACTGGAAATGAGAAGTAGGTTGAGATAGAAATATCCTGTTTGGCCTTGGGCTTTGCCACTTAATAGTTTTCTCAGAACAAATTTCTAAAAAGGTACCCCTTTTCTCACTTAGAATTGAACTGAACTGAGATTACATACTTTGAAATACTTTGTAACCTGCTGCTTGGTCTTAATACACCTGGGTGGTGGGGCTGGGGGACAGGACCTACCAGTCTTGTTTAAAAAGGGGAACTTACTTAGAAACATAGGGCTAGGTCAGAAGCTCCAAGTCAGAAGCTCCTGCCTCTACTGGATTCACATACTTGGGGAGATGGCGGGAGATTGGCCAGCAGGAAACGGGCCTACATGGCCCCTGGCCAGTCTTGAGTGAAGAGGTACCTTTCAGTATTTGATTCCCTCTTCTGATAGATTCATTGTGTTCTCCCAGAAATTTTATTCCTTGGACTGTGCTGATTATCTTCCCTCTAGTCAGAAGGGGGGAAGAAACAACAACAGGAAATCAGGGAATGGGAGCTACTTGGTTACACAAAAGATGTGGTTGCTTCCAGAGATGCCTGGTGCACGGAAAAGCTTTTCAATCTAGGGTAAAGACATGGTTTCCAGGCAGAATGCCATTCTCCTCTCCCAAGTATTCCTTGGAATGGAGAATGACACTAACTTGGGTTACATCCACTTGGGTAAAACAAGAATGAATAAGATGACACTTCCCTGCCAGCGGCTACCAAATGACCAAAATGTAGTATGTGATACCAGCTCAGGCTAGGAGGTAGGTGATCCCCTTTATTCATAGAGGCAGAGAAACCAAGTGTTAGACACTTGTCCATGCTCATGCAATAAGGTGGAACAGACTGACATTTTTTCAAGCCAGGGACACCTCCCTAGGTGACCAAGCCTTCCCGCCCATTCTCCAGACCTGCCCAGACCTGTAGTTGTTGCCCAGGAAGCTAAGGCTCCTCCCCAAACATAAACTTGATTATATATACCTGGTAAACCTGGGCTTTCCTCTCTGCCTTTGGCTTTGTCTGTTCCATCCTCTTCTCCCTTTCCCTTGCCCTCTGTTCTGTCTTCTGCAGGTCTTGGCTGGTGTCGGGAAAGAGATCCCATCCCATGGCCTCCCACTCTAGGGAGCCAGGGCTCCTGCCCTGTAGATCCTGTGACATGGTTTTCCGTTCCTGGGCCCTGTTGGCCACTCACACTCAGCGCTTCTGCATTGGCCGTCTGACCCGGGAGGTGACAGTTGGAGCACAGCCCTCAATAACTACTGAACCACAGGTATCCGCGGTCAGGGCCCCTCCATGGCCGTGAGTGTATATTGAAGTGACTCTGACCCTCAAGATTCCTCAGCCCATACCCTGTCCCCAGGCCCAAGAACACCAGAGCCTCCCAGACGAGGCGGCCAGTAAATCGGCCCTGAAGAGGCTAACAGAGGAGGTACACCTGGCTTTCCCCGCGGGGTCAAAACCGAGAATCCTCCCCAAACCTATAGATCATGCGTGGGTCAGATTACCCCAACACAGAAATTGCAGGTTACTGTCATCTCCAGGTGCAGCGGCTACGGCTGTTCCTGCAGGAAATGCCATTCTGGATAACAGAGGTACCCAGAGGGTTACAGGGGCCCTGGAGGGGTTCAGAGGCTCCGACTGGGGGTCCCACCTACAAGGCTGCTGAGAGCCCCGACCAGCGGCTGCGGTCTCTGCACTGGACGCATGCAAGGCGCATGGCAGACTCGGAGGCACAGAGCCGGGCCCTGGAGCGACGCGGCGAGGGTGAGGGGAAAGAGGGGTACTAGGGACCTGCCTTGCCCTCCCCCTTGTCTGGAGGTTGTCCCGGACCCATTCTGACTTGATCCCTTATCCCCTCAGAACTGAGACGTCGCCTCCAAGGTTTGGCCCGGACCCGGGACGGGAAGTCACGCCTATTTTGCCTGGAGCGGGAGCTTCGAGAACTCCGGGCAGAGGCCGGGCGAACGCGGGGAGCTCTAGAAGTATTAGGGGCGCACGTTCAGCAGCTGCAGGCCAAGCCCGGGTGAGACCCGCGCGCGGGTCCCGGGAGCGCCGCGCAGCCGGCCTGCGGAGGGCGGGGCCGGTGCGGAAGGGGCGGGGCCTGGCGGGGCGAGACGCGTGAGACGTAAGTCCGGGCGCTTCCTGGAGCCCGCGCGAGTGTGAGGTCAGGAAGGGGCGGGGCCGGACGTCTGGGCCCTTGACGCCGTCTTCGCGCGGGCTGCCCCAACCCCAGGACCCGGCTGAACTCCTTGGGAGAGGCGGAACTGTGTTGTTCGGCGCTACAGGCCAACCCAGGGACTCTGGCTGCGGAGATCGGGTAAGGCCTGGGCCCCGGGACTGGCACGGGGCGAAGCACTGATAGATCCTGGGAAAACGCTGCTGCCTTCTGGTCTCCTACTCCCTAGGGCCTTGCGTGCGGCCTACATTCGAGGCGGGGGCCGGGACGCCGGCGTTCTGGGCTGGATGTGGCAGTTGCAAGTGGAGGCGTCAGCTCTGGAGCTTCGGCGATCGCGGACCCGTAGGGGTGAACGGGAGGGGGCCAACCGAGGGGGCCTGTCGGAAGTGGTGGCCTGGGAGGAGAAAAGGGCGGCAAGGGAGGGCGTCTTTGGCATGGGAACCACATAAGCAAAAGCCCGAGGTAGAAGACTGGTCTTTGTGACGATGGCCTAGAATGTTAGCCAAATCCAAGTTTATCCAGTGAGTCCTAAGGCTGGAGAGCTGCCCAGAAGTGGACCGCTTGTCACGAAAGGTCAGAGGTAACAGTTCAGACTTGTTCATCGCAGGAAGACGGACAGGTGCCATGTCGAAGGAGCTTCTAGTAGTGGAAGCTGAAAACCAGCGCCTGGAGGCAGAAATCCTGGCTTTGCAGATGCAGAGGGGCGCAGGCCGGGTGCCCTGGGGTCAGTGAGCACCGCAGTTCCACCCTGCCTACCTCTCCCCAGCAGACCAGGCTCAGAGGAAGTGGTTGGAGGGACCATGCACGGGGGGAATGAGACCGTGTTCACGCACCTCTCCAGGTGTCCGTGTGGATACAGTTCTTGGGGGAGGGGCATCTTAGCCCAGTTTCTTGCTGCATCCTGTTCATAGGCATTCTACTCTTCCTCTGCACGTAGGGCCAGGGGAGCTGAGACTTGTGGCCAATCCCAGCCCACACCTGAGAAGGAGGGAAGATTCCCCAAGCCTCCAGCCGCCAGTGGCTCCACCGCTGCCACCGCTTTCAAACTCCACAGGCGCCTTATTCTGGGGTGGCGCCGAAAAGGCTGTGAGGACCCAGGGTTTGGGGTGGGGACAGTTCTCTTCTGTGCAGTTTGGGGAGCTTAGACACCTTGGAGGTTTTCTGGAGGAATTAACTACTCTTCCCCCGCAGCCGCAGCTTCCTGGTGCCATGACCAGGAACCTAGGCCTGGATCCACACTTCCTCCTGCCCACAACTGATGTTCTGGGCCCTGCACCTTACGACCCTGGGTGAGGCCTCCTCCCTCATTTGACATCCGCTGTGACTTGGTCACCACTGCTGGTTAAGAAGACCCACTATGGCCAGTTAGGGTGGGGGAACTGGCTGGAGGAGTTGGGTGTGTGTTTAAGTGCACTTGAGACTTGCGTTTCCTAGGGCTGGCCTTGTCATTTTCTATGACTTCCTGCGGGGCCTTGAGGCTTCTTGGATTTGGGTGCAACTAAAGACTGGCTTGGCCCGAGATGGACAGAATACAGGAGGGACCACAACGTTGCCCCCAGCCCTTTGCTTGCCCCCACCTCCAGCTCCTGGGCCCATGGGCAACTGTGCCATCCTTGCCAGCAGGCAGCCTATACCCAGGTTAGTAGATAGGGATTATGACATTGGTGCTTTTTGCCACAGTTGAGGCTTGTCCTTCATTCTGCTAGATTTTCTCATCTGTATACAGGGCCACTGGCTCAAAGGGCCAAGTCCAAGGAATGGAGTATAGCCACTTCTGGCTCCTGATACCTCTTTTTGGTTGTTCTAGACTACCACCCTCACCATCAGTATCCTTGGTCTGTGAGCTCCAGGCCTGGCATTGGCTGGCATGGGCTAAGGCACCACAGCCAAAGGCCTGGGCCTCACTGATGCTATTTGACAAGGATCAGAGGGTGCTAAGTGGTCACTGGCGGCTCCCACTTAGGGCCCTTCCTCTGGACCCCAGCCTTAGCCTTGGGCAGCTGAATGGGATTCCCCAGGTGAGTGGTGGAGGATGGGGACTGGGTCTATGCGTCCAAGGTGCAGATGCAGTAGTACCATGTCACCTCTCCCCAGGTGGGTCAGGCTGAGCTCTTTCTGCGGCTGGTGAATGCAAGAGATGCAAGTGTCCAGACCCTGGCAGAGATCAATCCAGCAAACGCCCACAAGTACCAGTACCCACCTCTGGTGAGGGCCCAACTAGAGCTAGAGGCACCACGGGTATGGTTGCTGTGGTTAATAGCCAGTGTTTGTTGACCACAATGTGCCAAGCCACTACTGAATGTTTTCTGTGAATCAAATCATGTGACCCTCACATATTGTTACATAAGCACTACTGTGTAAACAGATACGGAAATGAGAGCACGTTAACTTGGTTCACAGTAAGCAGTTGAGACTCTTTTAAGGTAGTCTGACTCCAGTAATTGTGCTCTTAACCTCTACATAAACTTTTTGCTAAAGATCTGCCTTCTTGCTTGTTCCACAGGTGTCCAGCTCATCTTCACTGGAAGCCAGCTCTTTTGCCCCAGCAGCTGGCTTTGTAGATCCCCCTCCACCTGAAGAGCCCCTCAGTGGCAGTCAAATATAAAGAGATGAGGGTTGGGGCCCTCACCATGGCTTTGACCCACCCCCACTGGCTTCCTGAGTCCAGGAGAAAGTGGGTATGAGTAGCTTCGCGTGCACAGGACTAGGGCCTAGTCTCAGACCTGCAGCTTCACAACGCCAGGTTCTGACAGATCTGGAAGCAAATAGCAGATGTGAGTGTAAAACATGAGCTCCAACCACAGCTACTTCCGCCAAGTACTTGGCCTTTACTATTCTCCTTGTTTTTAAAAAAAAAAAAAAATTGATGTGAGGATTAAATAAGTATGTCAGGTATTTGCAGTACTGCCTGGCATATAAGTGTTTTGAAAGGTGACACAGGGAGTCTTTCATCCCAGCTAAAGGAACCTGATAAACTCATTCCCACCTGTTTTTTGCTGAAGCCAGTCTTGCTGCCCATTTTAATTCAAATCCAGGCTTTTCTTCAGGACATCCTCTAGGAAGCTTTCCAGGTTCTCAGTCCCCATAAAATAGGGAGCTCCTGTAGCCTTATGTATTTACAGATGAGGGCAGGGCCCCAAACCAGTGTTATTCCCAAATTGGCCCAGGGTGGGGTGGAGTGGGGGTTGGGGGGGTGGGCCACTGAGGCCGTCACAGGTGAAACCTAGGAGAAATGTCTTATTGGGCCTGGTCCTAGACCCCAGTGTCGACCAAAGGTCAAAGGCCTGGTACTCAACTATGCCAAAACTGGTATGGCATGACCACCCCACCCCCACCCCCCAAAAAGCCCCAGGACTGACCTGGAACGCACAATACAAGGGCACCTGTAGGAAGAGGGTTCAAATCCAAAGACTGCAGCCATGAGTTATAGTAACCAGCCCAGAAAAACCCCATTTTCTCGCTCTAGAAAACAAAATATAAACTCTGAAAAATAGGGTAGACATGAGGGTCAGCAGAGCGTCCTCTGCCTCCAACGCTGGATATTCAAACTGCAGGTTCTAACCTGTCTGTCCAGTGCAGCAAAGTAGCCCTGTGAATGTCAAAATCATTAAAGCCCCTTAGGTAGTATTGGAATTTGGATCCGAATACTGCCTGGTGTACAGCAGTTTCTTAAAGGTCAGGTCAGAGGCAAGGGTCTGACACTAGCCCTGCACCCTGGACATTGGTGTGGGCCCAGGGGATGACTGTAGTACCAGTGCCCTAAGCACCAGCACCCTTAGACTGGGCAGCCAAAACTGCTGAGTCATTTTCCACCTTTCAATTGAAATGCTCCAGGCAGCCCAGGATCCCACTCTAAGATCTTTAAACACAAGTCCAGAGACAGATCTTTTTTAGCATTTTTATTTAAGAAGTCAAAACTGCAGACAGGTAACAATCCCAAGTGTTGATATTTTCTGTACAGAAAGGTTGAAATGTAACAAATACGTAACTCAACAAACCAGTCTCCCCACAGATTCTTCCAGCCACATCCAAACCGTCCATCACAGTCAGTCCCTTAGCTGCTTTCAAACTAGGAAGCTCAATTCTCTACAATTAAGTTTTCTTCAAGGATTTCTCCCCCTTCCCCTGCCCCAAATTTTCTTCAGAGTTCTTTTTTCAGGACAGGATTATGGCCCCAGTTGGGGAACAAATGGATAAAAGACAGGTGCCATCCAAAGCCTGGCTTGGAAGCTTTTACCATCTCACAGTCAAAGTCCATCAATAGTAGCACCAAGGAGCAAGATTTTCACCAAGTTTTTGTAGCCCCCATCCAGGGACAGCACCACTCAAAAAGTTTGCAAGACAGCTGGGTTCAGTTGAGTATTTTTTTTTTCAGTTGAGTATTTATAATGGAAAAATATATAGCACCAACTGGAAGACAAAGGGCCTACAGCCACACTTGATTTGATCACCTCCACATAAGACAGACAGGAATTTGGATTAGAACTTCCAATACAGAGATCAGTACACAAGGGAGGGGAGGGGAGACAAAAAAACCTTTGGCCACTATATAAAACCCAGAGTGCTCCAAGGCACAGATTTAGCCAGTATTTAAGGGGAAAAAAAATCATCAAAGCCTCAACCTTTGCTTACAGTCTTTATTGAAGTTATACAAAAAGAATCCCCCAAAAGTGAAAAAATACATTATATACAAAAACACTTTCCCTTGGGAGGAAGGCTGCTCCCTCTCTTAACATGCAGCGCCTTCAACTGTAGCTCCGGCCTCCACTGTCCCCTCCACCGCTGCCCGGCTTTCAGCCTGATTCTCAGCCTGGAAGATAAACAGGGAGCCTAGGCATAAGTGACCCTAGTTTAAGCCATTCTATTTTATACAAATGAGCAGGCCTCAGAGGAAGTAAACACAGATCCCTTAAACTCTGCTTTGCTCCCTATACTAAACAAGCAGTGACCACAAAGTGTAAGGCCATTTCCTAAATTCTCTGTAACAGGGCTTACAGAGTCAGTGTTCACATATTACATGTAAAGAGGAGCAAGCACAGGTGACCAAGTGGTCTTACCAAGTAAATGTCTTCTCATACATCCACTTGTCAATGAGACAGCCTACATTTCATAACCAAACTGTTTCCCACACAACCTCAGTTTTTATGAGGGTTGCACTCAAGCAGTCTAAACAGGCTCATGGTGGGGAACATGCACTTGGGAAGACTGTTTCCCAGGCTCTGAGGACAAGGGGAAATGAGGCAAGAGTGCAGACCCTGCTTAACTGCCCACCTCCTCCTCCATGTTTTCCGAAACTTCAGTTCCACTGGAGACAGCATCCCCACTGCCTCCATTCACCTCCAGCTCTTGTTTGGCTTTCTTTGCATCATCTTTCCGGGGACTCTCTTCCTCTGGTTTCCTCTAAAGATATAATTGATTGTGAAGGCTTCACAAATGTGCTTAATGTTTTTCAAAGGACAACTATAAGGCAATTCCTTAACACCCGCCTCTTCCCTATGGTGCAGAGACCCTGAACACCAGGATTCCCAGCTTTAAGGGTCTCCTTAGCCACAATCTAACCGCTGTGGAATAAACTGGTCTGCCGCAACACACTAGTTCAGCCTCTTTTAATGGAAGGGTGGGGTGGGGGTGAGGAGTAGGTCTGAACAGCTAACCATCAAGTTTGAATTCCTACATTTGAGTCAAGAAACAAAGCAGGAGTTAAGGCTCTCCCACAAGAGAAAAAAGCTTTTGCAACCAGAGACAGACTGTTGCTGAATGACTACAGTCAAAGAAAACCTGCCAGCTTCCTAAGTTGGGCTGATCTGAGCAGTCCTCCACAACAGCTTTCCTGGTAGCCTTTGGGCTAACAGAGGACAGAAGAATTTTGCTAGAAGATGATCATTCAATCTAGAACTATCTTCATTCAAATCCTCAACACCTTTGCAAAATGAATCTTATTACACCAACTATTAGTGTTAATAGGAAAGATATTTCTCATGTATCATTTGGAGGAAAAAAAACTGTAGGAAGACAGAAACTGGAGATTTACCTTCTTTCTGACAAGGTGGGAAATATCAGTTACACAATTTGACGAGGAAGCACCATCTGCTGGCTTTCTACTAGCAATCTGACAAAAAGGAAATCTTTGTTAGCAATGTACCACTATATATGAGACGAAAGACTGAGGCCTAATATTAAGAGACAAAAATCACCTGCATACCCACCATGGAGACTGACGAGCCCCCTCCACTAGGAGTGAAACCTGAAGTAGAGCTCTCCACCTGCATGAGATGACAAACCCAAATGGGTCTCGGATAGAGCCCACCAGGTCACCCACATACAAGCAACTGATTTAAGACCTCAAAAGTGGCCCCCATATAGTAACATCACTCACCCCCTCTACCCACACCCACCACACCACACCACACCACACCCAGGGAAGAGTGTAGATAATAAACTAAATCCTCCATATCCTATCATCCCCTACTGGATAGAAAGCTCCCTAAGGTTCTGGCAGCCAAAAGCAGAGGCAGGCAATCTGGGTTTAAGAGAGATTTTTAACATCCAGAACTATTATCCCTATCTTATAGATGAGAAAGGCAAAGAAATGTTAAGTAACCCACAATCACACATAACAATTCAAACCCACAGTCTGGCTCCAGAGCATATCCTCTTAAGCATTATACTACTGGACAGGCATAAGCAGATGTGACCTGGAGGTCACATTCCCTCTGACCTCCAACTCCCTGGAAACCAAGTCATGAGTAAGATTCCTAACAAAAGGAATACTGTTAATGCCGTGATAAAGGGCCTTCAACAATATTGAACATGTTATCAAAATTTTAAGAGGAAATCAAACCAACCAGAGTTGCTTTCAGAGCCAATTCAGCAACATTCCCACTATGCTGGGACTCCTTTGCATCTTCTATCTTCTCTCTAATTTCAGGTAGCAGTTCCTTCAGCTCCTCAATTTCTTTCTCATATTCAGTAGATGATCCCTCAGTTTCCTTCATCTGCTCATTCAGTACAGCTACAAAGAACAGGCTGCAGTGATCAGTCATAGATACCACAAAAGGAGCCATTTTTTTTTAACTGTCCATCAAAATCATCATGAAAATAGCTAATGCTCACTCACCCATTCTCTTCTCAATGACTTCAATAGATTTGCTAAACTGTGCCACTGCCTCATCATACTGAGAGTTGTACCCATAGGCCAAGCCCAGCTGGTAGTGGGTCTCTGCAAGGAGACGATCATGGGCTTCCAGGTACTGCTCCTGCAGGTTTAGGCAAGCCTGGAACTCCTCCACAGCTTGGACGTAATTCTCTAATGAAGAGAAAAATAGCAAGCAAATGGACATTTAATATATGGTACTCCTGAATTTCAGACCACTCTGCAGGAATGCTCCCCCCTATCTTGTATTTCATTTTCCTTTGTAGCATCTCCAAGACCCTTGACTAAAAAACATGAAAATGACTTAAAAAACCCTGAGACTTTCAGACTAGCTTTTAGAGACTGTTCACTGATCTAAGAACCTATGTCCACTAAAAGCTGACTGCCCACAGTTTACGATCAATTGAGCTGGATTTTAAGGAATTAGAGGAAGATTAAGGTGGGGGCCTGGGGGTGTCTTAGGAAAGCGTAAAATGAAAATGTATTACCAGATTCAACACTAACTTCTCCAAGTTTAAGATGTGCCTGTGCAGCATAAAGCTGAGCTTCTTTCGTGTCTTGCCTAAAAGAAGGAAAGATGATCAGAAACCTTAATAGCATTTGTCCAACCCTAACTGCTTTGTTTTCAACCACAAAGCTCCCAACCTAAGCCTAGAAGCACCAAGAATTTTACCTTTTAAAAATGATCTTTGCTAAATCCAGCATATCCCAGGCAAGCTCTAGGTTCCCAATCTCCTCCTCTTCATTTTCTTGAAGAGACTAAAGTATATCCAAATCATTGGTATTAGGCAGGAGTACAAGACAGGCATCTTTCGATTATAAATCTAAATGTATAATGTAGTATGCTTGGTGGGGGAAGAAAAACTGATATAGGATACAAAATTCAGATCTCCCCAAACCTACGGAATGGATCCCTACAAAGTCTACCCCAAATCATCACTTTATGTCAGTGACAGCAGCAATATGTTGTATCCTGTCCCAACCAACAGGATCCCTGGGATCAAATAGACCTGTCTGCTCTCGGCAAGAATAAAGGGTCCCAAATCCCTAACCAAGAAACATCTGTAATAATCATGCCTACACTAGCAAGCCACAGTCATGCAATAAGGAAGCAGACAGTGATACTGAACAAATAATTCACCTTGTTTTCAAGAATTGAATCATTTGGTGTTTCTTCAGCCTTGTCATTTTCTTTATCTTCCTCTTCTGAGCCCTCGGTTTCTGCAAGCAAAAATTCTTCAGTTTTGAGAATACTAAGGATACTATCTGACTAGATTCCAAAAAACATCTGACAAATAACTCAGGTTCTGAGGTAGGACAGGCCAGATCCTAAGCTAAATTAGTTAACATTTGAACTGGATATAAATGTAACAGTAGTTAACAGTCTAATTCAAGTCTAATCCAGACTTAGACTGTATAATTTTATAGTGTCTATGGTTCAGACCTTCAACGATCAACAGGCTGTTTCTCTTCTAAAAGTCAACCTGGATCATTCAGATTAAGACAGATTAGCAACTGACTCTTATTCACTGGCTAGAAGCTCCCATCCATTCAGCCAGACGCAGCTGGAGACCTCAGCCAGTGTCCCTGTTGTCTTTAAAACAGTTAAGATAATACTAATACACTAATAAGGCCAAGAAATTTCCAAAAGTTAAATTACTCCAGTCCTTTAGGAGCAAGAATGCTCAAGAGACTAGCTTTCCCACAACAGAGCTGTGGCGAGAAAAGCATAGCCCTTACCAACTCTCACCAATGAGCATGCCGCACACTCCAGCCAGCTCTAGCATGTACAGAATTTGAGTGAGCAGTACCAGTTATTTTACTTAGTACCATGGTAAAATCTGCAGCCATATATCAGCACTGTATTTCATCATATTGACAAACACAAGCTAACTGCCTGCGAGGATAGGCTGCTGATAAATAGCTCTACACACCACTTAAAATTCAAAATGTCAAGTGGTTAATAAAATGGGCTTTGGGAGTACAAACAATTCATGAACTGGGTATAATGTGCCTACCTCTGCCATCTTTCATTAAGCATTTTTAACACCAGAAAAAGAGCTCAAACATTGCTACTATGGGAATGTAAGCATGGAAATTAGGCCTTAGGGTCACGAAGTCAAGTTAAAGGACTTTTATTTGTCTACCAATACTGCTTTAGGATGAGAACAGGCACAGAAAACAAACCAACCTCGTTTTATCAAGTGCCTCCCCTTTCTCCTGATGACCATGTAATTTAGTGCTTCTGAAATATAAATACCCACCAGCACACAATTATCTTTCCATGCCCAAATTTCAAAGTGGTTTGTATACTTAGTTCCCTGATGTTAGACTAGATGAGTGGTTTTATTGACTGACAATGAAGCCCATCCTCCAGCAGAATGTGTAAGACAGGTGAAGCAGATTTATGTATTTCTCATAGTACTCAAAAAAAAAAATTTTATCTTCTAAATTTGCAGGAAAAATTGACAAAAGTGTTAATCTGTATTCTACTTTGTTATCTGGTATCTGTTCCTACTTGTACCAAAATGCTAGAAAGTGACATCTAATTTGGCATAAAATATAGTTATTTGGAGTTTTACATCAAATTTTTAAATTAAAATTCTTACAGTGGTCTCAGAAAAATGCTGTTTTTCTCTTGAAGAATCTGCACTACCATCATGGAATGGTAGAGAAGGAGCTAAGTTAATGGGAAAGCCATCACTTTAAAACAATACTTTCCAACCTGGTAACTTGTACCCAGGTATTAACAGGAATGCACTGACAGGCCTCAGTAAAGAGATCAGTTAAAATACTTACGAGGGGAGGGTATGGCTCAAGTGGTAGAGCGCATGCTTAGCATGCACAAGGTCCTGGGTTCAATCCCTAGTACCTCCTCTAAAAATAAATAAACCTAATTATCTCCCTCTACCCTCCCCATAAATCACTCTTCAAGAAAAAAATTTTTTGAATTTCTAAGTTTCTTTGAAGATGGAATCTTTTTTGTAGTATGCCTATTACCATCCTTCAGAGAAAGGGGAAACAATGTTTTATACCATTTCAACTGAACTTGTAGCCTTTAAAACAATATGGGCAGAGTTGTGCAAGCCAGAAGAATGACCCTTAAAGGCCAAGTAAAGGCAATCGGCTGATTCTCTGGTTATTCTAGCACTCCCACAGGATAAAGGCAGGAACCACTTCAGACTGACCAGTGCAGCGCATCTGAGCATGCATGGCTAAGCTTCAGGTCAATATTAAAATTCGTTCACGTACCAAACATATCTAGCGTGACAATTAGAAAATAATAGGATTATCTTTTTTAGGGATATGGAGAGCTCAAGAGGTATCAAGAAATGGGATTTTAAAAGAAAACCTCCTGTAAAATTTCTACAGGCTATTGATACCACGTAAAATTCTGGTAAGAGGTGGGTTAAGGGAGGGGGTGAGTTGCCTTCCTCAGTGTGAGGTATCTGGGGAAGAACAATACATTCAAGTCAGATCGAGGGTTGGATTCCAGTACTATGACCTACTGTTTGGCCCTAAACAAGTCATGTAACCCCTAAGCCTCAATTTCCTCATCACTGTAACTTGAGTAATACTACCTACACAATACTGTATTTTGGGATCAAAAGTAATACATGTAAGAGAGCTCCAACAATGTTAACTGTGACTCAACTGAACAGTTTCTGAACAAAATGTGGAGAAATACGACATCTCTGCTGTAGTTTATTATTCAAAGTCCAACTTAAGAGCCAGGAGAGCTTTTTACTATGCTAGCTCACTATCATTAAAGATCAAGACATGGGAGTTGTTTTTTTAAATTGAGGATTTCAGTTCTGTGCTTTTTCCATAAAGATCTCCTAAAGCCCAATAAGCAATCCAATGGTGCTACTACTTAGCCAATTCACTTCTGGTACCATGCCTGTGCTGGCTGGAGAACAGGGACTTGCACATAGGTAGAAGAAAGTTTACCAGAGTGAGCTACAAATACTGATAATGGGTTGTTGAAAATCTAACACTTAAGAGAACTCTTGAAGTAGTCTGTCAATTACATGAAGTAACAATGATTAATTGGAATATACCTGTGGTTATTGATACCGTTAGATGCATCTTACAGACAGCAGAATCCTCAAATGATAGTACAACTCAAGTCAGACGTGCCAATTATGTAGTCACTAATTAGAGGCTTATACATCTTGATGAAATTGAATCACAATTAGACTAGTAATACTGTACAAAGCATCCACACTTTATTATGTTCTAAGTAACAAAAAATTCAGTTTAGCAGCCAAAGCAAGCATAAAATGAGGGAGGAAAGCAGCAAGAGGGCTTAATGGTTAAGTTTTCTGTTATCTTTTTGAGGGGGCTAATTTAACTAATGCAAATAAGCCTCTAAACACTTCCTATGACTAAAAGCTACCAGAAATTTACCAGGAAGTTACCAGAATTCTTTCACTCTGGTGACAGAACATTCAAGGGTTAACTGCCTTCATTTAAATGGCATGCCTGCTTAAGTGTACCAATTCAGTGGATTCTACTGCTCTAATCCTGCTTCCTGAAGCAGAGAAAAAGGAATCATGTGAACAGTAAATTTTAAAAAAATCCAGAGGCATGCAAGTGAACATCCATTCAGCATTCTCTGCCAGCCTAGTCGACTATTTCCCTACCTACCACACACCCCCACCCACCTTTATTGGCTAGTATGGTGCAACAAGTTACTGATAGCTAGCCAAGTCTCAGAAATCACAGAAAGGCCTATTTTGCAGTTAGTAAAAGCGTTAGTTCATAAGCCAGCTAAAGAAGACTTGCTTTTTGAGTTAACTTGCTCAACTTATCACAACCTTCTTAAACTATCCCCATTTTCACTTAGCCCTTTCCTAATCCAAAGGCAGACGGAAAATCCTGAATGGAAGGCTGACTTTTACCCATGATTAGTGAGTCAAATCCAGAATGTACTCCACCCACTGAAGCTCTTGCATGTCCCGGTTACCTTCACCCTCTTTCATCTGTTCTTCTTTCTCTTGTGTTTCTTCATTAGCAGCTATCTTAACTTTGTCTTCAGGGGATTTCTCAGTAGCCCCCTGGGCTACCTCAGTCTTAACCCCATCTCCAGCTGCCTCAGATTCTTGTATAGACAGCTTAGTCTCCTCCTGGCTAGGAACCAACTCTGCCCTGACCTTCTCCTCTAGTCCTGGGCCATCTTCTATTTCTGTCAGTCCTTCTGCATTAGTCTGTGGTTCAGTGGGAGTATGATCCCCTGCAGCTGACAGTCCATTGACTGCACCACCCTTAGGGAAAACTGTGGTCTCCTGCCCAGGCTTCTCAGAAACTTCTGATCCAGCTTCTGCAGCTGAGGCCTCTGCAGCCTCTGCTGACTCTTCAACAGGAGGCAACTCTTGCCCTATCAACTGCTCAAGAGCAGCCTTTCCTGGCTCATCTTCAGAGGCAGCAGCTACCTGCTCCTTTGGCTCATCCCCACCCACATCCACTGGCTTGACTGCTTCTATCTCCACTACAGTGCCCTGCTTTTCTAGAGTCACAACAGGCTGCTCTTCTGAAGCTTCTTTTGGCTTCTCCTCCTTTATGCTCACAATTACTTTTCCCTGACCCCCTTTGACTCTGCACTCTTCGTGGACGTCAGTTCCAGTAACTGATTTTCCTTCCTCAGCATCTGGTACTTCCTGTTCTGGCTTCTCAGAAGTGACTTCATCTTCAATCAGTCCTTCTGGTGCTGCTGCTCCTTTTGCCTCTTCAGTGGTTTCAGGTAACTGATCTGAAGTTGATTCAGCTCTTTCCTGTAGTTCCTCTGCAGGCTCACTTACATCCATATCTTCTCTTCCACCCTTTTCCATTTCAGTCTCTTGTTCTTCATCCATTTCGGGCTTTACCAGAGAATTGTCTTCTGTTTTTTTGGCTTCTTTTTCTCCCATGGCGTCATAAACCTGTTCTCTCAACTCTTCCCTTGCTTCCTCTACATGGTTAAAGAACATGAAGCATAAACATGTCTTCGAGTTTAATGATAAAGACATAAATGGAAACTAAAAATACATTCCCTTTAAACCCTCAAACAGCCTGGCTTAAGTTTTAGCAGACAGCCTACAAATTATCTGCCCCCTTGAGAAAAGCAAAGGGAAAGTCCCAGCTAGCAGAGCAACTTATTGCAAAAGAAACCCAAGCTCCTTAAATGAGGTATCATTTTACTTGAGCATTCTGAGTATCAGTTAGGTAAGAGATGCCAAGCTTCATCCTCCTCTCAACATTATAGACCTCCAACGATATGTAAAACTCTAGTAGCCAAACTCAGCTTAGAAATTAGCATTTAATTTTCTTAGACACCAAAAAGTGTAAAAGGGCTCCAAAAGCACTGCTATTAAAATAACTGAGCTTCAGAGACTTTTAAAAATTTACATCAGAAAAATATTCAAGGTTGTTGTAATACTTAAAACATCAATAATAACCAGATTTATTGGGGGAATTAAGTTATCCTCTTACAAAAGCCTGCTGTCAGTTTCAGTAATCAGCTACCTCCCCTGCAATCTCCACCAGATGCAGGTGTCACCCCAGGAGAAACCATCCAGGATAAGGAGAGCCCTATTTCCATCACTTGTACGCAAGAAATAAACGTCGCGTCTCTTAAATGTCACATGCAACTCCACATACCATCTATGTTATCATTATTTTCTACCAGAGATTCTTCTTCTGCTTTTTCTCCTTCCTCCTCTTCCACATGCACACCTTCCAGGGCATTTCCCAACACACCATTCTCCATTCTAGCAGAACAAAAGGAGAAAGCACTAAAGGTATCATGGCCAGTACCTAACAATCTTTGTAAGACACAAACTGTAGTCCTGTATTATAAAAGCAATAGAAGAGTAAGCAAGTACAGAGAATATAGACTATAAGCACTCATGGAAGAAAAGCAATGATCAAAACTTCTAATATAAATTAAAGCTAAAAGAGCACTGAAGGAAATAAGCATACCCTTTATCCAGCCACCTGAAAAAGCACTGATAACTCTTATCAAAAGAATAAGATTAATAATATTCCCTTTACAACAGGGCCATAATATTCCCAAACTTCTCATCTACCCACATTTCTCTAGATGGCCAAAAACATCTGGCAAGATTTTCATGATAAATCATCAGAATGCCCTAAAAAAATTAGAAAACTTCCCAGAACTGAGATTAAACAAATCACAGAGTATGTGCTAATTTGTGTAACCTCGATATATTTCATTCTGGTTAATAAATTCTGGTGGAAAATATACAACAACTTTCCAGCAGTTAAGACCACTCTTGAGTCTTATTTTAAGACATTCTCACATTCCAGTGTTTTCAAATTGTCCTTCATTCATTCAGTCCTTGTTACAGATGATTGTTTTGGCCTAGCTGAGAGTGCTTTTAAACGTTCTCTCTCTAAACTGGACTTCGGCAAATTATTGACCATTCACTAATCAAAAGATCTCTGCTTCTAATGGCCCTGAAACTCAAAACCTAAGTACAACTTTATACTCTTTGCATCAAGTGCCTTTCAAACCTTCCATCAATATTTCATCTTCTTTCTAATCCCGCAGTAAAACCAGTCTCACTTAGCTCATGTGAAACCTCAAAGCTGGTCAACAATCTTAGCAAATAAAGAAATTTAAGTTTTAAATAGACGATTAAAGTGATACAAAATATCCTACTTATAAATTTGGCTTGAAAGACATACCTTGCCAACTCCAGAAGTGATTTCCCATAGAAAAAGAAGGCTTCTCCACACTCATTAGCTGTCTCTCCATACTTCTTACCTCTACAAAGAGAATAAACAGCTAAGATCTGAATTAACATCTAATCTAAAACATTTTTTTCCTAGTTCTTTAGTTATAAAATGACATTTCTTCCATAATATGTCCATATAGGAAACCAATACTCCCTCTCGCCCTCAAGTCAAGGCCCAAGGGACTTTAAAAAACAATGAAGTTATTGTTGCCTGTTCTTCCATCTATATACTATATATTATAATTATATGTTTAGATGTAGAATATACATTATATAATTAGAACACAATATTCTAAAAGACATCAATTTGCTACAGTTATAGTATATTATCTAAGAGCCAAACTACATTAATAGGTATTTCTCCTGATACAAGATAGGGGTCAGTATAGGCCAGAATATTGTTAAAAGTTAGAGGTCCTTTGGCTGAGAACTAAAGGATGAGCAAGGTCCATGGAAAGGCACCATGAGTTAAGAGCATGTTCTCTGGAGCCAGACTGCCTGGGTCCAAATTCTGCCTCTAACTTTTAACCTTAAGTCAAGTTCCTGAATCTCACAGTGCCTTAGTTTTCCCATCTGTAAAACAGAAATGTCAAGAACCACTCAGGTATAACTGAAAAATTGTGCTCTACACTGGAATTTACAACATTGTAAAATGATTATAAATCAATAAAAAAAGTTTAAAAAAAAAAGAACCACTCAGAGCTGTTTAAGAACTAAGTGAGTTAATGTATATAAAATCATTTAAAACAATGCTTAGAAATACAGATAGGACTATATATATATATACACACACATATATATATAAATTTTAGCTACTAGTATCTAGACAGGGAAGGAGGGAAAAAAATTGCAGAAGTGTAATAAATGGGAAGGAGGTATGTTATGTGGAGTAAAGAGACGAGCTTTCATGGAGAAAAGGACTGGCAGAAATCATGCCAAGTCAGACCAACTAACAGCCCAAGAGTCCAGAGAGAGTAAACAGAGAAACTAAGCAGAAAGTATTGTGATAACGGTCATTTTTAAGGGTAGTCTAGTAGATTAGAATAATGCATCTCAAATTTCCCTCCTAAGCACCTAACAGCAGGACACTGAGTACTGATCTCTCCACGATCTGGAAGGAATAAGCTAAGAAGTGGGTTTCTATGTGCTAAATCTTAAAAACTTAGATTTTAACATTTTACACTGTAAGATAACCATGCATTTTTATATAAAAATACCTAAATACTTAGCATACCACTGAATACCAGAGCCTCAGCTCTTCAGGCCCAGGTAATTATGAAAAGGCCAAAGGCCAGTAATCAGAAAAGAGATTATTGCAGACATCCAGGAATAAGATTCTGTTCTAGAGGGAGTAAGGGTTGGGAAAAGAATGGACTAACAATATGACCCTGACTGACTGAACAGAAGGAATTTGAAGAAGCCAAAGGCTTTTAATCAGTGAGGTGAGCCTCAAACCTGAAACCCTGCTTTATTTTAAACATATCTTTTATAAGGAAGACTTCAACTCAGCTATATATAATATAATCAACTAATTACATGGAAGCATGACTGACTTCAACTGCAATTGGTAATAGTATCTTAGAGGAAATTAGCTCAAACTGAATCATAGGCTGAAAGGCTACTGCTTCAAGATTTAATGTGTACTTTCTCTCAGCATACAGAATACATTAAAGTCTTTAGTTAAATCACTTATGAGGCACTAAAGATAAACTGTGCCCCCAAGACACAGATATATATATATGGTCACCTAGTGGTTAACTACCAATGTTCAAGCAGTGCAGCAGATAACAAAAGTGTGAAGAATTTATGAAAAATGCTGTGCTTATAATAGCATTAGTGGTAGGATGACCAACCATCATGGCCTACTTGGGACTAAGGAGTTTCCTGGGACACAGAACTTCGAGTGTTAAAATTGGAAAAGTTCCAGAACCAGGACAAGTTGGTCACCCTAATTAGTGGTGACCAGAAAATTACCTTAACCCAGAAAAATAAAAGGCTGAAATTGGTCAGTGATATGTAGGTTTCATAGTTATAGGAATAAACTCATACATGAAAAACTGTTAATCTTTTAAATCCCTCCCTCTTCATTCTTTTTTCCCATAAAACAACTTTTTAATGACTCAAGTTTATTAGGAACATATCACATCATAGCAAAACTCAGTACTTACAAAAGACTAGCTGCTTCCTGGAAGGCATTGACAGCTGCTGGAATATCCCCCATCACCAGATGTTTCTGTCCTAAACCCAATAGTTTCTTAGCTTCACTATCCACATCCAGACTGCAAGAAAAAGATGAAACTTTTTTTGAATACCTGCTACATTTAAATCATAATAGTTTCTTTAATGCCTTTAAACTGCAGTATATTCCAAGAATAACCCTCTAAAAAGATTATGTGAATGTATGTTTAGGACCAATCCTGAGCAGTACTTCTCCCACCCAAAAATGAGACTGACTCAAATTATTAGGTATTATTTGTAGAAGACATAGCTTAAATAACCAAGATAACAAGGAAATTTAAGACCACAAAATGAAAAACAAAAACCCCTAAAAAACTTACTCTAAACAACAACAAAAAAGTCAGATACTCTGCAGAAGGATTACACAGAATTTAGAACAGTAATTTTCAGCCTCAGTGAGCTTAAGAATTATCAGGAAGCTTTTCCAAAACACTCATACACTCAAAGTTGACAGATAAACGCTAGGGATGCAATGTAGGCATTTACCTTTCGGATAAGCTTTCTAGTTCATTGTTATGCTTACCTCTGGTTAAGAACTATGGTCACATCAAGATGGGGAAGTTACATGGAAATACATGTGGGCTCAATATAAATCTTTTAAACTAGAAAAACAACAAAATTGAAAATGGCAACCCTATAAAAGAGATCTAAATCAGTAGAAGTATTCAAAGAATAGGTTAGCACTTGCCAGGCATGTTGTATGTTGTGCACTAAGTGCAGAATTTAAGAAGCAGGATTAAATAATTTTCTATTTTAATATTTTAATCAAATGCAAAAAATCTGAAGATCTCATCAGGACTCCATACTTTAAATTAGACAAGTACTTTAATATTCAGTTTTGTTATCTATTAAAAATGAAACAAACTGCCCTCAAGTTATATAACTTTTAGTTTATGTTTCAGATATAAATCTAATTGCACCATGTACATAATCTTACCTCTCCACTTTATCTGCAGAGGTAGAAGGAGCAGGAGCATCTTCTTCAATTCTGTAATCAAAATTAAGGAGAAAAAAGTAAAAATGGAGGCTATTTTAAGAAAATTAAACAAATTAAGAAAAATGTAAGACAGGGCAGGGTATAGTGGTAGAGTGCATACTTAGCATGCACAAGGTCCTGGGTTCAATCCCCAGTACCTCCATTGAAAACAAATAAATAAATAAACCTAACTACCTCCACCCCACAAAGGAGCTACCATTTATTTATTAAATGCCCACTGTGATATTAAGATCTATGTAATATTTACTTACATTATGAAATTTAAGCCTTACTCATTCAAATAACTGTTAAATGTTTATTTGCTAATTATGAAATATATACTACAATGAACAAGACAATCACATCCTAGCACTGAGTTTATGATCAGATGGAAGAGAATGCATTATTTCTGTTATAATACAATATATGCAATCCTAAAAAATCTCATTCTGCAAACTGCCCACTAAAAATAGTTTGTTTTTTTTAAAAAGGAAGAAGCAAAGATTCCCAGATTATTTCTTTGAAAAATCCTAATAAATACCCTTAAAATATTTCATAGCGGCATTTACTGTAAAAGTCTAGAAACAGTGACCAACTCAGCAGCAATGAGTACCCCCTAGCACCTAGACTGTGCTCCTGAAAATCCATTTCCCACCAAAAGGAACCAAGACAAAGAACTGATTCTAAACCAAGGCAGGGGAAGTACAAAGGTGAATCTGGGATCATTTCATACCAGAAAAGGACAAAACTTATTACTTAGGGTCATATCTACTCATAGTCATGCCAAAAGGAATTAAAAAGCAAATATGGAGAATCCAAGGAAAAGCACAGGAAGAGTTCTTTGTAATATTTTTGCAATTTCTCTATAAATTCGATGTTCCATAGTAACTTACAAAAATATTACAAAAGCACACTTAGGAGCCAACCTCAGTAAAATCCCACTGGCCAAAAGAAGGGACAATATGAGCATCAGCATAGATAATAACTACAATTGACTGGGAAAACTCCAATTATGTTTAAATCCATCCATGAGTTCTCAATGACACAAACAAAAAACTCATTAGTCAACTTTGGAGAATAACAGGAGACTACTGCATTATTTTGTAAATTGATAAATAAAGGGAAAGAAGAATCTACTATTTCTTTATAATACAATTAAACCTTAGGTAGGTTTAAAGACAGGGCTGACCTAAGTTATTACTAAGGAACCCTACAGATTGACACCATTCACTTGGTATTAATTTAAATCCTTGCCATTTTTACCTGCTCCATCATTTTACCTATATCCCAAAGGCAATATTTAGCTAAGTAAGGGCATATATCATTTATAAATGTGCCCCCAAAGCATACTAAAGCTGAAATCAGAACTGAGAATGCTGTTAGCTGTGATAAATTGGAGAAAAGAAAATAACAGTGGGAAAAGAGGAAACTTTATCACTGAGTACCAACACTTCAGAAGCAGTAAATCAGAATTAGAATACATACAGCAAAAAAGCTAGAGATGAGAACAAAAGAATCTATAGGAAATAAAAAGGCTTTCCTACACAGACATTACTGAAAACTCCCCAAAAGATTAAAACATACGAATAGAACTGAATTGATTAATTCTTCACATCTGAACTTTCTTAGTCATACCAAATTTATGAAAATAGGTGTGATATATGCAATATGGATGAAACAAATGAACAAAAAATAGTTTACTCAATCCAATAAATATATTAATTCAAAAAAATTAAAGTCAATAGACATTTTAGTACCTACCATTTGCTAAGAATTGGAGACAGTCTCCAACAAAAGTTAAGGCAGAAGGGACAACTTGTTTAGAAGCACAGAGAAAGGCAGAGAAGATTAAATGACAGGTGAGGACTAATGATATTGGAGTCTAAGACCTAGAATGCTTTAGAGATAAAAAGTTGCCAGTTACTTTCAACAGGATCCAAAATCTTTGCTCCTAATTCTTTTGTGAATATTGTATTAGTCTACAAGCTTGATGAAAAGCCCTGAGGAATTGGGGGGAGAGGTGCAAGAGGAATGGGGTTTGAAAATAAGCAGAGACTTCATAGAGCTATAGGGATGAAGGACAATTTCCAGGAATCTGCATTTCTAATAACTTTCTAGGTGATGCTGCTCCTGCTGGTTTGGGGACCACACTGTAAGAAACAACTGAATTAGAACAAAAATTATAAACTGAATTTTGTGTCGTATCTGAGCCACAGGCATGTTTACCCAGTTATTTTTTAATGTTAATTATAATAACTACATCTAAAACTATGAAGATATCACATAAAAACAGGATTTCTGCTTCTCTTGAAAAGTCATTATGTAAACTATGAAACCAGAAAAGTACTAGAGAAAACCAGGGGAGAATTACTTTGTAACTTATCTGGAAAGGGTTTTTAAAATCAGAATCATGTAAATGTTCATTGACAGATGAGGATAAAGAAGATGTGACATACACACATGTATGCACACAAAATGGGATTAGTCATAAAAAAGGAATAAAATAATGCCACCTCCAGCAACATGGATGGACCTAGAGATTATCATGTAAGTCAGACAGAGTAAGACAAATATCATATGATATCTCTTCTATGTGGAATCTTTAAAAAAGACATAAATGAACTTATTTACAAACCAGAAATAGACCCACAGACATAGAAAACAAACTATGGTTACCAAAGGGGAAAGGGGTGGGGTGGAGGGATAAATTTGGAGTTTGGGATTAACATATACACACTAATATACATAAAATAGATAAACAAGGACCTACTGTATAGCACAGGGAACTATATTAAATATCTTGTAATAACCTATAATGGAAAAGAATCTGAAAAACTATATACGTATAACTGAATCACTTTACTGTACACTTGAAATTAATAGAACATTGTAAATCAACTATACTTCAATTTAAAAAACTCAGAAATCATGAAAGATTGATAAATTCTACTCCATGAAATTCATTTCACAAAAGGTTAACTTAGCAAATATATACAGAATCTTAAAATCAACAGGAAAAAAGGTCTAATAGTAAAAGATTAAAGGATATAAACACATTTACAGAAAATGAAACACAAACAAATCAACCATTTGAATACCTGCTCATGCTCATTCCTAAGAGAAACATAGATTTACAATGAGAAAGTATTTTTTACCCATCAAACGGGCAAAGACAAGGATGTAAGAGAAACAGGTGCTCCCATATATTGCTAATAGAAGTTTAAATTCACAAAACCTCTAAGATCTATTTTGGCAGTAATCTATCACTCTTTGATCCATAAATTCCACTTGTAAAAATTTATCCTATAGATATACTAGTCCATGGTTTACAAGGTTATCACTGAAGCACTGTTTGTAATAAATACTGGGAAGAATTCAAACATCCATCAATAGGGAACCTGTTATGAGATAGCCACAGTACAGAATACAATGCAGCCATTAAAAAAAACTAAGGAAACTATGCCCTAGTAAGGAAAGGCAACTGTTCTGATGAGGAATGACCTCTAAGATATATTGCTAAGTGTTCAAAAATGTATCAAGGGTGCTACATTTATACAACAACGTAGAATTAGTAACTACGTACAATTTGCTTATATACACATAAGGTATTGTTGAGGGATACTTAATATATTACTAACACTGGTGGACTCAGAAAAACTGTGTGACTAGGGAACAAGGACTGAAGGGACATTTCACTATACTTACCCTTCTGGATTTTGAATCAGGATGTTATTTGCTAATCAAAAAAAAAAAAAAACAATTACAGTATTTTTTAAATGTCAGAAATTCTGCCAATATGGCCTACATTCTCCTGTAATCAGCTGAAGTTGAACAGTGACTGCCCACTTTAAGGGAGAATTCACTACAATCCCCACCACCACTTCACTTTTTCCTATATGGCCCTCTAGGCTTTACATTTCTAAGCCCAGCTACAGAACACCAAACTACTAAATATTGGTGACTGTTTAGAAATTAAAAAGAGAGGAGGAGCCTAGAATTTTTATTTCTGGGGTTGGAAAACTGAGTACTATCCAACTAAAGTAAGATACAAGAACAGAATTCATTAGTGAAAACTGGGGGTTACATAGTAAGCATTGGTTTTGAGATGCTTATGGAACACCTAAACAGGTAACATTCAATAGGCAAATCAGAGCAAATGTTAGACTGCCAGAGATAGCAGTGCCTATTACATTCTCACTTTATCTTCTCACCAAAAAAAAAAAAAAAAATCTTGTGGCAGGTGGCAGTATTCCTATTTTCCAAAGAAGCAACTTACCCAATTATACAGATGACTGAGTAACATACATGACCCCATAACTCATACTATATTCCAATTGCCTGTTGACTTTCTGTATTCCCCAACAAGATTAAGATCTAAGGAAAGAAACCATGTCTGTCTTATCCTAGCTGTATCTTAGCACCAAAGCACAAAGCCTGGCACCTAATATTTGTCAAAATAAGTGACCAATTCTGAATCACTATGGTAGGATTAAGGACAAGTAACTTTGCCACATAGCATGTGAAGTGCCTTAGTTTCCTCAACTGTTATTAACAATATCTATCTCATACAGCATTTTTGGGGAAAATTAAATGAGAAAGTTCACAAAGTGCTTAGTTCAGTTCTTGGCACAAAGAATGAACAGATTCTAGCAAGCATTAAAAACGAAAAAACAGAGATAGAAGAAACAGAAGTAACATCAAAGGAAAACAAAATTAAGGAGGGAGTATCTAGAATGGGATGCAGCAAAAAGGTTAAGAATTAGAAAGCTAAGTATGGTAAGGACTAATCTAGCATTTAAACAATCAGTGAATACCTTTAGCAATGTTATTTAAATGACATGAAGGGAAAGAAACCAGATTGAGGCAGGTTGAACAAATGTGTATATTCTCAGAACACACCTGTCCAATTAGATTGTGAACAGGAACTGAGAGCTTATTTGTATCTCTAAGTCCTAACATTAAGATACATATTAAATACATTTGTTAAATTCATAAGGAAACAAGGGAAAAAACAGAATAGGAATGCAGACTCGGGAAGAAGCAAAGAACACAGATATCTAACAGAGAAAATGTTTTTAAACATTAGGATGCTTGAATGCAGAGGAGACAATGCTATTTGAGGGGAAGGAGCGGAAACACCAAGAGACCAAATAAGTAGTTGCTGGAAGACAACTAGATGGTAGGGAGGACGTGGATGCAAATCTCCAATTTTATCTTAAAATGGGGTTTTTTTTTGTTTTTGTTTTTTAACAAAAACCCTCAGTCTGCAAAGAAAGTATTCTATTCAGGCTCTTCTTCTGGAAAACTTTTAAGTTCCACAAGGTCTCAACTTCTTGTTGAGCCATCTATTCTCTGTCGGCTACAGCAGTTCAATGAACATTTGAACAAAACAGTATTGACCAGTCTCTAAATTCTTGGCCTCAAATATAAAACAAGGACAACACTGGCAATCCAGCTACATTCCTTAGAATATGTCTTCCAAGTCCCCCCAAAAACTACTTCTCTCCTCAAATCTCCCACACCATATTCCACTCCCGCCTTACTTCTAAAGCAGATCTTGCCTCATTACTTCACTGAGCAAACAGAAACAATCAGGAAGTCTCTTTTCCTCAACCACTGAAACTACCAACCTGCTTGCATCTGTACCCACATTCTCTGCTATCCCTATTTCCATGAATGAAGTTTCCCTGCTAGAAACTTCATATAGCTGGCCCTTTGTTATTCATATCTCATTGAAGCCATCCTGACCACCCAATCTAAAATAACCACCCAGTTACCTCATATTACCTTAAAATAGGGTTAAGTTCAGTTATCTGCATAGCACTTTATCACTGATATTCTCTAATCTTTATTTATGGTCTCTATTCCAGTAGTGGAAGCTCCATTTGAGAGCAGAGATCTCTACTAGTCTCCTTAACCAGAGCTTCTAGTAAATAAAGCAAATGCTCAATAAATATAGGGTAAATAGGCTGCCATCCTCTCTTGTATAAGCCCACCATCTGCACTCTTGGAGGTGTACTTTTGCTTTGCCAATAAAATCTTTAAAATCTTAAGTACACAACACTTTTGTTTCCCATCTGAATTCTTCTCTTTCCAAAGAGACAAGAACTGAGGACTTTCCCTTTTGGGGTAACACCTTCTTGGTGTCAAGACTCGGATCATAGCAACCTCAGATTGCAGATTGCCCACTTTCTTGCTTCCAGGTCCCAAACCAACCAGAGGGCTCAAACTGACTGCTTGGACTGCGGAGATCCCAGGTCTGGACGGGAAGCCAATAGTTCATCCCTGCTGGGACTCCCTGGGCTGCATCTTGGCCAACTGGGACTGTTTTGATCTACAAACTCTATAAAGAAAATAACATATTCCTCTGTAATGTTGCTTGGCCACAGTACCAACTTCTCTGCAAGGAAGTGTGGCCGGTAAAAAGGAGCATAAATTCAACCACCTTGTTCCAGCTTCATCTCTTCTGCAAAAGACAAGGCAAATGGTTTGAAATACCATGAAAAAATATAAAATGTGCTTTTAACTAGAAGGAAAGAAAACTGTTTCACAAACTTTTCCTAAAAGAATTTTAGCTAACTTGTAGAATCTCCTTCACTACCACCACCATTTTACAAATGGGAAAACTGAGGTCCACTGCAGCAGCAGAAATAGAATCCAGTTTTCCTGACTCTAAGTCATCATAGAAATTTAGCATCATCTGTCATCCTCCCTATTAAGTTTCAAGGTATATTTACAAATAAATACAAGTATAATGGGGAGGGTATAGTGCATGCCTAGCATGCACGAAATCCTGGGTTCAATCCCAGTACCTCCATTAAAAATAAACAAACAAGCCTAATTACCTCCCCTCCACAAAAAAAAATTTAAGAAAATGTTTTTTAAACACAAGTTTAACATCCACCTACAACACAACGGATGAGGTGATTTGTATTCATACAATGGACTACTATACAGCAGAAAGAAATTACTAGAACAATATGTGATGTGGATGATTCTCATAATGTTGAGTGTAAAAGGCCAGATGTAACTATATACTGTACATATAAAGTTCAAAAACAGACTAATCTGTAATTTTGGAAGTCAGATAGGGAAAGTGTGACTAAGGTGGGGGGCTTCTGTGTAGTGTTGTGTTTCTAATTTCCCTTTGTGAAATTTCATTCAACTGTACCTTTAGCATTTGTGCATTTTGTAGTATGCTATATTTCAATAAAATGTACTGGAAAAGTAGCAGGTAAAAAAATTTTTTTAAAGTTCAATGATTTGCTTTGCACTTTTACACTTTAACCCATCTTTTTAAAAAAAAAAACTAAAATTAAAGAGCAGGCTTTACAATCAATAAGATACTTGAGTCAGGACCTGGCTTCCTTCCGCCAACTAAAATTTACACTGCAGATTTAAATGAGAAAAACAAAAACAAGGAATCTTCGCTGTTCTTGAGATGTTTATCTGCAAATTTTATTATTTTCTGCAAATTCCAATGTATACTCAACCTTGTTACTAACTTGAGACTAAGGGTTAGCAAGTAGAGAATTATAAATCTTTTGCCTGAGTGACCCAAACATTAATCTACTTTTCTTTCCCCTAGAAGGAAAAATGTTTCTCTTTCTTTGAAAATCCATTTTATTTTGTTCATCCTATAGTTATTATCTTCTTTTGGTGTGATAAAACACGTAACATAAAATTTACCATCTTAATCATATTTAAGTATACAATTCTGCAGTGTTAAGTATGTTCACATTGGTGTAAAACAGATCTCCAGAACTCTTTCATTTTGCAAATCTAAAACTCTATACCCAAAGAACAGTAATTCCCCTCTTCTCCCTCCCACCCAGCTGTTAGTAACCATCATTTTACTTTCTATTTCTATGATTTTGACTACTTTAGATACCTCACATAACTGGAATCATACAGTATGCCTTTTTGTCTCCAGTTTATTTCACTTAGCATAATATCCTCAAGGTTCATCCATGTTGTACCATGTCAGAATTTCCTTCCTTCTTGTCAGAATAGCCATCATTAAAAAGTCTACAAATTAATAAATGCTGGAGAGTGTGGAGAAAAAGGAACCCTCCTACACCGTTGGTGGGACTATAAATTGGTGCAGCCACTATGGAGGACAGTATGGAGGTTCCTTAAAGAACTAAAAATAGACTTACCATATGATCCAGCAATCCCACTCCTGGGTATATATCTGGAGAAAACTAATTCAAAAAGACAAATGCACCCCAGTGTTCACAGTAGCACTATTTACAATAGCCACGACATGGAAACAACTTAAATGTCCATTGGTAAGTGAATGGATAGAGAAGACATTACACTTACACACACACACACACACACACACACACACACATATGTATATAATAAAGAAGTGGTGGTATATAGACACAGTGGATTACTCAGCCATAAAAAAGAATGAAAACTGCCATTTGCAGCAACATGAATGGACCCAGAGATTATCATTAAGTGAAATCAGAGAAAGACAAATTGTGTATCATTTTTATGTGGAATCTTAAAAAAAAAAAAAAAAACACCCACATTTTATTTACAAATCAAAAACAGATTCACAGACATAGAAAACAAACTATGGTTACCAAAGGGGAAAGTGGGGAGGGATAAACTAGGAGTTTGGAATTAACACATACACATTACTATATATAAAATAAACAAGGATATTCTGTATAGCACAGGGAACTATACTCAATTTCTTGTAATAAGCTATAATGGAAAAGAATCTGAAAATATATGTATATATATGTGTATGTGTGTGTATATATACATGTACGTATGAATAACTGAATCTCTTTGCTGTACACCTGAAACTAACATTGCAAGTCAAACTACACTTCAATAAATAAGATTTTTTAAAAGGATTTCCTTCCTTAATGCTGAATAATCTTCAACTGTGTGTGCTTTTGTATATTTTGCTTATCCATTCATTCATCAATGGGGTATTTCAGCTGCTTCTACCTCTTGTCTATTGTGACTAGTACTGCTATGAACGTGGTGTACCAAAAAAAAAATCTCTTCAAGACCCTGTTTTCTTGCTGGGTCATATGATAGTTCTATTTGTAATTTTTTTGAGTAATCTCCATACTGTTTTCCATAGCAATTGCACCATTTTACAATCTCGCCAACAGTGAAAAAGAGTCCCAATTTCTCCACATCCTTGCTAACACTTGTAATATTATGGCTTTTTGAAAGTAGCCATCCTAATGGGTGTTGAGATAATATTGTGGTTTTGATTTGCATTTCTTTGATTAGTGATGTTGAACATACTTTTATATGGTTGGCCATTCGTATATAATCTTTGGAGAAATGTCTATTCAAGTCTTTGCTCATTTTTAAACCAAATGATTTGACTTTTTTGAGTTGTCATTCATGCTTCTAGCTCTTAACCCCTTACCAGATATATGATTTGTAAATATCTTTTCCCATTTCATGTTGCCTTTTCCCTGTTGACTGTACCCTTTGATGCACAAAAGTTGTAAGTTTGATGTAATCTTACTTTTCTATTTCTACTTTTGCTGCCTGTGCTTTTGGTATCACATCCAAAAAACTACTGCTAAGGCGAATATCATGGAGCTTTTTACTTGTGCTTTCTTGTAGGAGTTTTATAGTTTCAGGTCTCACATTCAGGTCTTTAATCCATTTCCAGCTCATTTTTGTATATGGTGTAAGATGAAGGTCCAACTCTTCATTCTTTTGCATGTGTATATCCAGTGTATTTCCCAACACCATTTGTTGAAAAGACTTTCCTTACCTCAAGATAATTTGATCATATGCAAGGGTTTATTTTTGGGCTTTCTATTATATGCCACTATTCTATTTGCCTATCTTTATGCCAGTACCACACTGTTGTGATTACTATAGCTCTGTAATACTTTGAAATTAGGAAGTGAGTCCTCCACTTTGTTCTTATTCAAAATTTCTTTTGGCTATTTGGGGTCCCTAGAAATTTCTTATAAATTTTAGGATGAATTTTTCTATTTCTGTGAAAAATGTCATTGAGTTTTTTTTAAACTGAAGTATAGTTGACTTACAATGTTGTTAGTTTCTGGTGTACAGCATAATTCAGTTATACATATATATCCTTTTTCATATTTTTTATTATAGGTTATTACAAGATATTGGGTATAGTCCTGTATGCTATACAGAACGATCTTATTGTTTATTTTATATAAATTAGTCTGTATCTGGCTATTGAGATTTTGATAGAAATTGTGTTGAATTCATACATCTTAGTAATATTAAGCATTTCAATCCATGAACATGAGATATCTTTCCATTGATTTGTGTCTTTAATCTCTTAGCAATGTTTTGTAGTTTTTAGTGTATAAACTTCCACCTCCTTGGTCAGGCTTATTAAGTACTTTATTCTTATGATACTACTATAAATGGAATTGTTTCCTTTTCAGATTGTTCATTATTAGCGTATAGAAACACAACTGATTTCTGTGTTGATTTAGTATCCTGCAATTGTGCCAAATATGTTTATTAATTCTAATAGTTTCTTTTGTGTAATCTTTAGGGTGAACCTCAGTTTTTAAAGTGGTAAGTGAAGACTAGTTTTGGACATGCATATTAAGGTTATCAAAGTTAATGGGTGTGACAATGAGTAAACTGTCTTGAGAGTACAAGATCATACTCATCTTATTCAGGAATAATTTTGATATACTTAATCCTTTTATTTTTCTGCCCTATCTTTCCCCCTCACCTCAAAAGCACCTTGAGATTATCAAATATCAGACTTTTATATCTAAAACAATCTTCTAAGAACAATGTTTTACCAATAGAGATTCTTTTCTCATTTACACATTTGAGCTAATGTATTCGCCTAACTCCTCCACCCCACCAAAAATCAGGTCCACAAGTATGCTGGCTAAATCTTTCACGCAAATACATTCTAGTTAGTGACATTAGTTCATCATAAATCCATGAAGCTAACTCACAAGAAACTATCAATTTTACTTTAAACAGCAAACTACTAAGAACCAAAATAAGCCTCAAACCAACACAACCGAACCATCCACTTATGGAAATAAAAATAACAAACCCCAGAACTTTAAGGATTATTGAGCTAAACTACTTTATTTTTATTTTCTCTCTCTTCTAAAGCAACAAATAAGTATTCAGGAATTATTGTAAGACAGCTAAACTAATATTCAATGCATCACGTAAGACTTCTAAGCTTTCTCATTCCTCCTTACCACTACAGTATAAATTGCTATATTCTTTATCTTTTGTAACATAAACAAAAATGTTAAGAACTAGTTAGAACGCTAATGAGGACAAGGGCTGACTTAGCATTTAGACAATCACTGACAACCTTCAGCAACGTTGTTAAAATGGTATGAGGAAAGAAAAGCCAAAATGAAGCTTTTTACAGACGACAAAACTGTGGCCTATCATTCACTATTTAAGCAACGAAAGTGGTATCAAAATCAACTCTGAACTGAGGTTTATTTCTCTTTTTTCTCTCTACTGGTTTGGAAGTTATTCCTTTTATTCCTTCAATTATACTTAAATTATAATGTGCCTTCTTATGAGAGTTTAAAAGCAAGTCATTTTCTTTACCCTCCCCCTTAAACATCTTAGACGGTTTACCTCTCAATACCCCCAGCAACTTAACTGAATGCTGCCTTTATTGTTCTCTCCAACCAGCTAGTTAGGTTTTCATGCAATTTTCTCTCAACTAAACTTTCTTTTGGGGTCGGGGGAGTGGTAAGTAATGAGAATACAAACTTTAAATACTGATGTTCAGCTCAGACTCTGCCACTTAATACTACGGAAACTATTTCTTGTTTCTTCGAATGAACTGTTTCCCTTCACTGTTCAAAAAGTACCTTATGTCTGAGAGGCACTGCGCCGCTTTCAAAGCAGTCATGTCTTCTACCATTCCCTCCAAGTGGAAGGTAGAATCCAAGAGGGATTCTACCAATCCCTCTATTACACTTCAGCGCATAATACTTCCAATTTTCTTAGCAACCAAACACTGCTGTAAGTGAGGAGACCGCAACGCAGCGCTAGATGCTCCGCATCCCGATAAAGGCCCCCAGAAGTAGCCAAGTCTCTGGGCAACACTCCCAAAGTCTAAAAAGAATCACGATGCTCTTCACCACAGGAAAAAGAAATGGGGCTCGCTAAGGGTAGAAGGGTACCAGGTGAGCGAGGAGACAGCGCGGAACAAGACTCATCGTTCCCCGCCGCGGAAGTCCGAGCGGCTCTGCGAGCCGCGCTGTTCCAAACAATGGAGTTTTCCCGCCTCCTCAGGGCCCCGCCCCCTGCTCAAGGGCCGGCTGAGAAACGAACGCACGAGCGCACAACCCCGCCCCCGAAAGGCCCCGCCCACTCCGACCCACCGGTCCAGCCTCCTTCCTCGTGCAGGGTTGTATTTTTTTTTTTGGCGCCAAATCTCTGCTGGTTTATTTTCCCGAGTTGTTTGGGGATTCTACCAGAGGAGTAGGCCAGGAGTGCGGGAACCGCAGGGCGTAAAGGCAAACCCGCGCGCCCAGGCCCCGCCTCCCCGCCGATAGCCCCGGGCCGGGGAGGAAGGAGAGGGGCAGGCGATGGAGACAGCCGCCGCTGCCCCCGGCAAGATGGCGACCGCGAAAAGCAGGGCAGGGGGCGCCAGCCGACCGGCGTTACTGCTAATGAGAGAGGCTCTCTGCAAGAAGTGGGCTTCTCCAGTGTCCAGGCCTCCCCGAACAGCGACGGTTGTTCATTGGGAGGCCCGTCTTCCCACCCTCCGGTCTGTCCCTCCAGGGTAGCCTCCGTCCACCACCCCCTCCCTGCGGACTGGCCAGTGCCTCAAGCTCTCCACGGTCCAGCTTACTTTTCGGCGGAAACCAGCTCCGCGGCGATGGCGGCAGTGGCTGTGGACTCTGCGGCCATCGTTCCCCTGAGGTGGTGGACCAGCGGACGGAATAGAGCCTGTGAAAAAAACAGGGAATTTGGGACGCCAGAGACTTACTCAGGGACAAAAAATGGCAGATTGGAGACCCCGCGCGGCTGGGCCCTCTTATATAGCAGGGCCTTTCGCCCCGCCTATCCACTTCCGGATCCTCCCCCTGGAGTTTAAAGGGCCAGGACTCAGCCCCAGTCCAGCCCAAGGACAATCCCCGCCCTAACCGTCTTGATTCTGTGGGGTACCTTACCTTCCTGGCCTGCCTCCTCGAAAAAAGCAACTTCCTATTTCTCTAGCAAGTCGAGTCAGAATTAGAATCTTGACACTACAACTGCTGACTGGACGTCTGCCAGGGGCTTTCAGAGAAGAGAAAGCTAGTGCTGCTCTACATGTTTGGAGCGAGCAGCCGAGGGTCACTTTCCAGCCCGGATACTCAGAGAGGTAACTGAGACTTTCTGTCCGTCCTCTCAGTCGTAACGGATGGACACGAAAGAGCCAAGCTCTGGTATAGCAGCTACGACTAAAACTGATCTCGGTGAGGGACGCGTGGCTCTGAGCCTCAGCAACAACTGACGCAAGAAAATGCTGTCCCAAGATTGGCCACCGCCGAAACTACCGCGCTTGATTCAAAGCTCAAGGCTGTGGCGGGACACGGGTAGCCCCTCCCTCTGGACCCGCCCTCTTCAACTAGCCCAATCCGCTGACGCCATCCTCGTAGGCCCTACTCAGACTCTAAATCTGACTAGCTTAATTCTCCCAGCTTTTTACTTCCGCTCCAAGCTACGATTTAGCCTTCGTTCGTCCACTGCGTGCGGGGGCACTGTGCTTTAAAGCTATTAGCCGTCTTACTTAATCATAACAGCAACGCTACTAATGACAATGGTATTGAGAGCTCCATTTGGTAGAAAAAGAAACCAAGGTTCAGAGAGGGTGTGACTTGCTCAGAAAGTTGCAAAACAAGTCGTTTATTGAAAGCAATGTGCCTCATTTCCTGCAACTGGCCGAGCGGAAGATAATTGGCAGGCTGAAATGGTTACATTTCTTCACACACGGAGCATCATCCATTGCTTTCCACCAATGGCCTTGCCTGCAGTGATCAGAACAGGGATTTTATTTCTGTTCAGTTTTAGGCATCCTGGGAAAGATTCCTGGGGAGGATTCTTATTCCAGTCTGTCAAGACTTAGGCAGTTTGAGATCTTTGAAGGTAAAGATCTGGACCTGAAAATGCCAATTCCTGTAGCAAACAGACGTAGGCTCCTCCGTTTTTAGCTAGGTGACCTGAGCTAAGTCATGTAAATTTATAAGATTAAATGTAAAATAGGGACAATATTAGTGATCCACCCTTTAAGGATATTGTGAAAATTAGAGGTAATGCTTGCTTCAGTAATCAGCACTATGCCTGGCTCATGCTAACCATTTACTAAATGACTACCACAGTCTGATAACACCGTGAGTGGAGGTTTGGGCTCCAGGGAAGGGAGATCTCCCCAGAATAGGGCCCGAGAAATCCAGTTCAGAAACTTGTGTGACCCACTCATTCATTAAGCTAATATTCACTGAGCAAGTATAATATGCAAGGCTTTGAACTAGCACCTAAGGACAAAAGACATGGTCTCTGTCTTTGAGGAACTCAGCCTTATAAAAACGTATGTTTAAAATGGATTTTAAATCCAGCCACTACTTTCAGTTTTTACTACCACTACTCAGATCCAAGCCTAGCCACTATCATCTCTTGCCTGTACTGCTACATAACTTCTGGTCTCTGCTTAACCCTCTCCAGAAAAATATTTTTAAAGTGTAAATCATTCTCCTTGAATAGATTTCCATTACTCTTAGAAGAAATTTTGAGCTCCTTTTCGTTACCTACAAAGTCTCACATGATCTGGCTCCAATCCACTGTCCAAATTCATCTCATACTGCTCCCCTTCCTTCACCATACTCCTACCACACTGATAAAGGTAAAACTGGCAAGATCATACAGAATGGGAAAGGAAGCAATAGCAACAAAATTTTAAAAGCTGGAAAAGAGATGGACAAGTAGTAACTGATATAGCAGACTAAGAAAGGAGACTCCCAATGGGGAAAGCCAAAAAGCAGCTAGATTGACAACAGAGAAACTACCAAAGGCTCATGAATTGGTTGCAGGAGGTACCTCTAAGAGTAGCGGGGAAGACAGGGATGAAAAAAGCAGGTTAGGTTGATTTTTTTTTTTTTCCACGTAGAGGAAAGTGCAAACGCAGTCCCCCAGTACCACAAATTATGTGGTCGAGTTTCCCGCATTTGGAGAAATTGCAAAATCAGCACATCCGGAGTGCAATGGATAAGCCTCGCCTGGGAAAACCACCTTTGTGATCATGGTATCTCCTCAGCAGGTAAGTATAGATTGAGAAATTTTCAGAGGCAGTTAGACCCTCTAAATCTTCTCCCCGAAACAAATGTAAAACTGGAAGTTTACTTTTTGGAGAGAGTAAAACAGAAAGGACGTTGAACTGAATGAGAGTCAAAGGTAGAAGAGGTATATTGAAAAGAAAGGGAATAAATAAATGATTATGTACAAAATGTTGAGACCTTGTGACAGCCTGCTGGTTGTCTCCCAATATCTATTTTTCTCTTCTATAGTAGTGATAGAACCCTGATTTTTATTTATTCATGTATTTTTGTTAGTGCATAGCCACTAGAATAAACCCCTTGGAGCTAAAAGTCCTCACATGATGACATTCTGGTCAATGGAAAGTGAACAGAAGCAATGTGTACAACTTTGTGTAGACAAATCAAAGGTAAAGGCCCTGCCTCTCAGAAGATGTAGTGGTGAATTAACTTGGACCATGTCAATTAGGGTGATGTACCAGGAATGACAAAGCAGTAAAATGCCTAGGTTCCTAGCATCACAGAGCCACCATAGCAGCTCTGGGTTGCTTACTACAAAAATGTAACATAAGAGCGAAATAAACTTCTTAGATATAGCCGTCATATATCAAGCAACAACTATAAGAATCACAGAAGAAACAGAGATAAATCAACAACTGTACTTGAAATTTTTTCTTATGTCACTCAGAAAAGCATTGCAACAAGCAGACAAAAAATTAAGCCAGAGCTAGAGAAGACATGACTAATATTATTAATATGCTCTAGTGACTAAATATATATAGAAATCTATGCACAGAAAAGTAGCAAATACACATTATATCCAAACATCATAGATCTTTACAAAAATGGGCCCTGTATTAGGCCACAAAGAAAGCCTCAAAACATTCTGAACAGTCATTATCATATACATTATCTTCTCCAACCATAAAGCTTTGGTGCATTGGAAATGAACATTTATATATTGTATAAATAATATAATAGCCCTTGGATTAAAAAAATCATGAAGGAAATTGAGAAATGCTTAGAACTGAGTGATAATGAACACACTACATGTCAGAATTCATAGGACACAGATAAAGCTGTATTCAGATGAAGAATTACAGCTTTCAAAAAATTTTATCAGGAAACAAACAAAAATGACCTAAGAACTGAACTAATGAAGTTAGAAAAAGAGCAACAGAGAAATCTCAAAAAAGATGGAAGGACATTAGAAAAATAGGGCAGAAATCAAGTGAGAGAAAAGATTAATGACACTAGAAACTGGTTCTTTGAATATTCTTTGAATTTTCTAAATATAGATATAGAAAAATATATAGATAGCAAATGCAAAATAGAAAATGCAGAAGAAATAACTATAGAAACCATAGACACAATTTTTAAATAATTGTATTATTAATAATTATATGCTAATAAATTTGAAAACCCAATGGAGAGATCCTAGAAAAAAATCAAAGTGCCAAAATTGGCACAAGAAGAAACAGAGACCTTAAGGAGACTGATTAATAATAAACATTTGAAAACGGTAGTCAGATTTCCCAGCATTCCTCCCAGATGGTTTTATAGGTGAGGTTAACACATTTACAAGAAATATTTCCAGACAGAAAAAAAGCAAAAATTTTTCTAAGATAGTAATAGAACCCTGATTTTTATTAATAAGATTTAGGGAAGACTTCCAGTTAAAGATAGTGGGTTGAACACATACATGTACAGACAGAAAAAAAAAAAAACAAAACCTAATGTAGTCTTGATTCCAACAATAGGAAAATATAAAAACCAAAGTTACAAGCCTCTTTCTTTTGTGAACATCGTTGAATACATCCTAAATAAAATATTAGCTGACTGTACTAATTAGGTCAGGGAAATTTTTCTATGGTAGCAAGTAATCCCAAAACATCAATGGCTTCATTCAATAAGGTTCAGTTTCCAGTCATACCATATTTCATCTCAGGGCAGCTGGAGGCTTTGCTCTATGTCATCCTCACTCTGGGTCTCAAGCTGATGAAACAGCAACCATAAATAATATAGCGTATTGCTTGTTAGTATTTCAGAGGGAAAGAAAATGTTGGAACTCACATTTGCTCTGTTAATATCTCTGGAATACTAGAGTAAAGCTTGAATGCAAAAAGTGACACCCTGGATCTCCACAAATAGAGATCATCTATCTCTGTTGTGGCAAAATTGAATGGCTCTTGACCTTATGATCATAGCTCACGGTGATGTCACACTCTTGTCAACACAAGTTATTAAACTATAAAGCCAATTAGAAAGAAACATCGCAGGGGAGGGTATAGCGCAGTGGTAGAGTGCACGCCTAGCATGCATGAGGTCTCTAGGTTCAATCCCTAGTACTTCCTCTGGAAAAAAAAAAAAAAACAGATAAATAAACCTAATTACCTCCCCTCTCCCAAAAAAAGAAACATCCCTAAAATTAAAGAAACAGTCTTGATTCTCTACTCCATCAGAGAAAAATAACTGATTAATTCAGATAGAGCCTGGATGTAAGGAAATGAAACAGAATGAGATTTAAATGTCATTAAATGTGGATTACTTATCTTGGCAAAAATATATACTCTCCATGTATTTATTATACTACCTCAGGCTATATGTAATATATAAAAGTCATATTGTATAAAACAACCTATTAAAATCTTGAAAGGCCAAAAGCCCAAGAGGTAATGAAACAAAACAAAGACACATAACTGTATGAGCACATTTATAGCTTCATGAATATACAAATGCCAAAGTGTAGCTGATCCTCAAAGAGGAAAATCAACAGAATTTGTCATGAACATTCTAGAAGTTAACATCTCAACCGAATAAAGAGATCTGCAATGTTTTAATGCTTTTGATAAGTATCAGGACTTGTTCATAGATATTTTCCTGGACAAATATTATGACCTGTTTCAACTGTATGTTATCAGTTATCAGGCCCCTTTCTCCAAGTATCGTTTTTAAGTTTGTCAGACTTTGACTACAAGTTTCCCTTTCCTTCCTCTACAGAATATCACAAGGTCATATTTTCCCTAGAGTGTGAGACAGACCCTCCTCCCTTGCAGACCACAAGGCAGTTTCTGAAAGGGGTCTTGGATTGTACTTGTGTATGTAGAATTTAGATGTAAGGGACTGGAATGTGGTAGTGCTAGCCTCTAGCTGGTGAGCACTCTTTCTTCCTTCACAATATAGCCTTATAAAGGCAAGTCTCATTTTAAAATCTGAGTCTATGGTCTTTTACTCAAAACAATAATTATATAAAGAATCCATTTTGCAAAAGTACTTAAGGACTTCATAGTTTTCCCAAAGGACCTTCCTTTATACTTTCATATTCTAAACGTCTTCTTTTGAAGTCTAGTGTCCTCATCTTTGCTTTTCTTTTTCAGTTAACTGTCGACCCTCACTTTTCAATGGTTTTGGTATGTGTTAATTTCCCCAAAATCACTTTCATTGCTTCATAAAGTATTGTATCTTTTGCAAGATTTGCAATTCCACTTTGCAGTGGGTGTGCATTGTACTGCCCAGTGATTAGACAAAGATGTCAATAAAGAAATGCTGATGTTAGCAGAGATGTTTGACTCACTTAAAATAATTCTTAAGTAGTCAATTTGTAAGTGAATTATTTGATGTTATGACAACTTTCGCTTCCTAATATGAGCTGAATTATGTCCTCACCCCCAAATTCATATGCTTAAGTACTAACCTCCAGTACATCAGAATGTGACTGTATATGGAGACAGGGTCTTCAAAGAGGTACTTAAGTTAAAATGAGATCATTAGGATGGGCCCTAATCCAATATGACTGCCTTATAAGAAATTTGGATACAGATGCATAGAGAGGGAAGATAATGTAAAGAGAGGGAGATGTCCATCTACAAGCCTGAGAGAGGCCTGGAACAAACCCTTCCTCCACATTGCTCAGAAGGAACCAATCCCGCTGACACTTTGCCCTCAGACTTTTAACTTCCATAACTGTGAGAAAATAAATTTCTGTTGTTTAAGTCACCCATTCTGTGGTACCGTTATGGCAGCCCTAGGAAACTATTTAATACACTTCATACTCACACTTCCTCATAACTGTGGAAACTTGATCACGGAAGAACATAAGGGAGCTATGCAGTATATAGCACCTGGGGAGGGTGAGACCAGGAAAGATGTTCCAGAGGAAGTGAAAGCTAAACTGAATGTTTAAGTAATACATATTCACCCCACAGTGGGCTAAGAGGCAGATTGTTCCAAGTAGAATAGACCAGAGACAAGACTAGCTTCCAACATGCCCACCTCCAACCACTTTTTATCCCTCTAATCCATTTCCCCACAGTACCAGTGCTGTGCGCAAATCATGCCACATTACTGCTGCTCAAAACTCTTCCATGGCTTCCTGCTGGATTCAAGGTAAAAAAACCTAAAACCTTAACCCAGTCTTCTAAGCCATCTATCCCCAGGCCCCTACCTTATTCCAGCATCATTTCATGCCATTCCACCACCCCCACTCACTTTCAGTTTGTCACACTTCTTTCGGTTTTTCTAACAGTTTCAAGGCTTTCCCCCCAACTGATCCAATTTGCATGGAACACTATTCCCACTCCCACCTCTTTTAACTAATTAATCCCTACTTATCCTTCAGATCTGAGCCAATTAAATCAGTAGCCTTCTCGCTCTGTGCTTTTTCATAGCACTTCTTCCAACTGTAATTAAACTAATTACACAATTACTTAGTCTGTCTCAAGTAAACTGTAGCGACCTGTGTGTCTTGGTTATAGCTATGTCCCCAGGGTCTAGCATTGTGCGTAACCATATAAATACCCAATGAACATTTGCTGAATGAAGAGCAATGGTCTGCCTAGAAAACTAAAATGAGTTTTGTGTGACTGGAATTGAGGGATTTTTCCAAAAACCCTCCTAAAAATCTCAGTAGCCTCTGATGGGACCGTAAAATATATAAGATAGAACCTTAGGTGCAGAGCGACAAGCTTTGGGGCTGACTCTGCCTCCTTCAGGTAACCTATGCACACTGACCATAGAGGAAAAGCTCCTACCCACCTTTCCTGATCCTGCAAGCTGGGACTCCCAAACTTCTGAATGTAAATTTTTTGGCTCTTTATATTCATAAACCTAGGTACTGACATGAGGGGTTGGGCTGAAGGCAGAAATTCAAGGCTCATACCCAGCAGTGCCAAGAAACCACAGGACTCTGCCCTGATCTCAATCTTTAAGTGACCAATTTTTGGCATTCTCACTAAGACTACTTTGAGGCAGCATGCAGTGCTAAGAACTGCCACTAGATGGCACTACTCTGCCAACATACCTAATTTAGGAAAGTAAACAGGAAAATTCAGCTACACCCTGGTTTCTCCAGAGCCAAGAAAGATAAGGGAGTTTGGGCTCAGGGCAGGTCGCACCGAGCATCACTAAGAGAAACAGTTTCCATCTCAGGTCTGACCAGACAAATAAGCAAGTAGCATGGATGTTCCAATGGCTTTATTAACTCCCTTTCTAGGGATGGCAGGACTTTGTAGCTGGAGAGCTGAAAAGCCAGGAAGCCGTGGTCTCAATATGGGTCGTTAAAGGGGTACAGAGGGTGCCCTGCATCTCTCTGGACCTTCTTCCCATCCACCTGGAAAGAGAGACAGATGACTCCATTAGCAGGAGCTGACATTCCAGAGACCCAGGGCATCTTTCCCCAAATCTTCCTTAACAACCTCACCTGTGTGCAGCATTATTCCAGATAGCAGTGACAGGGCCCTGGCCTCACAAAATGCCACAGTATCAACAGCATTTCAGCACCAAACCCACAGCCTGGTACACAGCTGACCCTGCCCCTAAGAGTTTGTGGTCTCAGCTGGGATTCAGAACTATTTATTTCCCTATGTGCAGCAGACGTCAGCTCAACCTCAGCTCCTCAACAAGGCTCCCCACATTTGTATCATTTACTGAGAGATCACTACATGTCAGGAACTTGGATCATTTTAAACATGGGAAGCTGAAGCTTGGGGAAGTTACATAACTTGTTCTAGGTTACATCGAAAGGCAGGACTGGAACTCACAGGCTATATGGCTTATCCCTGAGCCAAAGTACTCCTGCGAGCTCATTAAAGAAAACAGAGCTCCTTGTATCCAGGGCAGCAATCCTACCAATAACAACACCCTGCCACTCCTCTGACCAGCAAGGTCGAGGCCAGAATCCCACCCCAGATTTCACATTCCCTGTCTCTGGAGGGTGATACATACTCACCGTAAGCATTGGCACAATGAATCGCAAATTTTTATTCAGGGCATCCAGCTGCTTCATCTCCTCCGGGCTAAAGGTGAAGTCAAACACCTGGGGATGGGAGGTAGGGGTCAGGAAAGCCAGTTTTGCGGGTGGAAGTTGGGGTTCCAGAACACTGCCTTCTTAGCCAGGCAAAGTCAGGGCCAGACTGAGTCCCAGTGGGCTAAAGAAGACAGGACAGACATATCACCAAGTACCTGGATGTTCTGAAGGATACGGGAAGGTGTGACACTCTTGGGGATGCAGATGACTTTCCGCTGGACCTGCCACCTAAGGTGGGGGATTGAAGTAGACAAGGAAATGGAATCAGTACTCTTAAGTGTTTTTTGTTTTTGTTTTTGTTTTTTTTTTGTCCTCTGTGCAGCCTTCTCTAAGCTCCTGGAGCCCCTGAGCCCCACTGAAATGAGGAACACGCCTCAGTGTAACCTCTACCCAGATCACATAGCAAGATTCTCAGCTTCATCCAGGCATTTGGATAAGGAACCTCTCAACCCTTGCCTCCCAGGAGCCCTCTCCCTGACCTTATCATCTTTCCCCAAGATTGCTCGCACCTGAGCAGGATCTGAGCTGGAGACCGGCCATACTTTTCAGCCAGTGCCAGGACCACTGGCTCCTCCAGCAGGACGGGCTCACCAGGATCACGCCAAGCACGATCAGAGGAGCCCAGAGGGCTATAAGCAGTCACCTCCAGGCCACGTGCTTGGCAGTGGGCAATGAGCTCGTTCTGAGCCAGGTATGGGTGGCATTCCACCTAAGCCAAGAAACAACCCATCACCATGGGGAGACCACACCCAGACACGCACATCTTGACCCCCCACTTCCCCTCAACCTGCTTTTCTCACTCTCAGTTTTCCACTGTCCATTCCATTTACCTTCCCACACTTCAATGGCCTTTTTTATGCAGAGGATTTCTGCACCAACACTTCTAACAACTTTCTAGCTATCCCCATGAGTGGACCCATCATCTGCTCACTCATGCTTTTGCACATACCCCCGACCCCAAAGCAACTGATCTGCTTTGCTGTGCTCACCTGCAGGACAGCTGGGCGCACAGAGGCCACACTGAGCACATCATCAATCTGCCGACTGTTGAAGTTGGACAGGCCCAGTGCCCGCACCAGCCCTTTAGCCACCAGTGCCTCCAGAGCCTTCCAGGTCTCCTTGTAGTGGGTGGAGTCATAGCGGATAGTCCCATCGGCATTCTTAGGGAAGGGGTTGTCTCCCCGCCTGAGTGAAAGACAGCCCCCCAAGAGTGGCACAAATGCCAGGCTCCTGCCTACCCACCCATCCAGCCATACGCCAAAGCCCAGAAAGGGGAAAGGGCCAAGAAAGAGAAACAAGCATGGTTTTTTCATTCTTCTAGGTCATGACCTAAGTGTTAACCCTACATGGAATGCCCATTTTCCCTCTTCTTCCTAGACACAGATCATATCCTCTCTCCTCTGGCAAGTCTTCCTTTCTCCTTGGGGAGTTGCACGCCCCTGCAGCCTTCGTCAAGCACAGGACACAGGGCCAGTGGTCAGCTTCTCTCACATCCTCCTGGGGAGCTTATTCTTTACTGCAACCCTAGCACAGCAGAAGCTAGTACATTTCCTAAGTGTAAAGGCAGCAGCAGGAAGGACCACCCATGCACACCCTAGGATACACACCATGTGAGGCTGCACTCCTTTTTCTGTAGCTAAACTCCTGGCTGCAGCAGCAGCAGAAAAGGTTGAGTTCCCATGGCAAGCTCCTCCCTCAGTACGCCACACAGATGAGTGTACCTCCCCTGCTCTGCTACTGTGACTTACAAAAAGTTACTAACACGACTCCCCCAACCCTTGGCTCCCTGGATGAAGATCCCAGCAAGGCTCACTCAAAGGCATGAGGCCAGTGCATCAGGTACAGGTCCAAATACTCCAGTTGGAGGTCAGCCAGCGTCTTCCGGAGGGCAGGCTCCACATCCTCAGGGTGGTGCTTCGTGTTCCACAGCTTGGAAGTCACAAACAGCTCCTCCCGAGGCACCGCCTGGTGCAGGGGGCAGGATCCAGAGTGAGAAGAGCCAAAGGCACCCAATCCCATTCACCCTCACCTCTGGGAAAGGAATTAGAAGGAAACTGATGCAAGTTCCCTCCAGCCTGGCCTCAGCACCAGCCTCTGAGTTTTCTCACCTCACCCCTCTGTAGCCCAGTCCTCACCTTGCCAGGTCCCACATTCTCCTTCAGGGCCTCCCCGATCTCAGTCTCATTGCCGTAGACAGCAGCACAGTCAATGTGGCGGTAGCCTACACTCAGGGCATACTTAATAGCTTCTTTTACCTGCCAGGTAAGAAAAGCAGAACTTTTAGATCTATTGGTCTAGACCAGAAACTGCCTTCCTGAGGGTCACTGATGAGGGAAGGGGGCAGGAAGTTACCACTGCAGTCATCCATGCAGTGGAGGTGAGAAGATGGAAGGTGGCTCTAGTCTAGGGAACCAGAAGACCCCAAAACCTTTGTCCCCACCCCCACTAACCTCCAAGGTTCCTTCCTACCCAAGCCGTATCAGCAGGGCCCCACAAAAAATTAACATGTTCCCAGCTAGATGCTCAGGTGGGTGGATACACTGACAGAGGACAGAAGACAGAAGTATAGGTCATAGAGACAGGTCCCCAGCCCCGAGGAGTTGGTTCGGGAAACATGATACGTACAAAAATAATTCCTAGGCCAAGGCCACAGGGAGAGAGAACTTCATTGAGCCATGCAGACCAAGAGAGCTCAGGCGAGCAGAAGAGGTGAGACAGAAAATTAAGGAAGGCAGAGAAGTGAGATGGAAGCTGGGTTCAAAGACCTACATCAGGAGAGAAGAAAGCAGGTACCAAGGAGCACAGGTCAGTCTGTTAAAAACCAGACTAGAAACATGGTGTCAGGAGCAGAACCAAGGGTACCAAGCCCTTGCCATTCAAGGTCCCCATTTAGGCGCAGCTCTTACTATCCAGACATACGCCTCTCAGACCTGGCCCTACGGCTGCTGCTCCATCCCCATCCCTATTCCCTCCATCCCTACTCCGCATCTTGGCCCTGATTCTGGCCACCACCTCCTGCCTCCAGCACCAGGCTCCTGGGCAGCTGCGAGAAGGAAAGCAAAGGGAAAAAAGGGCAGAGATCATCCAACCACACCGCAAAGCCCAGCCTAAATCCCGGAGAGAAGAGGCCATTCTCTCTGCCAGAGTTCCTCACAAACGTCTCTAAACTCTGACTCAGATTTCAAGGACAAGGAACAAGCCCTGAGGAGATGCTCTACCCGTGGTGGGAGCTGAATCTTTACCCATGTCAACCTGGGAAAGCAGGTGTCCACTCCCAGGCTCCCCTAGGCTGGAAAGGTCTACGCCAGGGTCACTAAACTCCAGCTAGCAGCTGCCTTTTGTTCTTTTCAGCCCATGAGCTAAGAACAATTTTTGTATTTTTAAATAGGTACATAAGTACATAATCACCTCCATTTTGCAACTTTGTCCAATAAAATCTAAATTATTAACCATCTGGTTCTTTAAGAAAAAGTTTGCTGACCTTCACCCTACATTGTTGCCCTGGTTATTCTTCAAACCCTAACACCTGCTGAGTGCCTACCTCAGGACCGAGCACCATGGAAAGGCCAGGTCTCAAGGAGCCCAGTGTGGGATAGGAAACATGATCACATCACAAGGTGACAACTGGCATTTTAGGGGTCAGCATAGGGCCAGACACAGAGGGGTCCCACGTCTTCACAGCACTCAGTGCAGATCCAGCTAGGGAAAGGGTTCCTTCCTATATCCTAGGCCCTACTGGGCCCCTCAGCCCCTCCTCTGAATCAGCTGGGGAAGCCAAGTGCTCACTGCTGGTCCCTTCTTCCCTTGTTTCTTCCCTCTGCCCTCCAGGCTCATCCCCACGTGACATGAAGTACAGGGGTGGGGCTACCAGGGAGAATGCATGGGCCCTCCCCCAAAGAGTGCCTTTTCCCTAGCAGAGGAGCAAGAAGTCCTTCCTCTTCCCCCATCCCTCACCTGGCCAGGCTGGCTCTTCCAGGTGCCCAGTCCAATCAGGGGCATCTTCTGCCCAGTGTGCAGGAGGACATAAGTCGCCATTGACCCCTGAAACACAGAAGAGAAGAGAATGGTGTGGGAGTCAGTGCTGCTGCTTGGGCGTCGGCTACCTACTGGTCAAGACTCCTATAAAACATGGGAGGTAAAGGGGGCACAGAGGTGACAGGAGAACAAACACACGGTCATGTGTACGTGCCTGTGAACAGAGGCAGCTGAGACAGGAGCCTAGAAACAACCTCGCCAGTAACTCCCGGATAAACACTAACCGGACCTCCAGTCTGGCCGGCCTTCCCTCTAGCAGGCTAAAGGTCTGTGTTAACGTGCTCCAGTATCGAAAAACAGGCAGACGGCTCCCCAGAAGTACCCAGCCTTGGCTGTATAAGGTCTCAAGCCAGCGTAAGACAAGCAAAGGCCATTATGAGACAAAGTGAGACCGAGTGACAGAATAGGCTCGGGAAAGGGTCCCTTCTCTGAGGATGAAATGAACATTCCCAGGAGGCTGTCAGAACTACAGAGACTCTCTGGAGTCCCTGTCACAGAGATCTGCTCTGCCATGCTGCTGGGCCAGATTAGGGTCTTACCCAGGAAGATGCCATTTTTTAGATGGAAAAAACCAGCTCAGAGCTAAGTAGCAGAGCCAACGAGTCAAGGAGAAGCTAATGGAAAAAGGCAAGAAAAGGCAAACACAGGCCTATAAAACTCATGTGCCGTGCCTCACAGCAGACACACATACTCTGTGCTACACGTAACAGCAAGGGACTTCTGTAGGGCAAGGACCAGGGAATACTGATACTGGCTTTTAAAAGTGAGTTAGACTTTCCCAAGAGTCAAGGAGAAAAATCTTCCCAGGAAGGGGAACTAGACACAGGACTTCAGTACAGTAGAAAGCAGTAAATTACAGATATGAGAAAATTTTCAACTGAACAAAGCAGGTGGGTAATTGGAGCAACCTCCTTTGGAGAGCTATGAAGATCAGAAGTCTCCAAATGGCCCAAGAATATGCATTCAGTCAGCAAACGATGAATGGTCCAGGCTTCGTGCTAGACCCAGGAGACACACATATTCAAACAGAGTGCCTGCCTTCCTGATGGGGGAAGGTAGAGGATATCGACACAATGCATGAAAGACCAAAATCTATGCAAATGTGGCAAGAAAGGAGTAACCCAGCTAGGATGGCTTCCTGGAGGTGACATCTGAGTCAAGCCTTCATGAACAGGAGTTAGTCAAGTGAAGGTAAAAGAGAAAGCATGTTCCCCCCAAGAACCAATAAGGTAGGAACAACCTTCCCCTTGATCTCATCAGTACCACAAATACTGCTCTCTCAGGACTGATTTCATTGCCAACTTTAATATCATAACCTTTATTTCCAGGTTCTGAAAAGACATCAAGAATATTACGGTAATGCAGGTAATAGGACAAGTTGCAAGTATAACCAACACACCAAAATTGTCTTTCCTAATACTTCTGATTCAGGAAGAATTTCATAGTCTAGCATAACCTTGCGGAGACCACACTTTCTGCTAAAACAAAAACAAAAACGTTCAATCTAAGCAGCAAACCACAGACCGCTGAGGGCGACACTCTTTGTTACCAAACTTCCCAGGGACACAGACTGCCCAAGGATCAGGCAAGCATGTCTGGACTTCACAGGAAGAACTAGCCTGCCAGCTGCCACCAGGGTCTGTGGTTGCTTTCCTGGGCTTGATCCCCAACCAGTGACCTTTTGGCCTCTCCCAGATTTACCAGAACACAAGTGAGGCTCTGAAATTACACCTGAGCTGAATATGGGAACAAACACCCGGCCTAAGGGGAAAAGGAAGAAGAAACCTGATGCTTGCCTCTCCCTTTCTTTTGCTGGTGAAACTGAAAATCAAAAAGGCTAAGGCTTGGGGGGAGGGGATCATCCAGGTAGAAACATCTAACAAAGGCCTGCAAAGAAGAGCTCCAACGAATAAAATGGAGGGCAGAAGACAGATGTTTTTCTTAAGGACAGGAAGTTACCCTCTGCCAGCTCTAGTTTTCCTCATCTTCTGCCTGAAGCAATGGCCTTCCAGCCAAGCCCTGCATTAATAGGCTCTGAGCTTGTCAAGAACTGCCTCACTGGACCTCTGGCAGTACTCAAACACCCTCATGTTATCTTGGGAGAGGTTCTAGATGGAAAAGAGAGAAGCTGGGTGCACATGCGGAGGGGGACAAGATGGTAACATCAGGACTCAGGTTTTATTATTCCCAAGTCAGTGCCTAGATTCCTTCGCTCTGGGGCTCAGTCTTTCCTTCTTGGAGGAGGGCTCAATGGTTGCTGCCTGGATGCAGGAAACTCGAAAGCACAGGAAGAAGAGGAAGCAGTATTTCCATGACTGTTTCCTGGCTGCATGGGCCCTTCCTCTGCCTCCCTTAAAAGTTGGTGTCCCTCAGCGTTCTGTTCCCAATCCCTTCTCACTCCTTAGTTAAGCTCGTGTCTTCAGTTATTACCTTAAGCACTAATTCTTCCTACCCCAGTCTGTACATTTACCTCCTTCTGGACATCTCCACCAGTATGCCCTATAAGTACCTGAGACTCAAAATGTGCAAAACTGTACTTATCAAATCCAGCAACAGAGCACAGAGGAAACAGTTCAAGCTCTGCCGTTGCTTGCATCCCAGCTCTGGAGCTACTACAGCTAAAGCACTCTGCGCAGTGCCTGACCCATGCTCTTCTTGCTGTATACCACAGACTCAAGGCCCTGGAGGACAAGTATTAAAGCAAACCAAACAACAGGTTCACAGATAATCCATGAGGGTCTTAAAAAAGCCATCTAAAGAAAGTATTTCAGTTTATTTGAGGCATTTCTGAGTATTATCAGATTAGGGTTTTGACAGGTGATGGGGAGGAGAATGTATCTTCTCCTGTACTTAAAAGAAGACAGCATGGAAAACCACCTTAAATATGTAATGGTGGCTAAGATTTGATCTATCTGGCTGCACTAAAAATCCTATCAATATTTGTAAATATTAAAAAAAAATAAAACCACTTGCTCTAAACTGTAATGTAAAATCTTAAGATTGCAGTAACACTTCCTGTACTTCTTGAGGTATTCCAAAAGAATTTTAAAACATATACTTCCTAAATCTTTACCCATCCCACCCAGATTCAACTCTTAAGATCACTGTTCTGGCTGTGACCACCCCTACCAGACCCAGGGATCTCTCTGCTTCCTGTGCAGCCCCTCTCCCCACAAAGCATTCACCAAATACGACCATGCGACTCTAAGGCTCTAACTCTTCCAGTTGTGCTTCTGTACTCTCAGTATAAAGTCCAGACTCCTTAGTAATACCCTTAATAACCTGGCTCCCTCTTCCCTCATTTCTCCACCCCTTCATTTCAGACTCCATGTTCCAGATTTGGCAGAATCAGCCACCACTTACTTGACTCCAGGCCTGGGCACACTTTCCTTCCCCAAGTCCCACCCTTGCCTGGCTAACAGCAGGTTACCCTTCAGCTAGCACTTTAAATTTCTGGCTCCTCCCACGTACTGATAGCTTGTGCACATCACTGCATTTGTTTGTTCATTTAAGTCTCCCCAACAAATCTAGGTACTCCTTGAGGTCTGGGCCTACCACCTGTCTAAACTCCTCACTCATAGATAGCCTGCCTCCCCATGCCAGCACCCCCACCAACAGAGGCAAATGGGGAAGGTCTTGACAGCTGAAGCGGCATTTGATAAAGTCATCACCTTCTTCCTTTACTTCTTGGATAACCTGGAAAGAATCATCTCTGGAAAATATAGCACTTTACCATCTTCAGTTAAAAAAAAAAAATCCCAGTGGCTCCAGAAAAGATGATACTGGGATTGCTCTTGTGTTACAGATAAAAAAACTGAGACCTTGAGAAAAGTAACAAAACTGGTAAGAAACATCAAGACTCTTCTAGGGAGGTCCTGCAGTCCTGAGTACCGACTGGCTGAAGGGAAGCGTTAATAAGTAGCAGCCCCATCCGGTGAAGGTTCAGATTCCAGTCTCATTTTAACAGAGCACTGGAACAACAGGAAAACATGTGACGTCTTTCCCAAACCCAAGGTGGAAAACGTGCCTAAGCAAGCGAACCTACCCCTCTCCTGCCACTTCTGAGAAGTATCTCTGCAATTCCACAGAAAAGCTAGAGTTCCTAGAAAAATTGTGTTGATGGGCAAACAAAATGAAGATGGCAACTAAAACTTACAGATAATATGTACCGGGTGCCTTAAGAGCTTTATCTCATTTAATTCTCGCTAATTCTGATGTAGGAACTGATTTTACAGCTGAGAAAACTGAGGTCCAGAGAAACGGAGACCTTGTCCAAGATCACACACCGAATAACAGGAAGAGTTCAAATCCTAAACAGAATCTGGTCGCCTCTAGAGCCTCTGCTCTTTGCACTATCCCGGGGGCAGACATCTCTGTAGTGAAGGTTCGAGGCCAACTCCACTGCGAAAAAGATGCGGCAGCAGAGGAGAAACTCACCTCGGCACAAGCACAGAACGTAAACAGCGAGGTGTGGTCTCTCGGTTCAGTCCTGTGCCCTGCTGGCGACCCAGTGGGCCTCAGCTTGTGGGATTCGTGGGCAGCAGGGAAACCCGCCTGAGGCTGGAGGCAGGGACTCGGCTCTAGACGCGCGGAGATGATGAAGCTCCGCCCGGAAGTGGGGGCGGGGGCCGGGCATCACGCGCAATGGTGGACCCCGCCCCTGCGCCCAGAAAGAAGCTGGGGTATGGAAGCTAAAGCTGGGCGGCTACACCATCCCTTCCCCAGGACGCTGGTGGGTGGACTGGCCGGAGCTGGTACACGCTCCACCACGCGGGTTTCGAGAACTCGCGGGCTGAGTGAAGCCCGCGCAGCGGCCACGTGGGCGGCCCTGGGGGCGGGGCCGGGCTGCGCCTCTGCCTGGCCCACATTGCACCGCGCGCCGCAGTTAGGCCGCTCTGGGCGGCAGCTGCTCCTGCTCCTGCTCCTGCAGGAGGGAGGAGGGGCCGGGTGTCACGTAGCGGTGTCTTGTGCCCGTGGCTCTCCCTCCGGATTCACAGCCCTAGCTCTCTTTACATTCTCTTCCTTAGAGTCGGGTTGGCCGAGTTCCCTGAATCTACCTAAACTGGTCCTATTACTTCGCCAGGCAAACAGGCCTAGAGAGCAGCCGGAATACAAAGGTTGATTGTAACAGGGAAGACCTCAAGTCTATAGGTTTCAAGAAATAAAAATTCATAATCCCTGTATCGGGACAGTGGACCCTGGCCAGGCATTTTTGTGCCACACACGATGCTAGACTCTATAAACATGAGTATGTTGAATCTTTACAACACCCCTGGAAGGGAATGTTCATTTTTATTTTATTTACTGTAAGCCTTTCTATTGAAGTATAGCATATATAAAGAAAAATTCACAAATCTTAAACGTTCAACTGAGTTTTTGTTTTTTGCAATGTAGCCACCATCCAGATGAAGATACAAATGTTACCAACACACTTGAAGCTTCCTGTGAGGAAGGTATTCAGGCTCTGTTTTACAGATTGTGCAAACTCAGAAAGTACCTTGCTGAGTCACACAGCTATTAAGTGACAGTTCTGAGATTTGAAATTGTGCTTGACCTTTGAACTGAAAGTTGTCTTGAATTTATGTGTTTTCCTTGGTGGAAGTGGGCAAGAAATAGGCTTGTCCTAGTGTAGCTAGGCCTTTCTCTCCCCTCACCTCTGTCTCCCCAACTCCTCTGTACTCCCCCAGGGCCACTCTGCCTCATCTTTTTGAGACAGGAAGAAAGAGGGCAGGGCACAACCATTAAAGTAATGACCCAGCAATTGAAGATAGGATGAAAATGTTTAAAACCTGACTAGGTGCAAGATTCAACTTCCAATAGACCTTGAGCCTCATTACACGCGTGTCGTAACACATTAGCATGCTAAGTGACGCACCAACAGGCAGTTCTGACGCTGGCCATAAAAGGCCAAAAGTGGGCAGTGGCCCAATTCCTGGGAATCCCTGCTTCTCCAAAGTAGTTGGAATAATCCTCCTACTTGTTAACATGTGAAATTCGCAAGTCCATAAAAACTAACAACCGCATACCTCAAGGTCCCTCCCTCCCCCCTCCTTCCCCTCCCTCCTTCGCTATCACACTCTCTCTCTCTCTCTCACTGCTGCACTCACGTCTTTGGAGTGTATCTACTTTTATTTTAAACTAAACACCACCACACCTCTTGACCTCTTACCTTTTGAGATGGCCCACATTCTGCCTATGGAATGTGTATCCCCTAAGCCACTCTCACTTTCCAAGATGACCCCCATTTCCCAGGGCCTCTTTTGCCTTCTGAGACTGTTACAGAAACAACAGGCCAGCCAAGAAACAAGCACCACTCGGAGGGTTGGAGTACTCAGATTTATTACGCTGGCGGGCTCAGAGGGGCTTCTGCTCCGAAGCTCTGAGCACCTCCAAGACATGCACATGAGGTTTTATAGGGTTAATTACAAGTATGGGGCTATTAGCCAATAAGGCTCAAACAACAAAAAGCAAGGAATCAGTACACTGGAGCTTATCAATTCGGAACAGATCATGTTACTGACACTTGTTGAGCTTGGATTTACGAGTTAGCTTGTTAGCCCAGTAAACTGACACTAAACTTCAGATTTACGAGTTAGCTTGTTAGCCCAGTAAACTGACACTAAACTTCAGATTTACGAGTTAGCCCAGCAGAACTTAGATCAGTAAACCGACACTTATTACACTTAGATTTGTGACTTAGCTTGTTAGCCCAGCTGGGCTTTTCCTTCACAAGACAGCTTGCATTCTATCTATGGAGTGTATATCTCCCTGAATAAACTTGCTTTCATTTTACTGTGGCTCATTTTTAAAGTCTTTCCTGCGCAAAGCCAAGGATCCTCATTTGATAGTATGCATCCCAAGAATTTGCCTGAGCCCTGGAATATGGCCATCCTCTCGTGCCCCATGTTCCTGTAACATCTTTTCATACCCTGGATTACTCCCCACTGTCTCCCCAGTAGGCGTGGTGTCTGTTGTGGGACACAGTGGGCCAGAGTACAAGCAATAAAAGAATTTACCAAAGGCAAAGGATGAGAATAGAAGGACAGTGTATTAGGTTACACTGTCATTAACAGCAATGGGCCAGATGAGAGGAGCCTGTATGAGCACCGAAGGTCAGTTGTTGAGATCTTTTATGGGTAAGGAGTTGATGAACACAATGGGTTGGGGGATGCATGCATGCACAATTTTCCGGTTGTAGGTGAGGTAAGAAGTTTAAGGTCGGTGAAGGGGCGACGGGGTTTATGACTCTGATAAGGTGAGCTGAAACGAACCACCCTGAGCTATTGTGAAATTAGGCATTACCTAAGGCTATTAGTTTGTTGGGCAAACACACTGCCCAGTAAAGAATGTACTTTATCTTTTGAGGGATCGCAGGCAGACATCTGAGAGCCGAGGGATGGGAGTTGTTGGACTTTGAAGGATGCCAGTTGGCCCCACAGTGTCCTGATGGACTAAATGTCCAACATTTCACACCGTCAGTCCTCATAAAGACACTCAGATTCCAGCTTATGTGATCAGAATTTAGGATCTCTCAAACTCGTTTTAGCCTAGAGAGACCACTGTAAGCAGATAGGGTAGGAGAGAAAGAGAACTATTATACCAGAAAAACTGGGTTCACATCTTGGTGGTTATCAAGCTGAAAGACACAACCAAGCCAAAGATCAGAAAAAGGAAGAATTTATTATTATTTTTAGCAAGTAAGGAGAACAGCAGGGATCTTTCCCAAAGTACTGTCTCCCCAACAGCAAAACTGGGGAAGTTTTTTTTTTTTAATGGAGGTACTGGAGATTGAACCCAATACCTTGTGCATGCTAGGCATGTGCTCTAACATTGAGCTATTCCTTCCCCCACCACTGAGCTATTTGCCCCTCCCCCCAAAATTGGAGAAAATTGAAGCTAAAGGTACAAGCATCTTCATGAAGGGGCTTGAGTGGTAGACAGAGTCCAACCTTTAGTTGATAGAAATCACAAGGGTCAGAAAAGGTCAACATCATCTTCCTTTAGGTTCTAGTTGATCTGATGGTTGAGTACTTCAGGCTAATCTTTAAGTTGAAACAGAATTGGAGTCTTTACAACTGATACACATCTTTGCTGTAGTCACTTCTCTTGCCTGATAAGTTTGTTTCAGCATTCTTTTGTTCCCTTAAGATCACTAACTACTGAGACCTGTTCCTGGACAAGCACTGTGGCCAGGCTTAGATCACAAAATGGCTTAAGCCAAAAATGACCCTTACATCATCTCCTGCTCCCTCTAATGGAGTCCCCCTCCTTTTTATTTTTTCTTAATTTTTTTTTGCTAACACTGACTTTAATAGTCTACAACCAGGTGATGACCTTGCCAACTGATGAACTGTTGAGTCATTTTTGTAACCCATCCCTCTCCTTCCCCAGCTCTGGGCCTTTTGCTCTCAATTCTGGCCACTGGGGTTGTTACATGCAAGGTACAACCCTATCCCTCAAAGAGTTTCAGAGCAAAAGTCACCAAATTGGTGGTGTATTGTCTTCTCAAATAGATTGAGCACATACCACCCCTTTCACAATCATCCTCCTCCCATTTAAAACAGACAAACCTCCCAGCCAGTTCTTAGGGTCCTTCCCACCCACCACCATGTAAAAACCTTAAGGTCACTAAACAAAATTTATCAGAGAAATGCAAATTAAAACTACAATGACTTTTCACATCACAGATCATTAGGTAAGTCTATTTTTAATTTTTTAAGGAGCCTCCAACCCGTTTTCCACAGTGGCTGCACCAAACTACATTCCTACCAACAGCATAGGAGGGTTCCCTTTTCTCCACATCCTCTCTAGTGTTATTGTTTGTGGACTTTTTAATGAGGGCCATTCTGACTGGTGTGAGGTGATACCTCATTGTAGTTTTGATTTGCATTTCTCTGATAATTAGCACTATTGAACATCTTTTCATGTGCCTATTGGCAGTCAGTATGTCTTTATTGAATGTTCTTTCTTTTTCTATTTAATTCTTGTACCTGTGCATGAATATTATGTATTTTCAGAATGAACAGAGTTCAACATCAATTCCATTCTTTTTTTTTTTTTTTAGCAGTTTCTGGTTGGAACATCAATTCCATTCTTATTTTTCATTTATATAGATACAAATGACACCAAGCAGGACCCTGTGGGGTCCTCCCTGGTGCAAATCTTTCTATGTTCCCTGTTTCTTGTTTGTAGGACATAGGCTTTATTCAGCCTTCTTGACCTTCCCTGAGTCAAGGGAAACTAAAATAAACTAAAAATAGATTTACCTTATGATCCTGCAATCCAACTCCTGGGCATATATCCAGAGGAAACTCAAATTCGAAAATGTTCATGCACCCCAACGTTCATAGCAGCACTACTTACAATAGCCAAGATATGGAAGCAACGTAAGAGTCCATTGACAGATGATTGGATGAAGAAGATGTGGTATATATACAATGGAATATTACTCAGTTATAAAAAAGAATGACATAATAGCATTTGCAGCAACATAGATAGACTTAAAGATGATCATACTAAGTGAAGTAAACCAGAAAGAGAAAACCAAATACCATATGATATTACTTATATATGGAATCTTTTAAAATGGCACAAAGGAACTTATTTACAAAACAGAAACAGACTCAGACATAGAAAACAAATTTACGGTTACCAGTGGGGAGAAGTGGAGGAGGGATAAATTGGGAGTTTGGGATTTGCATATACTAACTACTGTATATAAAACAGATAAACAAGATCCTATTGTATATCACAGGGAACTATAATCAATATCTTGTAGTAACCTATAGTGAAAAAGAATATATATGTATGTGTGTGTATAACTGAATCACCATGCTGTACACCAGAGACTAATACAACATTGTAAACTTACTATACTTCCATTAAAAAAATTATAAAACTGAAAAAAAGAACAAAGCCCCAGTTCATCTAATTTTTATGTTTAAGAAGTATCAAAACTTGGCCCTCCCCCTGTCTTCCTCGAGAGGAGGTGGCAGCCATCTCCTAGTCTGCATCATGGCTGCCCTCAGACCCCTCATGAAGCCCAAGATCGCCAAAAAGAGGACCAAAAATTTCATCTGGCACCAGTCAGACCGATATGTCAAAATTAAGCGGAACTGGTGGAAACGCAGAGGCATTGACAGCAGGGTGTGCAGGAGGTTCAAGGGCCAGATCCTGATGCCCAGCATCGGCTATGGGAGCAACAAGAAAACAAAGCACATGCTGCCCAGCGGCTTCCGCAAGTTCCTGGTCCACAACGTCAAGGAGCTCGAAGTGCTGCTGATGTGCTGAGATTGCTCACAACGTCTCCTCCAAGAACTGCAAAGCTGTTCTGGAAAGAGCAGCCCAGCTGGCCATCAGAGTCACCAATCCCAACGCCAGGCTGCTCAGTGAAGAAGACAAATAGACAGCTCATGCACATTGTATTTGTGTTAATAAAACCATGAAACTCAAAAAAAAAAAAAGAAGTATCAAAACTTGTACTGTGTGTTATTTTGATCAACTGTATGATAATAATACATGTAATTATTTAAAACATGATCATAGAACTTAAAAATTACATATATTCATTTATATATTTTGATTGCAGAGATGGATGATAACTTCATTAAAAATTTCAAGTATAAGAATATACTATATTAAGATCATATTCTCTGAAGAAGTAAAATGGAAAACAAATTCAAGGAGAATAATGAACAGTATAAAATTAGCAACTGTTAAGAAAAGGTTATTTATTTGTATAACTGGTTGATGGTAGGAATCAAATTGTTCTGGTATTTAGAATTAATTGAATACATTTAAAGGAAGTTATTTTAAAATATCAGTATATACTTATGATAAAAATTATATGATGGGGTTCATAGTTTACAAAATTATGTTAGAGAGAAGTAGAGCAAAAAGTTTGAGGACCACTAATCCAGAAGTCAGAATATTCTGAACTAGATGGAATTAGATATCTCAAAGTTCAGAGAAATGAAAACATCAGATTCTGAAAGACTAAGGTATTCCCATTAATTCTCAACATTGCTTTACTTTTATTGGGTAACTGTATGCCCAGGCCTATGTTCCAAGGAGGATAATATTTAAGAAGCAGGAGGAAGAGAAAAGCCCAAAAAGGAGGCAGAGAACAGCCTGAGAGGTAGAAGGAGACCAAGTGAATGAGGTGTCTCCGAATCCAAGGGAGAGGAGTGGTTTATTTAGAAGGGATAATAAGAATTTATTGTTTTTGGCTGCCTGGTGTCCATTCCTCCCTCTTTTGTAGAATTTCTTCTTCCTCATTGGATCCAATTTAACAGACATTAATTAAGGTACCTGCCTTCCTCTAGCCAACACGTGGGTAAATGATCCAAGATATGCCAATTGGATGCTTTATTCCTTGAGTCTGAGTTATGAATATAGTCACCAAAAGACTAAAATCAGCTGGAATTCATGCATTTCATCATGAAATATATTTCACTAGCACCATGCCAAGGCTGTCAAGCAGTCTCTGCTAATAGGACCCCCTGAAGCTACCTGGTTCCTGCCAATTCCATGCTTTGCCTTCCCCTTGGTTCTGCAAGTTCTCCTATAGCCTTCCAAAAAACGCTCCTTTTCTTTGGATAGACAGAGCCATTTTTTGTTGCTTGCAGCCAAGGGACCCTAACAGACATAAAGGAGTAAAAATAGTATCAAAGGCTGCAGGAAGAAGAGAAAGAAAGTAAATCATAGGTAGCTCTAAAAAAGAAGTGATGGAAAGAGAAAAAGTCAAATTAGGATTGTATACTGACTTGTGAATATGTTTTTTCACAACTCTTTGAGATGATCCAGGTATTGCATAAAATGCAAGAGGAATGATTCAAGTTAGGTGTAAATATTCTCTACTTATACTTATATCAATGATCAAATCTAGATGTGACCCTGGAACTGTGACCCTGGCTGCAGCCATTTTGCTTCCAGAAGGAGGATGGAACCAGTACAAAGAGGAGGACAGAGACCAGAGAATTTCAGGGAAGCAGGGACCCTGAGCCTTGATCGTCACGCTGTTACTGGAAAATGGGGCACAAGTGGATGGCCATGTCCCAGGTCTCTGGCAGGTCCCTGGGACACGCCCCGCAAAGTGAGGGTCCTTGGCTTCATGCAGGAAAGAATTCAATAGCAAGCTATTGTGGGGGTGAAAGTAGTTTTATTCAGGGAGATACACACTCCATAGACAGAGTGCAGGCTCTCAGAAGGGCGAGTGGCCCTAGGAGAGAACACATTCCATAAGCAGAATAAGGTTAGTCTCAAAAAGGAGAGGGAGTGGTTAGTTTTCATGGGCTGAGTAATTTCACCTGCTAACAAGTGGGAGGAGTATTCCAACAATTTGGGGGAAAGGGAGGGACTTTCCAGGAATTGGGCCACTGCCCACTTTTTGACTTTTTATGGCCAGGCTCAGAACCGTTATGGAGCCTGTGGGTGTGTCATTTAACATGCTAATATATTATAATGAGTGTATAATGAGGTTCAAGCTCTACCTGAAGGCGAATCTTCCACCGTCTTGGGCCTAAGTATCGGGTTGGGGTTAAGCAGGTTTATTTATTTATTTTAATGGCAATACTAGGGAATGAACTCAGGACCCCGTGCATGCTAAGCAAGCACTCTACCACTGAGCTATACCGTCCCCCCCCACCACCACTTCCTTCCGCTTTGTTGTTCTTTTAATGGTTGTGCCCTGCCCCCTTCCCTTCTGTCTCAACACTATATCTGGAATTTGCCCTATCCCTGGACTTACGTAAGATAATAAAAATTTCCTCTTTGCCTAAGCCTTTTTTATTTTTTTAAAGAAAATAGATGTATTTATATAGAATATATAAAACACAAAAATTAGTAGTTTTACATTTGCTCTTGCTGGGGTGGTTTGCCTAAGCCTTTGAATCAAAGTTTTCTGGTGTTTGTAGCTGAAAGCGCCCTAACTGATGGAGATATGCAATTGTTTTTCAGAAGAAGATGGAGCAGGGCTTATTTGCAAAGGTAGAAACACTTAAAAGTTTCAGAGTAAGAAAAGAATTTTTTGTTGCTGTTTATTTATTTATTCAGTTATTATTGAGTTATAGTCAGTTTACAATGTTGTGTCAATTTCCAGTGTAGAGCACAATTTTTCACTTATACATGAACATACATATATTCGTTGTAGCATTCTTTTTCACCGTGAGCTACCACAAGATCTTGTATATATTTCCCTGTGCTATACAGTATAATCTTGTTTATGTATTCTATGTATACCTGTCAGTATCTACAAATTTCAAACTCCCAGTCTGTCCCTTCCCACTCCCCTCCCCCCAAGAAAAGAAGGTTGTTAAAATGGAATGGCAAGTGGTTTGGTATAAAACTCTAGATCAGAGTCCCTATGGGGAAAGTGTAAGAGATGATGTCTAAGAGTGTGCTTAGCTGGAAAGCTTAGAGTTTATCCTGAGGAAAACAGGGAGACATTCTAAGTAAGATTATGCCATGATCAGATATGGATTTTAGAAAAGTCATTCTGGTAATAGAGAAGGGAGTGACTGGTAAAAGTGCAAAGCTGAAGCAGGGACATTTTTGAGGAGGCAGTCGTCTAGGTGAGAGATGATGAGGGTCCGTCCTAGGACAGCAGCTCCACCCTCATCATGGAATATAGACACATTTTAGAAATATTTAAGAGCAGAATTTGCAGCACTGAGTGATCCACTAGATGTGGGAGGTAAAAACAAACAAACAAACCCGGAATGATACCTAGTCTTCCAGCTCGAGTACATGTGAGCATAGTGAGTGGTTTCCTAAACACATCACGTTTTTTCTCACCTTTGGGTCTTTGCATATGCCATCCCTACCTAGAACTTACTTTCCTTCAAATATCCCCTACTCTTAAAACACCTCTCCTAAGAAGCCTTCCTTGACTGGCTCAGACTGACTTAAGTGCTCCTCTTCTGTATTCCCAAAGCCTCCTGTGCTGACCTGTAGATAAGTTAAGACTCGATGTTAACAGAAAATCTAATTTAAGCTGGCTTCAACAAGAAGGAAATTTATGGACTCACATAGGCAGGCTTCAAGTTTGGTTTGATTTAGCAGCTCAACAGTGTCATTAGGATCTTAGTTTCTTTTCATTTTTTTTTTCTCTCTGCTTTCCAATCTCACATCTTCATCTTGAGGTTGACCTTTTCATGGTGACAAAATGACTATGACACTTCTAGGCTTCATATCAGCTACCACATTCTCCAAAGAACTAACTTCTGGGAGCTCTCTCAAATGAATGAGGGACACTCCTTTCCTAAGGCCATCAGAAACTATCCTGAGCCTCCCATAAACCCAAACTGAGTTGAAGATAAGACTGCAACAGCACGAAAAAAGTCAGTTTCTGAAAAGAGCTAAGTAGAAATTCTAGGACTGCAACATGATACAGGAGTGAAAAGGAATTAACTACTCCAACACTCAACAACATGAATAAATTTCCCAAACATAATGTTGAGTGAAATAAAGCAGACATGAAAGAGTATACACTGTATACGTCCATTTTTGTAAAGTACAAAAATAGTACAAACTTACCTACATTTTCAGAAGTCAGTATAGTGTTTACCCTTGGAGATGTGACTGAAAGTAGGCAAGGGGAAGCTTGCAATGACAGTAATGACCTATTTCTTGATTTAATTTACAAAAAGATGCTAAGTTTGTGACAATGTATCACTTAAAACTGTACACTTTTCCATATTATGCTATACTCCAAATAAAAGTTAGAAAAACTTTTCAAATTAAAAAAAGAAGAAAAACTTATATGTATAAGGAAAGAGATTGAATGGAAACACACCAAAATAATTGCAATAGCTGCATTTGATTTGTGGATGTATAGGTTATTTTGTTTTTCTTCTGTATTTATCAAGTTTTTTAAAATGAGCTATTGTATTGCATCCAGTGTTGGTACCTCTCCAGACTCATTTGGACCCACCTGCTCCCAGGGTCTCCACTCAGTAGAGAGCTAGTCTCTACTGTGGACCCGTCTCCTGATGCAGTCATCCCTCTCAGCTTCCCATAGTGTGTGGGAACAGATTTCCGTAACTTCTCTATTGCACCTGTTGTAGCAGGAGCCGTGGCAGCTGTGACACTCAGTTCCGACTTAACCAGACCCTCAGAGAATCTGGCCACATAATGCCACTTCCAGAGTATGCTGAAGCATTCACTGTGGTCATTGGGATCAGTCTCCCCAGACTGCCCTAAGGAGCCAGGAAACAACCCGGAAGTACAGGGGAGTTAATATCCCCTATGGTATAGGGAAATTGACCAATGAGAGATAGAAGGAAAGAGCAAACAGACAGTTTGTTCTTCCTTTCCCCAATAAATGGCTTCCAGACACCATACAGTGATTTCACACAGCCTCTCAGTCCTATATAACTGATAAAACTATATTACCTTTATAATGAGTGGAGAGAGAAAGTTGGGGAAAATGATTAAAAAGAGATACCAGAGTGAGCAATGTTAGGGAAACTAAAACAAATAAGAACAACTGTCATTTTATTGAGCATCAGCTATTTGCGATACTCATGCTCTCTAATCTCCATGGCAGAAGAGTTTAGATTTGGTTGATGAAGAAGCTTTTAGATTAGTTGAAAGTCATTGGTGACTTTTTGAAGAGCTGGCTCAGCAGAATGGTTAATTCTGAGTCACATGGCCTGGATTTATGAGTGAACAGATGAAGATGTGGAGAATCAGACGGCAGACTTCTCAAGAATATAGTAAGGGGAAGGAAAGTGATAGGTTAGTGGCTTGACAGAAAAGCAGATGGAGGGAGAATTTTTCACTCTGTGGGAAAGCTGAACATGAACATGTGCTAAGGGGAAGGGTCTAGAGGAAGGAACTGGAGATATGAAAGAGGAGGGAATAAGGGAGGGAATCACGCTTTTAGCTAACATTTACTGAGCATTTACTAAGCTCTAGTATTTTAGTCTGTTCAAGCTGCTTCAGATACCACAGACCAGGTTGTTTTATAAGCAGCAGAACTTTATTGCTAACAGTTCTGGGGGCTGGAAGTCCAAGGTCAGGGTGCCAGCATGGTCAGGTAAAGGCCCTCTTCTAGGTCACAGACTTACTGTGTCCTCACGTGGCAGAAGGGGCAAGGGGTCTCTAGGAAGCCTCTTTTATAAGGCACTAATCCCATTCATGATAGTTCTATACTCGTGACTTAAACCACTCTGAGAGGCCCCAGTATTAATACCATCATTTTAGGCATTAGGATTTCAACACATTAATTTGGGATGGAGGGGAACACAACATTCAGACCAATGCATCTAGTTCTTTTTCTAGGAGCAAAAAACAGGACATAAAAATGGATCAGCCTTATCCTCTGGCTTCAAGGTTCACAGTCCAGAAGGGCTAAAGTAGAAGTGGTGGAATGCAGACTGAGATGTGTGCACATAGGCACCCTCATGGGATGCAAGGGGAAGAGGCTCAGATGAAGAGTTGGAAAGTCAGAGTGGCCTCCTAGGAAGGAGGAGGGCATACCTCTGTCTGGGCTACTAGGTGGGAGGGACAAGTTCTCATCCTTGCTTCACTGAGCATTTCAGCATTTGGCAGAAGTTTCTAGAATTTGAGAGGAATGTGGTCAGGTCAGAGGGATGAGGAAATGCCCTGTTTCCAAGTCTCAGGTGTCTTGGGCTACCTCAATGTTTTATTTGCTGGCACTTCCTGCTTTCTCTCAGTTGGGCTATCTGAGAAACCAAGAACAAAGTTTAAGTTTCAGAGAACTTGTATGCAAATCAGGGCAATAAAAGGGCCAACCTGGAAGCTCACAGCTAGGAGAAGTAGAGGCCTATGTACCTTATCTAGATGAACGGAAACTGAAGCAAGATAGTGAGGAGAAGTCCATACACTCTGGCCTGCCCCTCAGCAGGGCCTCTCAAACCCTTAGATCCAGACCCCTAATCAGTGTCAGTCTAAATTCCTGGAAGGAGAGGAGGACCTTAAATCTAGACTACCCTCCAAGAGCTCACAGCTGAGTGTCTTTTCATCCAATAGTGTGTCATTCATTCAACTAATGCTCATTGAGCTCCTACTATGTCCTAGGTATTCTGCTAGGATGCTGCAGATACCTTAAACAAGATCTTGCTTCCATGAGCTGACTTTCTGCTGACATAATAGTAGAAGGCAGAAGCACATTTAAGGAAAACCTGAATTCTCTGCAATCCGTGAATGTCCCCGAAGGGCAGAGTCATTTGGACTGCTCAGAAACCAGCTTTCAATGCAGGATCTTGTAGCAAACAGATGATAGCAACTTGACAAGACCTGACTAATTTTCCTCAAAAGAGTGAGACTCCCTGCCTGTGTAGCTACTGGGAGTGGCCCTGGGCTTGTGCATGGAGGTATCACTCTCCTTCTAAGCCCCTTGGATCCTGTGGTCCAATTTAAGAGCCTGCTGAGAGCCAGCAAGGCTAACAGCAGGCCCTGAGGGCTAGACCATGCAGACTGCTTCCTTGTCACTCCAGATCCAAGCTCCAACCTTCAAAGACAGTATATGTTTCACCAAAATCAATGAAGGTTATTGAATTAGTGAATGACAGTGTACTCAAGAAGCTGGATAGTAGCTGTGGAGTGCTGGAAAGGCTGAGGTGTCAGGCTGGGGACCTGGGAATCTCACAGCCCTGAACCTCCAACCTTGAGGCTGCCCAACTAGATAGGTTGTGAATCAACCAGGACAGGTGTTTAGATACAACTGTGTTTGAATCCAAATCCATCCTGGACCCCTCAGTAATTGTATACGTTCTGGAGGGCAAATTTCCTCATCTGTGCAATAGAGACTTTAATATCTATCTTGCTGATATATTTTGGAATTAAATGAAATAATGGATATAAAGTGCTTGGTATTACACAGTAGGATTTTAGTAAATGGTTGTGTTGCCAAGTCCAAATTCATTTTGCTTGCCACACGACAGGCCAACAAATCAGGAGACAAGGTGTTGGGGGCAAGGAATAATGACTTTATTCAGAAAGCTGGCAGACAAAGAAGATGGCAGCCTAATGTCCTAGAGAACCATCTTCCCCAAGTCATAACTCAGGCTCCTTTTCTACTAAAAAGGGGAGGGGGTATGGTTGGTTTTTACAAACTTCTTGGTGTCAGAATCCTTTGTTTTTGCAGGTGTCTACTTGAGTCAACTCATAATGTCCCTGTAAACCTCCAACAAAACAAATGTTATTTTCTATTCTGCAACTTTTAATCTTTATATGAATGGAAAAGTGTCAATACCCTTAAAGGCCAGAGCCTTGAGAATAGGCTGTTTTGTTTGCTTCAGGCTATAGGCAACATTCTTTTACAAAAGGTGCAGAACCATCATGACTAAGCACAGGAAACAGAGCACAGGGTTAAAGCCAAAGGAACAGGTCTAATATGGAGTCAGATTTGTTCATCCCTATTACAGTTGTGGTCATTATTTGTACTTAGAGCAGACTGCAAGCTAGTCTGGGGTAGTTTTGCAATAGTCCCTTTCCCACCCTGTGAAGCTACTGAAACTGCTCCTCAGACCTGAGAGATAGGAGTCCTGAATGGAAAAGGACTCTGCAGAAGGGCTGCATTCTCTTTTCTCTCTCTGTCTTTCTCACACTTACACACCTGTGTACACACATTTATTTAGAGCTCCATGTTGGCATAGAAGCTATATTTGTACTGGGGCAGGAAACACATTCATAAAGATCAGTGCTGCAGTAAAGTGGTGGAAAGGAAGCTGCAGCCAACTGAAATCATTGATCTGGGGGCTGGAAAAGAGAGGGGAAGAGGAGGGAGTGGTGTGGGCAGGCTTGGTAAGGCAAGGGCAGAACCACAGCAGGAAGCAGACAGCCTAAGTCATGTGGCAGTGCGGATTTCCCCTGTCAACTTCACTTCCCAATTTTACATCCTTCTCTTGCACGTGTCTCCCACAGAGGCTGCTCCGTGCTAAAAGTGGGCAGAAGTGATTGATTTATTCATTCAATTGACAAACATTTAATGATACCTACCATGTGCTAGGAATTTTCTGGAAGGATAAATAGTTGCTGGTCAGGAAACTAAAGGGAGCTGGGGAAGGGCAGTCTGGGCAGAGGAACTAACACGTGTTAAGTTGAGGAGGAATGAAGCAGGGTGTTATATTACAGGAGCTACATGTGGTTTGATAGAAAGAGAGCACAGAGTTCCAGGGAGAAAAGTGGGAGATGAAGCTGGACGGGTAGGATGAGGCCAGTTCATAAAAAGCCTTTGATGCCACATTAAAATGCCTCAGATAATTGACCAACCATTTGGAAAAGAAAAAAAAAAGATTAGAGTCCTACCTCAAGACACACAAATTAAATTTAAATTTGAATATAAAATAAATAAATTTTTTAAATACTAAAAGAAGAAAAAGGAGAACATTTGTATGATCTTGGTGTGGAGAAGGCCTTCCTTAAATTTACAACCAAAGTTAGAAAGCATAAAGGAAAATAATGACAGTTTTCACTAGATGAAAAAGAACACTGTGCAGCAAAAGCCAGAATAAGCAAGATTAAAAGATAAATGACAAAGTAGGAGAGTTTGCCATATTTAATGGTTGAAGGGTTCAAATCTTACTTTGTAAAGAACTGCTATAAAATCAATTTTAAAAGACAAATATTTTGATAAAAATAGGCAATATTCTTTTTAAATTTTTATTTATATTTATTTTTTATTTTTAGATTGAAGTATAGTCAGTTTACAACGTGTCAGTTTCTGGTGTGCAGCATAATGTTTCAGTCATGCATATACATACATACATTTGTTTTCATATTCCTTTTCATTATAGGTTACTACAAGATATTGAATATAGTTCCTTGTGCTATACAAAAGAAACTTGTTTATAAAAACAGGCAATACTCGGGAGAGGAGTAGGTAGGGATAAACTGGGAGTTTGAGATTTATAGATGCTGACATGCATATATAGAATAGATAAATGTTTATACTATATAGCACAGGGAAATATAGTCAAGACCTTGTAGTAGATCATGATGAAAAAGAATATGAAAACGAATACATGTATATTCATGTATGACTGAAAAACTGTGCTGTACACCAGAAATTGACACAACATTGTAAACTGACTATAACTCAATAAAAATAGCAGACAATACTCTTAATAGGTGGTTGTCAATAGAATAAAGAAAAATGGCTATAAATAGGTCATTCAAAGACACTAACAAAGAAAGAAATACAAATCACTTTCCCCATCAGATTGATAAAATTAAAAAGATTAAGCCCCAGTGTTGGGAACAGTATGAAAAAGGGGATCTACTCTTACTCTGTTGATGGGAGTGCAAAATAATCTTTCTATAGGGTAATTTGGTAATATATATTAAAAATTTTAATGTGCATTCCTTCCAACATTTCTTTTGATCCAGCAAGTTTTAGGAATTTAGTCAAAGAAAATAATAAAAATTGACAAGGATGTTTATTGTGTTGTTTAGAGGCAAGAAAATTTACCCAAATGTTCAGAGAATTGGCAAAATAAAGTATTGTGCATCCATACAATAAAAGTGATACAGCCACAGGATAAAGTAGATCTGTAAGTGTTGTAGTGTCCATGATATGCTATTAAGTGGGGGGGAAAAAAAAAAAAGAAAAGAGGTTACCAAAAGCAGGTTTGGCACTAGCTGTGTTCAGCTCATTCAGCTTCAAAGCATAAATCCTAGGGCCTCAAAAGGCCGGGGTACCAGTTCCTGCTTCTGGATCAAGGTTGTGCAAGATAAGGGAGGAAGCTGGCTGTGAGCCCGGGGTGGGGATGGGTGTTTCTCCTCCAGTTCTGCTACAGCTATCACAGAGCCCAGGAACCAGATACCTACCTGCATTGGAGCCTGAATTTCCTTCTCCAGGCAGAAGGTGGGTGAGGGTTAAAGCCCTAGGTATATACTGGTGCCCTTTCTACTTCATTAGAGAAAGAAAGGTGACCTCCCTGAGTTCTGCTTGTGCTGGACTTTGGAAATCTGATTTCCTTTTTCTGGGGAATCTGGCAGATAAGCCTTTGCTATCAGTTCGTCCTTTTAGTCATAGATCAACTATAGCCAAGCCACTTGGTTGTGTTCAATTAGAGGAGAGGTTTTTTGAATCCATTTCTGAGGGATAAGACGACCATAAGATTTCAGGTTCCCCAGAAATAAAATAGTAGGCATTCAATAAACACGAATTAAGCTTCATATAAGCCTGGACTTCCAGTAAGATACTAGGAAGCAAACTAGTTTCTTTCTCTTCCTTTCTTTCTTTCTTTCTTTTCTTTCTTTCTTTCTTTCTTTCTTTCTTTCTTTCTTTCTTTCTTTCTTTCTTTCTTTCTTTCTTTCTTTCTTTCTTTCTTTCTTTTCTTTCTTTCTTTTCTTTCTTTCAATAGTTTTTTCATTAGATGAAATATTGCAGGATCTGAGCATTGGACAAACCAAGTTATTATTACTTAAAAGCCAATTAGTAGCTAATTAGAGCTCTGGAACTCCCTGGCTAGGCCCTATCAGGAAACCCTCTCGGGACTGAAGTAGTAAATTCAGCTTATAATACTTACTGATCAAAATATTCTCCAGTGAAAATCCCCACACTGGCCTTTCCCACCTAAGATGCTAGGGGCCCAATTCTTATACACTTAAAAAATGTTTGTAGGTTTTTATTTTCTGGAATGGAGGAGGGTAGAAGTCACAGTGTGATTCTTAGGTCCAGGCTAATTCCAAATTAGTTGAGTTCCCTCCTACCTGAAGAAAAGAAAAACACTAATTTGAAAAGATATATGTACATCAATGTTCACTGCAGCATTATTTATAATAGCCAAGATTTGGAAGCAACCTAAGTGTCCATCAATAGATGAATAGATAAAGAAGATGTGGTATATATATCACATATATATAAGAATATTACTCAGCCAATAAAAAATGAAATCTTACCATTTGCAACAACTGGGATGGATCCCAATGGTATTATACTAAGTGAAATAAATCAGACAGAGAAAGACAAATACCACATGATCTCATTTATATGTGAAATCTAAAAAATAAATCAAACAAAAAAAACGAAAACAGATTCATAGATACAGAGAACAAATGGTTGCCAGAGGGGAGGTGCGTTCCTTCCAGGAGGATGAAATAGGTAAAGAGGATTAAGAGGTACAAAGCTCCAGTTAGAAAATAAACCACAGGGATATAATGTACAGCATCATTAATATGTTCAATAATATTGTAATAACTTTGTATAGGGACAGATGTTTACTAGACATTGTGATGACTACTTCATAATGTATGCAAATGTCAAATCACTATGTAGTATACCTGAAATTAACATAATATTGTACATCAACTATATTTCAATTAAAAAAAAAAAGGTATAGCTCTATCCTGTCAGCTTTTCCAGTCCACCATCCAGACCAGAGTGGCTGTGGTTGGCTCAGTTTTAATGGAGCTGACTCATAATACTCTCTGCCCCCAGGGAACTCAGAAAATAATACTAAATACTTGGGAAGGCTGTTTTTTATTTTATATTTGATCTTCTTGCTAGCCTTTGGTGGAGGGCAGCAAAAACCTGAGTTTGTTTTTTCGTTTTTTGTGTGTTTTTTTTCTCAGTTCTTGAAAGTGGGGAAATGGAAACATTTATTAATTCAACAAGTACCTGTTCAGTACTTTCCCTGCTCCAGACATGAATAGGGAACTTGCACATCTATGACAGATATAGGTGAATGGAACGATGGCAAGATTCCATCAGCATCCTGTCTTTAACTTGGTCCCCTTTGCATCCTCATGACACTCAAAAATAAGATCACCAAATGTGTGGCTAGCCATCTGAAAGCAATTCCCTATGCCCAAGGCACTTATTCAAGTCCTACATTCACTGAGCACTAACTGCTTACAGGCCTTGTGTTGGATGCCAGAGATGCAGAGGTGAAGATGTGGCCCTGCCTGCAAGGAATGGACAATCCAATGCAATGCTTCTCAATCTGTTTTCTCGTCAATGCTATGAAGTACTTACTACCACCATAACCTTTACTCACTAATATCTTGGTCTGTTGAGGGGAGAGAAAAAAATCAATAATTACAGAATGATGTGATAAGAGCTGGCTATGATAGAAATAAGCACAAGGTATGGTGGAAATACAGAGGGAGGAGCACTGAAAGTCAGATTGAGAATGGGAAAGTTGTCAGGAAAGGTATCTCAGAATGGTGACACTTCAGCTCGATTTTGAGCAACAAGCAGGAGTCAGGCATAGAAGAGTCAACAAACAGGATGTGGGGAGATCTGTAGCATCAAGATACACTCAAGGATTACACACAGCTCTTTATGGTGAGAGCAGCTTGAGGCATATGTGAGGGAGGAGTGACAAGGCATCAGGTGGTGGAGGGCTTGTGTGTCAAGATAAGGAACGTTACACTGAACACTATGCTAAGCTAAATACTATGGGGAGATTATCAGCCAGGGGTTTGGAAATCATGTCACATAAGGAGCAGTTAAGGAAATGGGGCTGTTTAAGCTGAAGAAGAGAAGAGTTAAGAGAGATAAATCTTCTGGCTTATAGCATATGAAGAGTTTTTTATTACGTTACTTTAGAATTAGAAAAGCCCAACTTTTAACCTGATTTGGTAAACCATACATGATGAGCAGGTTAGCTCATCTCCTAGGTCAGTGACCCCAACTGTTCAACCATCTGAGATGGCTCTGCCTTCTATCCCACTCAGGTCTTAGCTTAGAGTTCTCAGATTAGGGTCTGCTGATCAGCCCTGCTATTCTTTTGGGGAAAATGGAAGGAAAAAATGTGGAGATGCCTCTAGTTGAAGAATTATGGCTTACAGAGGCCAAAGGAACATGACTAAGGGTGCCATGAAAGGTGGGAGCCCAGCTTGTGGTTAGAGGTGTGGTTGAGGCTAGGTATGAATCAGTGAAGCCTTGGCAAGAGGTAGAGTTCCCCCTTTCCATTTCTGTGCTTTCTCAGAGACTTTTGTCTTTTGTCTGCCTTCCTCTCCCATCTGTCATTGGCAGAGTGGCCTTCAGAAGAACAAGCCAGAGAGTCATCACAATGGGTGTGAGTCTTTCTTGTCCCAACATCATCGCTCTCCTAAATGCAGTGCTTCTGACAAGTGAGGCACTCTTTTCTGGAAGCTTTGGCCAAGATGTCAGAAGTAAATATGAATGCATGAAAGAAGTAAAGGATTTTTCCCCCCGCTTCCAGGTAGAGAAGACCCTACCAGACAGAACAAATAGGTCAGGTTGGATAGGATAGGCATCCTCAAGTCATTTATTTGACTTCTCTACCTGAGAGGTTCTAAACCTGGGGCAATTTTGTCTCCCAGGGGACATTTGGCAATGTGTTAGAGGGGGTGCTACTGGCATCTAGACTGCAGGATATTGCTAAACAACTAATTATGCATAGGACAGCCCCTCCCCCCAACAAATAATTATCAGACTCAAAATGTTGCTAGCACTGAAGCTGAGAAATAACTGATAAATGCTCATGTTTATAAGGATTTGGTTGGGAGAGAAGGATCTGAGCATTAGTGCCTGAGGCATGAGGTGGCTAGAGGTCAAAAATGAGCTTTAATTTTATAAATATACGCTGCAAGCCCCCTGCTAGTCTAGTTTCAACTACACCATGGTTGATCCAGCTTGGGCATTTCTGGTTTACTACTCTGGATACATTCATTTCAGCTCTCCTAAAATTGGAGGGGAAGTAAGCTGGAGGAAGGGAAGGAAAATCAACACTTTGATATTGATTCTTAGTTAGGCATGGGAGGGTGAAAATTTGAGCCTAAAATCAAGAGTTTGCTATTCTAAACATATGCCTTATTTAATTATGAACATTAGCTTAGTATAAAACAGGACAGTGATGAGAAAATAACAAAGACCAAATCATATTTGAACTTAAAGTTTGGAATCTGATTGAAAACGAAGGAATTGGGATGTCAGATTTGTAACAATAAAAACCAAAAAATGAGTGGATGTCAATGCAATTTCAGGAACAAGCTCAAATAAAGATTAAGTAAGAGTGCCTTAAATACACCTTTTTTTGATAAATTCAAATGTTGGTTGAAGCCAAACCAACAAAAAATTTTTTTAAACCAACAAATTTTAACACAGATAATGATACTGTTAGGGTCATTATATTATTGATAATGCTAATGATCATGTGGAATGGCATGTCGCTCTATGCCAGAGATAACGCTCTCATACCATTTTAATGAGAAGAAAACTAAAGCTGAGGGAAATTACATAGGATCTCAGTTATCTGTGTTTGGGTCACAAACTACCCCAGTACTTGGTGGGCAGACCAATGCAAGGAGACAGTTCCACTGGATTCCACATGGGTAATACCATAGTTCTGTGCTGCTGAATTGCTGCCCACTTCTAAAGGGTGATAGATGGCACAGAAAGCAGCAATTTGAACACCTAGAGGCAGGTGACCCAGTGACCCAGACCGAAAGGAGTTAACACTGAAGTGTTCAAGTCAAGGCCCCGGGACTGTCAGGCCTATTGAAGGAATTCTTGTAATGGGTAGAAGATTGGGTGTAAAGCTCTATGTTCAGTGCTGGGCATGGAGGGGCCTAGGATAGTACATGGCACATAGTGGGAACTTAACTGTTAAATTAGTTAACTGTGACCCTTTCCAGCTCTGATGGGCTAGGGCTCTATATTTTTTGAGGAGGTAACAGTGCATGAGAAAATATTTAATTATGTAAATAACCAAGAGTTAAGAATCACTTTATGAAAGGTCTGCAATACTAAAAGCATTACTACAAATAGGGTTGCTATGTTACCCAATTTCAGGGGCACTCTTCACATAGAATATAATGTGAATATCACTCCCTGAAGTCATGCAACACAGAGGCCTTATTAAAAATATAAGGTGATTTCAATAAAACAAACTGCCGCCTCTATCAAGGGTAGGAAAAAAAAAATCAATAGCTTAGTCTTTTTTTTTTCTTCTTCTAGCATTTCAGCATGCTTACACGGCCACAGTCAGAATCCTGTTTCTCCTTTCAAATTCATTAAGGTTAGTCACTCTAGTTGTGTAATATCCTTCTTCATTCCCTCTTTCTTTCCTTCCTCCCTCCCTCCCTCTCTCCTTCCCTTCCTTCCTAACAGAATCTCAGTTTCGTTAGGAGCAGTAATATGCCCAACTAATAGACACAATTTCCAGCCTCCCTCACAGCTAGGAGCAGCCATGGGACATAGTTCTGGCAAATGATATGTAAACTGAGGGTTTCTGGGAAAGCTTTGTGCCCCCATTACAGTACACACTCACTTCTGGCTGCCTGTTTCCTTCTCCCTGCCTGGAATATAGGTATAAATTCTGAAGTAGAGCCAACATTTTGTAACTATAAAGTAATTGTAAGAAAAAAACCTGCATGCTTGGCGTTTGGGAAGAGGAAGTTAAAAGAAGGCTGGGCCCTTGATAGCAGTATGGAAATGCCAAACCAGACTTGGATTGCCTACTTATTAAATGGGAACAATTAATTCCCTATTTGGTTCAGTTTATTATTTGAGTTTAATCTGTTACTTGCAGCTGTATTCAATTCTAACAAACATGTCACCCTTGATAACATCATTTCTCAAATCAGTACCTGTAGGCCTTTGTGATCCCCAAATATAATTTTATAAATTGAATTCTTATAAATTAAAGGATTCAAGTGTTCTCCAAGAGCTGTTAAATGTAATGTTTTTCCTTCAGTGATAATTTAAAAATTAACATAAACTTATTTTGAATCATCTGGATGTCTTCATAATGAGTCCTGCCCTGGGATTTTTATTTCCATGATTACATTTGTTGTTACAATTACATGAAAGCATTTAGCTTTAATAGTTTATAGGTTTAACTTTAATGGTTTATAAGTTTACAGCAGGCTGCTATTAGGTTAACGAGTCCTAATGTTAAAATGATCACTGTTCTAGGACATGTGCTTTGTACTCACACTGAATTGCTTTACCTGTAGTATTTAGTTATGTAGAAGGAGCAGTTGAAGAGACAGCTTACTGTGTTTCCCACAGCAGATCAGTGCAGTGATTTAACTACTGCTTTAAGTCCAGATGATGTCCAAGAACAGTGTATAAACAAAGATTTCATGCTAGATTGAACAGAGAAGGGTGGTGGGAGAATTGAGTCACCATCACAAGGTGTTGGCAAATATAGGTATGCAGAACCCAGGATGCACTATAATAGCATTAGGAGCATATTCATAAAGGATATTACTTGAAGGAAACTAATCTTCTCTATTTCAACGTGCAATTGTTCATCACAACAAGGGTGGTAGCAATTAACAAAGAAAATATTTTCATGAAACAGCATTTTAAATTATTTTCAATATTGCATCCTGGGGCAACTTATCATAATGTGAAATATTCTGAATGAAAAAAAAAGAAATAAAATTAGAGAAAGTTATATAATTAAATTGAATAAGTCAGACCAATATCCTCAAGAATATTTTTCCTCTCATAACATAGTTATGTTTGAGAATATTACTTTAAGATAATAGAGAGAGGGAACTAAATCTTTTGAAGCCGTGGCTTGTAACCAAGCAGGACCATAAGGGGACTTCCTAGAACAGACTCCCTCTCCTATATCCTCTGCTGTAGCTCCTTTCTGCATATCTCAGGCCTATTTCCTGAGTTTTTCAGATGCTAAAAACCACTGCCAAATGGAAGAAATTAACTACTTGATGATCGTGACCACATAGCCCCCAGACCTTCTGGCGCCTAAGGATTGGTAATTTTTTTTAACTCCTTTTTTTTTTTTAATTGACTTTATTCTTTCAGAGCAGTTTCAGGTTCACAACATAATTGAGCAAAAGTACAGAGTTCGAACAAAGTCCTCCCCACCCACATATATATACTCTCCTACTCTCAACATCCCTCATCAGTGTGGCATATTTGGTACAATCGATGAACCAACATGGGCACATTATTATCAACCAAAGTCCATAGCTTACATTAGGGTTCACTCTTGATGTTGTACATTCTATGAGCTTTGACAAATGCATAATGACATTAGCCACCACTATAGTATCATACAGAATAATTTCATTGCCCTAAAAATCTCTTGTGCTCCATCTATTCATTCCTCTCTCCCTCCCTCTCTCCAAACCCCTGGAAACCACGATCTTTTTATTGTTTCTGTAGCTGTGCCTTTTCCAGAATATAATTTGGTTGAACTTGTACAGTTCGTAGCCTTTTCAGACTGGTTTCTTTCATTTAGTAATATGCCTTTTAAGTTTCTTCTATGTCTTTCATGGCTTAATAGATTTTTTTTTCTTTACTGCACATATGTTTTAAAATTTACATATAGGTACTGTTGGATTGGTAATGTTAACTGCCCTGTTACCTCAACGTCAACCAATCAGAGAATTACACACGAGCTGATCGCATACCCTGGGAGGCCCCTCCCTTACCTTGCCTTTAAAAATGCTTTGCTGAAACCCTTCCAGGAGTTTGGGGCTTTGAGGGGCACAAGGCAACCATTCACCTTGCTCCACCCTGCAATAAACCTTTCTCTGATCCAAACTCTGACGTTTCAGTTTGTTAGGTCTCACTGCATTGGGCACGTGAACTTGTGTTCAGTAACAGGCTAGGAACCAGTGCTTTTTCAGGCTAGGAACCAGTGCTTTTCCCAGCAAATAGCCATGCTTATTTGAATTGGACAGAGAAAAATTTTAGGGGCCTCATTTCTAAGAAATAGAGCAAAATATGGTTCATGCAAGCATTTTTTTCAGTAGCTGCCCTGACTCCAAGCAGTTCTTAATAAAGCTCCACCTAAAGTCCTCACCAACCAGCAATTTAAACAGATTTTTTTTAAAATGTAAAGAATTTTAGAGAAAACTCACTGGGTAAATCTCACAGGTGGCAGCTTATACATTACCAATTGATTTATTAACTCATTCCTTTTTTGTTTGTTCTGTGAATGAAAAATACCACAAACCGTTACCAGTAAACAAAGAATGCTGAAGTCATCAAGTCATCAGCCACCCCCCCCCCCCCCCCAGTGAAGATGAGCAGATAGCCTGCAGCCTGAGGGGACTCAGAATGTAAAAGGACAGGATACTAGCCCTAGATAGCTAGGTGCATAGCAAAGGAATGATTTCAATGAGCCCAAATGTTTGCTCCCTCCCATACATAAAATTGCGCTAAATTCTTTAACTTGAGATGTCTGTTTTTCTTCACTTAACAAGTAATCTTTTACTGTTCTGACTGGCCTTTGTTGTAGAACTCCTATATATCCTGGCTCCTCTCCTACCTCTTGAGAGCCGTCCCTCAGAGCGATTTGGGAGTCTGTCATCCTGGGCTTAAAGGGATTCTAGTCCTCAGAAGCGTCCACCAAATAAAACATAACTCTTAACTTTTAGGTTGTGTATTTTATTTCAGTTGACAGTTTGTTATCATTTCCCAGGTGCAATAAACTCCAATGCTGATGGTGGGGACCAAAGAAAATTATTCTTGATAGAAACGGTCCATTTTCATGAGTGACTCTTTACCCACAAAATGCTGTTCTGAGTTGCCTTTAATCGATTTGTCCCTCCTCCTACCCTCATAGAAAATCTTTGAGGTTCTGGTCTTGGTTCACCTCTCTCCACTTTCTTAGTGATTTCATTTACTCCCACATTTTCAAGTATCCTTGATACTGTAAATTCTGTCAAAAATATAATTCATCAGTTTACTTAGCAAATATCTATTGCACCTATTATGTGCCAGGAACCATGCTGCTAAGTATTAGGGTGTATAACATGGCGAACAGGATAGGCAGGGTCCTTGCCTTCCCATGGGCTTACGCTAAGTTTCTGTAATAGGGAAGAACAAATGTGACTCCATGTTAGATCTGTTTCTTTGACTCTAACCCTGTGCTCTGTTTCCTGTGCTTAGTCATGCTGGTTCTGCACCTTTTGTAAAAGAATGTTGCCTATAGCATGAAGTATACAAAATAGCCTATTCTCAAGGCTCTGACCTTTAAGGGTATAACATTTTCCCATTCACATAAAGATAGAAATTTGCAAAATGAAAATAACATTTGTTTTGTTGGAAGTTTACAGGGACATCATGACCTGATCTACATGAGTGCAAGAACAAAGGATTCTGATAGCAAGAGAGAAGTGTGCAACAACCAACCACACCCCCCTCCCCTTTTTAGTATAAAAGTGAGACAGGAGGGAAGGGGGCAGGGCACAGCCATTCAAGGAACAATACAGCAATTAGCACCAAAATGGAGGAAGATTAAACTCCCAGTAGGTCTTAAGGCTCGAGATGGCTGAGATGGCGGGAGATTTGACTTCTAGTAGACTTGAGCTTCATTATACCCTCATTGTCATGTATTAGCATGGTAAGTAACATGCCTACAGGCACCATGACAGTTCCAAGGCTAATCATAAAAGGTCAAAGAGTGGGTGGTGGCCCAATTCCTGGGAATCCCAGCCCCTTCCTTCCCCAGGGTAGTTGGAATGGTCCTGCCACTTAGCATATGAAGCTACCAAGCCCATAAAAACTGGCAACACAGCCCTTTTTTGCTCCGTCATCTTTGGAGACGGCCTGGACTCTCTATGGAGTGTGTCTCAACTTTCACTCTAACCTGAGAGCCCAACCCCCACACCTCGTGGCCTTTCTTTTGCCTTCTGAAACAGCCTACACTCTATGCACTGTGTTATCTCTCCAAATAAATCTACCTTTACTCAACCTGTGGCTCGCTTTTGAATTCTTTCCTGCGCGACCTGGAACACAGCCCTCCTCACGCCCGCATCTGTTTTCCCCAAATCAAAAGGAGCCTAAATTCTGACTTTGGGAAGATAGTTCTCCAGAACATTAGTCTGCCATCTTCTCAGTCTGCTGGTTTTCTGAATAAAGTCGTTATTCTTTGCCCCAACATCTTGTCTCTCGATTTATTGGCCTGTCATGTGGCGAGCAGAACAAGTTTAGACTTGGTAACATTTCCACATTTGCAACTTCCTCCTGGCCATCTTCCCTGGAATCCCAAATTCAACATATCCCAAAGTGGACTCTAATTATCTCCTCCAAAATCTGTTTCACTACATTTCTGTGAACTGTACCACTCTTCACCCAATTCCCCAGGCACTCATCCTTGACTTCTTTCTCTTACATCTGATGCCAAGATCATGCAAACTTGCCATCTAATCCCATTTCTCCGTGCTTGGCACACTATTGCCTTCACTCAGACTCTTGACCTCTTTTCCCCAGTCATGGTAATAGCTTTTTTATTCATCTCCCTAGCCCATATCTTCTTGGTCCCCTAAATCTATTCTCTCTGCAGCTGCCAGAATGATAAATAATATAACCTGATGTGGTCATTCTCCTATTCAAAACTCTTACTTTCTTTCTATATTCCCATGTTCAATTTTACCCCCTGGGATAAAAATCAAACTCCCCAGCCTACTTTATGGGGTACATCATAGCCAATTCCTGTGTTGTCTCTACATTCTAGTCTTTGGCATTTATACTCTACTTATATTCAACTTTTTGTATTTCCCCAAACATAATACACTGCTTCCTACTTTTTCTGCTGTTTTCTGTTTATAACTATTTCCTCACTTTTCTTCTCCTCAGCTTCTTTAGTGATCCTTCAAAACACCTAGTAAATGGTGTTATATTCATCTTTGCATGTCTGGTACCTAGCAGAGTATAGGCTGCCTGTAAATAGAAGAACAATAAAAAATATGTAACTAAACCTCTGTGCTGCTGATTCTCAAATCTACATCTCCAAAGGTGACCTCTGGATACCTCCACCTCAAAGTTGTTTGTCTCAAACCAAACTGATTATCTTCTTCTTTAAGAGAGTAGTCAGTTATAGGGTAGACTCCAGAGTCATACAGCCTGGCCTAATCTCTGTAAGGCACAACTTCGGGGGGCACCATTCACAATTATAAAAATTACATATGTGTATTACGCAACATGATGGCTCTGCTGCCTGGGATGGCATCTGGCTCCACACCTATAAACTGTGACTTCAGGTAATTAAATTCTTTGGACATCAGGTACCTTATCTATAAAACATGTAAACTATTCAGTAAATGTTTATCACTATTTTTAACCTCAAACCCTTCTTCTCCAAAGTTTCCTATGTCACTGGTGAATGACATTACTCCTATGTCACTAAGATACGAATCCAGGGGAACAGACTGAACTTCCTCTTTCCTCTCACCCTAAATCCAATTAATCCAAAGCCTGTAGAAATATCCTTTCTTTCCTTCTTCCCATCCTGCTGCCAATGTCATATTACAGTTCTGAGATTTCTCTTGTCTGGACCACTACAGCAGCCTCCCAGTTGGTCTCTTTGCCTCTTGCCTCCCAGTCATTACATTCATCTATCACACAGCTGCTAGAGTAATCTTCCTAAAACACAGTTCAAATATGTTAACTCCACATCTCAAAAATCTTCAATACATTTCAAAATTAATTAAACATATCTCCTAGGCCAGTTAGTGTACTAGGTTTTGGTACTACAAATATGAATAAAATAGATAAAATCCTTCCCAGACTACTGCTGAACAAGTGAGGACAAAACAATGGAATATGGCTAAAAACAGAGATTAAAGTATACATCAGGTCCTCTGGAAGGATAAAGGAGAAAGCACCTCTGGCCCCATTTCCAAAATCTTTACTGTTTTCTGAGGAAAGAGACTCCACAATCACTGACTTAAATAACAAATGTTCATCAGATTTCTTCTCTTGTCAGAACTGTCCTGCTACTTAATTTTTTGTATTTCCTGTGAGGATCAGTTGTTAATACTTCCCTGGGCCAGGATAACTCTTTTGGTTCTTAAATGAGATGAATATCCAAGTGCCTAGGCCCTGGGTTGGCACATGGTCAATATAATAAATGGTAATTTTCTTTTGGCTGAAGTAGGACAGTGTGTTGGTTTAACCTGCCTATAGCAATAACCATCCACTATTTGGCTCTGAACTTCTCTGTCTCACTCACTTCTCAAAAAGGAAATGAATAATGGCCAAATAACTCTTCAGCCTCAGGCAGAGAAGGAAAAAAACATTAAAAAATCATTACTGTTGTATGGTATGATGATAAATACCAAAAAACTCTGAGATGCTCAGCCAGCATGACACAGCACTTCTCTATTTCTTATCCTGCTATAAGGTCCAAGGGAGTCAGGAGGATAGTGGGGGTTGGGGGTAGAAAGGGGGACACAACACTATATATTAAACACTCCTATTTTGTATCAGGTGCTATGTTGTGACTTGGGATGTTGTGACACAGAGATGGATAGGACCCAAACCTTACCCTCCAGCAGGTCAGTCTAACAAAGAAAGGGAGACATACAGATGAATAAAGCAGATTAAAAGTTCTTCTGGCTATGCAGGTCATTGTTTTATTACACAGGCCATTTGGCAATACAGGTTACTGTTTGGACACAAACGAGGGAATAGTCAATTCTTGGGATGAGTGCAAGAACAGTTTCAGAAATGCTTCAGCTGAGTCTTCAAAGACATTTTCTCCAGGCCAACTAGGAGGAAAAGGATCTTCATGTTTGAACAAGAGCCTGAAGGCCTGAAACAGCTACATGCTGTTCTCGGTGTTTCAATAAGGAGCAAGGAATAATAATAATAATAATAATAATAATAATAATAATAATAAAATAAAAATAGCTAACACTTGTCTAAGAACTAGGTACTGTGCTGAAATAAGCTACAGAGATGATCTCATCAAAGAATTAATAGTATTCCCATTTTACAGGTGAGAAAAGTAAGGCTAACAGATTAAGACTCTTGCCTGAAGGCACACATAAAATGTCAGCGAGGATTTTTAACTCAGAAATAGAAAGCCTCAATTTTTTTGAACCATAAATCAGAGGAGTGGGTGAGTGACACGATCAGATTTCATAAATATTCCCTCCAGCCGCAGTGCAAGGCATGGACGGGAAATGGAAAGCAGCAACTCTGCCATCAGACTGAACAATTACAGAAGCTATGAAAACAATGAGGGTTACTGAGGATCAGCACTAGAGCAGAGGCTATGAGAATCCGGGCGGAATACTTGAGAATATTTGGATAGATCGTTCTCAGGGCTTGGTTTGACGTGGTCCTCCGTGGGCAGCAGCAAGGACCCTTACCCTGGTTTGGGCCTTAAGTGCAAGGCGCACAGGTGCCCCCCGCCCCCGCAGAAATCCTGGATTAACCGACGTTTTCAGGTTTGTAAGTGATCAAAAGCATTGCGCTCGCACCTCAACCGTCGGCAGTGGGGAGGGGGATTGGTACTCTTCGCGCCCGAGCCCGCCCCCAGCGAGGGAAAGCGCTGAGTCATCGAGCCGGGGAGCATTAGGTCCCGGCGGTGCAGGGGCTGGATTCCCCCTTCGCCCTTCCCTTCCCGCACCCCCGGCCCGCTCTAACTCTCGCGAGAGCCTTACATGCTATAAAGGCAGCGCCCGGCGCGTGCTTCGCGCGTCGTCTTCCTGACTGGCCTTGGTGATTTTTTTGTAGGAGCTGGTGAGTATGTGGGCAGTGAGGCCTCCGCGGGCCGAAGCGACCCCGTACCCCGCTCGTCGCATTTTTCTTCTCTTCGGGTCCCGCCCGGTTCAACTGGCGATGCTCTGACAGAGAAAGCGGCTGGGCGGCCGGAGAGAAGTCAGGCGAACCCTCACGTGGGATCTCCTTGTGGGTGCGGGAGCTGATTGAACCCCGAGGTTAACGGCGGCTTGAGTATCCTGTTCCCCCGACGACCCTAGTAGAGGGCGCTCCTCGGGTGGCCTGGCGTCGGGGCGGGTGGTTGCTGGTGGCGTCTCCTGGATTAAGTCTCTTGCCCGGCGTGCGGGTTCGGGAAGCTTCCGGAATGGATCTGGAAACTGATCAGAAACTGACGCTACCCGTCCATCGTGTAGTAGGGGAAAAGGTTGTTGCCGGTCCTGAGCCGTGACTGACTGTGGAGCCTTGACTAGATACTGTTTTTCCGTCTGCAGAATGGGGTTTGTGTGATACTAAATTACCTCAGTGAAGACTGTGCTCTTTTTTCTGCTGGTGCTTTGAATTGCTAGGGTGGGGCGATGATGTGAGTGGCAGGAGGGCACCTGTAAGGGCCTTAAGGGGGTGGCTTTCTCCAGGGAAGTTCAAGGGGAGATTTCCTGAGAGGGACAAAGCGGCTGGAAGTCCAGTAGCCCTTCCCTCATTGGTTGAGGACGTGGGGGCCCCCTGGAAGAACAGGTTTGAACAAGAATGCCGTTTATGTCAGGGTCACATCCTATGTTTGGTTGCCAAGTTGCTTTGTGCCTTACTGGCTGTTTTTTTGTTTGTTATTGAAGGTGTTAAGCGGTAAAAAGTTTGTGACAATTGATGCTCAGAAGGTTTCTTTTGGTTGTGGTATCGTGAACCAAAAACTTTGGGGCTTGAAAAAATAGCTACTTGGGTTTTCAGACCGATGGTTTACTGAGTTAAATCTTCTCGTCTTGGTGTTGACCTGGATTAATTCAGTGTAACATTGCTTTTTAGCAATAAGCCGACTCTTGTTATACTTAATGTTGCCCCAGGATCTTGGACCTGAGGTGTCAGAAACCCTTTTCTGAAAGGACTTCTGGGTCTTAAAAACAACACCTTAAGTTTAAAATTGAGCAGAAGCCATAATCTTGGTCTTCTTTCTTAAAAAAGTTGGATTGGCTTTAGAGTGTGCTGTTTTGGGCAAATCTACCTGGAGAAAGGTCACTGTGCTTCCCACATTCTGAAGGCAGCTGGAGGCGCTGTCTAGCAAAAGGGCAACGTGGCTAGGAGTCAGGTGCTCAGTGTTTGTGGCATTGTGCATTTGGATTCAGGTTTGAGTTTCCACTCTCCCTCTCTGTGCATATGCATAATGAAAATACAGGAGAAAATGCAGTTGCACAAATGATGGTTCAGAAAAAGTAAGCGTTTGATTCAATTTATAAAGAAATTGCCATTTTAAAATGGAAATGAGCTGAGATACAAAGGTGTAATATTTTTGTTTGAAAAGTTGGGAAGCTCAGCTCATGCTTTTTATTCTAGTATAAGAATTAATGTATATTCAAGGCCACTGGACAATTCCTTTATTGTTCTACAGCTAAGTCTCTTATAAGTAGATGAAGGTTGCTGGTAATCTAGAAAAGTAAGGCTTGTTTCTAATTCATTTCTTCTTATCTCTTCCAGCTGATAGCAATATGTCTTCAGGAAACGCCAAAATTGGGCACCATGCCCCCCACTTCAAAGCAATAGCTGTTATGCCAGATGGTCAGTTCAAAGATATCAGCTTATCTGACTACAAAGGTAAGGGTAATTATTATTTAAGGTTCATTAACGTGGAATTATATTACAATCTAGGGATGGCTTGTTCAATTTTTGTATCTCTTGTTATGTTTAATTATAAAATGATTTTTTATCTCCTAGGTCCCAGGGTAAAAGTCTGTTGCCTTATTGAGTTGAAGTGGAGATTATCATCAGTGATCATAGGGTAGATATCCTAAGTCCAGACTGTTAGAGAAAGCACATGCTCCATTATGCCTGGACATACTATCTTGATTATCTTCTCAGTATTGCTCTTCAATTATATCATTGGAGGTATTCTCATTATCTTGTTTTAAGAGGCTTTCAACAATTTAAAGTCTCAGAACTCAAGTCTTTGGAGCTGTGACACTGCCTGTTGAGTTTATGAAATGTGTATTTCACAGTTGCTGTATTATTAGGTAGAGGGCATAGGTACATTCCCTTGACTATTTTGCCCCCAGAGAAGAGTTGATGTCACAGTTGGAACAACTCTCCTTTTTGTTACAGTTTCATGTAGACACCTGACAAGTTCTAATGACGTTCTTTTTTAACTTTGCCGTCCTGGAGCAGCTAGGTCTTCTGGGACAATTGAAAATACAGATTCCTTAGAATGCAAACCTGAAATTCAGGTGTCAAATGTATCTTTCTTAGTAGTGTAGCAATCAGTTCTTAGACTCAGCTTTTGGGTAGAACATGTCACTAGGTTTCTTAACATGCTTATTGGTTGCAATGAGAGCAGGTAAGTGGGGCCCCATGGAGGGAAGCTCCTGGCAAACAATGTAAGTAGCACCCTAGGGAGGTGACCCTGGCCCAAGGGTAAAGGCATGAGGTTTAGGAAGAGTTGCTCTGTGCCTTCTGGGGATTGACCTGCTGAAGCTTGTTAGTCGTAGCCCTATGGGGAATGTTGTTTAGATGAGTGAGTTTATAGTGATTTTGACTTTCAGAGTGAATGTCAAAAGCAACGGCTTTTTTTTTTTTAATTTGTATTATGTAAAAATTTTTTTTTATTGAGGTGTAGTCAGTTTACAATGTTGTCAAGCATGTTTTAGTCATATATTCATTTTTATATTCTTTTTCATTATAGGCTAGTACAAAATATTGGATATAGTTCCCTGAGCTATACAGTAGAAACTTGTTTATTTTATATATAGCAGAATCTGCAAACTTCAAACTCCCTATTTATCCCCTCATACCCCCTTTACCTTCCGGTAACCATAAGTTTGAGGAACAGCTTTAAAAAGATTTTCTTTGCTCATCCTGTCAGGCTTGTTTGAAACATGTTTGTGGTAATTTAGGTTATCACTTAAACCTTACCCATCCCATTATTGTGTTTCATTGTGAGAGAAGTGCAAAGGCTTTGATTTCCTCTTACTGCTCTCGTTGCCTTCCAGCAGAGAACCCAGCATTTCAGCTTTTTCTGGGCACTAATTGTAAGCATTTGCATTAGACTATCCAGCAGATAATTGCATCCTTGCTTTTGGTTTTCTCCTTTGGAGAACTTGGTGTTTGTACTAATTTTAACCATCCAGAGAAGATCAAAATTAGACTGAACAGTGTTTATTCTGTAGTTGGAGGTAAGCAGATAAAGCATGAAATTGTAAGGAACTTTTTCTTGTACAGAAAGTTCTGAAAGTAGCTGCTAGGAGACATCTATGTTGAGCATCTTGGCATTTTAACAATCGTTGTCTTAAATCAACTTAAAAAGGCTCCTTTTCATAGGGAATGTCTTGAGGTTTTCATTCTTTATAAAGCAAGGAAGTCTATTTCAAAGGCTAACCTGCGGCTGTTTTTTTTTTTCTAGGAAAATATGTTGTGTTCTTCTTCTACCCTCTTGACTTCACCTTTGTGTGCCCCACGGAGATCATTGCTTTCAGTGATAGAGCAGAAGAATTTAAGAAGCTCAACTGCCAAGTGATTGGTGCTTCTGTGGATTCTCACTTCTGTCACCTGGCATGGTAAATCTCTTGGTCCATTTGGCATATGGACTTTTAAGCTAAGTAGCAACTGGAACTGGGAGGCTTTGGCAGTAGACTTCCCAAAGTATTGCCTTCTGGCTCCTCATAGAAGGAGTGCAAGGGCTCTGACTTTCTCTAGTTGCTCTCTTATTACCTGGCAGCAAAGGAAAGGCTGCTTGGGTTGCAGCTCAGTGCACCCTGGTGACCTTAACTGTTCTCAGTCATTTACTTTACTGCTGGAAAAAGTTTGCAGTTTTTTTGGGAGTTAGATTAGGAATGTTGAAAAGGGGAAGGAGTAGATACAGTTAATGCTTTCGCTACCTGCACAAGTATTTGAATGTGGTTGTTTGTATGCTTTTTGCTGTAGGATCAACACACCCAAGAAACAAGGAGGATTGGGACCCATGAACATTCCCTTGGTATCAGACCCCAAGCGCACCATAGCTCAGGACTATGGGGTCTTAAAGGCTGATGAAGGCATCTCATTCAGGTATATACCTGCTGGGGGAGCTTACATTCATCAGGAGAATTAATCTGATTGCTGAAGGCCTTTTATTTGAAAGGTCGAGCCCTCATCTGTAGAAATTACTTTCTCATTTCATTCTTTTTTTCCTGTTTCATTGAGAAATAACTGATATACATCACTGTAAGTTTAAGTTGTAGGGCATGATGGTCTCATTTCATTCTTTACACAGAGCCTAAGAAGGAGGCAAGTGCAAGTGCAGGAGACCAGCCCATTTATTTCCATTTCTTGTCTATTCTAATGAAGTAATTTCTAAAACTGTATTGCCTCTCCATCAAACTTTTATTTTCTTTCCAGGGGACTTTTTATTATTGATGATAAAGGTATCCTTCGACAGATCACCATAAATGACCTCCCTGTTGGCCGCTCTGTGGATGAGACACTGAGACTAGTTCAGGCCTTCCAGTTTACTGACAAACACGGGGAAGGTAAGCCAAATCTGCCTGGTGACAGGACAGCAGAATGGTTGGATGGGAAAGATGGTAGGAACAAAGTCTACCAGATAAGAAAAGGATGATTATGTCTCTTTAAGAAATTTCAGTCTCTGGATTATAGCAGGTTGTGGGGGTGGGGTAATGGAAAAGCTTGGGGAGGAGAATATAAAGGCTTTTTGTTCCAACTGCATATTCCCAGCTTTTGCCCTCCTCATTTAAAAATCACTCACTGCTGCAGATTCAACTTATTAAAGGAGTGTGGAGTGTAGGAGGATCTCAAGAGGTGTATAAAGGCAAAACAGAAGGTTGAGAATCACATCTAGAAATAAATAAAGCATGCTGTTTACTGGGAGAAGAGCTTAATCCCAGTAGACCATATTTGTTATATTGGGGTTTTTAAAAACAAAGGTAATGAATGACCAGTTTTGAAATTTGGAAAATAAAAATAGGACTAAGAAAACTTACCCAAAGACAATAAGAAGATACAGTGAATACTTTTCTATTTTTTAAAAATCCATTCTGTTATGCAATGTGGTTGTTGTATTTGTAAGAATTATAGTCACCAAATACAAAATTGCATAAATATTTAGCAAATTTTTTTAAGGAGGAGGGGTTAGGGCTAAAGGGTTTGAGATAAAATGTCAGTGTTCTTCATCAGAAGTTTCAGAATGGGAGGGGAGTGTAGCTCAGTAGTAGAGTGCGTGCTTAGCATGTGCAAGGTCCTGGGTTCAATCCTCAGTACCTCCATTTAAAAAAATAAAAATAATTACCCCCCTCCTACCCCCAAAAAAGAGAAGCTTCAGGATCAGAGATAATGTTTTTGTGAGTCTGTCCTTGTAAAATCTAAACATGACTGAGGAGACTGAATTTATGGTTTTTATCTAGCATTTGCTAAACTGTCCTTATTGCTCTAGTACTAGTACTTCTCTTTGTATATATTCTCATTGCAGTGTTTTGATAAAGTCCTGAACTGCTTGATCTCACCCTTTGAGTGTAGCTTTATGAGTGTAGCTTTTTGACAGCTCTCCACCACTGCCCAGTGTAGTTGTTGCTGGAATGAGACAGCCTTATCCCAACTAAGAGTTAGTTTAAAGAATTGAGCTCCTCAGACTGCTGCGAGTACTGGTGAAGGGGATCTTGAACCCCACCCCAGCTTAATATAATTGAGGATAAGATAGCTGTGATCATATGCTACTGATATCAAGTGCCCGGGTGAACTTGGACAAGTTTCTTGTCTTACTACATTTCATTTTCTTTAGAAGATAGGTAGTTCAGACTAGCTAAGACTCATTTCAGTTCTGATCTTGTGAGTTAAAGGAGGTGGAAGTTAAGAGTCTGGACTAGTGTGTGTTTGGAGTTCCCAAAAGCGCTAGCATGGCTAGAGTGGAAGGCTGATAATAGATAATGGGAATCAGTGAGCACTGATCAGAAGGCACTGTTCACAGGAACAGATGTAGGCTTTACGCTGGTGGAAGAAGACAGCTACTGAGACTGCCCCCTGGTGGGGAATGAGGTTCAGCACAAAGATGGAAGCAGCCAGGGAGTGGCAAAGTTGGCCCTTTGTTAGACTTTCCTAGGACCTTGCATGTAGGCCAGACTCTTGAACTGAAGCTTTCATGACTCTGAAGCTTGCTTCTTCAGATTCTATTGGTCTGCTTCCCATCCTACTAGAACAGGCATAGTTTCCTTATGCAGCCTTTTTTGGCTTATAATGATAGTTACCATTTGAGAGCCTATGAATACCAAGCACTCTTTATGAAGTGTTTCCATGTATTGTTTATTTGACAAATAGCCCTACATTCCTATTTTTTAAATTGAGATGTAATTGGCATATAATAGTATATTAGTTTCAGGTGGACAACGTAATGACTTGATATTTGTATATCCTACATTTCCTATTTTTAAGGACCAATAAACCAGTACCTAAACACAACATGTATTCAGTTAATGTTGGAACTAAGATCCATACTCAAAGCCTTCCTTTTTAGGTAATTAAAATGCTGAGTCATTTTTTAGGACCTTCTGTGTTGGAGAAGTTACCACATATTGAGGTTACCATGACTCTGGAGAATCATCATGGTGCTTCAGCTGCACTTGAAAGCTGGTAAATGTGGGACTCAGCCAGTTCTGCTTGGCTCCATACTGATTCTGAAAAACCAACACTGTTGGGTATGAATGAAACATCCAAGTGTGGATCTCTTTGTCCTCTTATTAATTACTTGTGCGGTCCTAAGTGCCAAGAGGCCTTAATACTAAGGGGACTAGGTTGTCAAAGTCCAGATTCTTTATGGTTCATTATTGCTATTATCTTGGTGTCATGATTTATAATTGGGCTATTCTAAAGCTTTGTTTTCTTCTAAGAGGAGTCTTTTTGTCTCCCTGTTAGTACATGTTGGCCAGCTACTGGGTGGTTCTGGTTTGGTCTCTACTTTTATGCTGGTCTTTGTTCTTTGCAGCTTGTTTATCCTTAGGACTAACCTTTGGTGCCACTCAAGCCAATGACTATGTAACAAGCAAATGGATATTTCAGGAAAAGCAAAGCAGCTGGGATTGTCATTTAGTGCTTATTCTGTCCATACCTTGTTCCTGGTTGCAGCCTCTGACATAAGGCTGTGACATCCTTGGACTAAAAGGGGCTTCCCCTCTCACTTGAGCAAGTGAGGCTTTTGCTGCTCCATTACTGGACTTTGGTGACTACATGTCTCCCAGAAAAACGGCAAATGGAGTGGAAAATCAGAGATTGTTTCCCTTGCCTCACTTTCCTCAGGTTTGCCCAAGGAGCATTGCAATGCAGAATTGTTGGAAAGACTGAAGGCTATGCTTTTCTGCATAACTGAAAGATTCAAACTTGGACCATTTGCTTACCAAGGTGTAGAAGGCAGTTACTTAGTGAAACAAGCAAGGCTTTCTGTGGATGTCCTATCCCTTTGTATTGCAGGCAGTCCAATTTGGCAGAGTTAAGGAACGCAGAGAAAGCAGACTGCTTGCTGCCTACAGATCTCTGAAGGGCTGTTAGAGGGAAAAAGCGGCTTAGTGTTAGGGTTTACACAGTGCTAGCTTTGTTATTTTTCAGCTAATTTTTTTCTTAGGTATGGGGACAAATCACTTAAGTTTTTTTAAATCAATTTTATTGTGGTTATATGTATGATATAATTTACCATTTTAAGTGTACAATCCAGTGGAATTTAATACATTGACGGTGTTGTGCACTGATCACCACTGTTTCTCAGACTTTATCATAATTCCAAAGAGGCAGTAACCATGAAGCAATAACTCACCATTCTCTTCTCCCTCTTGTCTTTGGTAACTTTTGTTCTACTTTCTGTCTGTGATTTTGACTATTGTAGATATTTCATGTAAGTGAAATCAACAGTATTTGTCCATTTGTGTCTGGTTTCTTTGACTTAGTGTAATGTTTTCAAGGTTCTCAAAGTTCATCCAGGCTCTAGTATGTATCAAAACTTCATTCTTAAAATTTTAAGTTTGACTAATAATGTATTGTGTATATATACCATATCTTTGTGTATCCATCCCTTAACAGACACAGGATTGTTCCTACCTTTTGGCTGTTGTGAATAATGTTGCTAAAATACTGGTGAACAGATGTCTGAATCTTTGTTTCCAGTTATTTTGGGTATATACATAGTAGTAGAATTGCTGGGTCACCTGGTAATTCTATTTAGATTCCTGAGGAATAGTCAAATTGTTTCCACAGCTTCTGCACCATTTTACATTCCCCAGCAGTACCAAAGGTTCTTTGCATCCTTGCCAATATTTACTTTCCCTTCTTTTTTTTAAACAATAGCTATCCTAGTGGGTGTGAAGTGGTATCTCATTGTGGTTTTGGTTTGCATTTTCTTTATGACTAGTGATAGCATATTTTCTTGTATTCACATTTATTTATCTCCTTGGGAGAAATGTCTATTCAAGTCCTTTGTCTGTTTTTGAATTGGGTTATCTTTTTGTTGAGTTGTGGCAGTTCTAGATTTTAATTTTGGCTATTAATCCCTTATCAGATAAGATTTGTAATATTTCCTCCCATTCTGTGGGTCTTCACTCTCTTAATAATGTCCTTTGATATACAAATGTTTAAATTTTGATCAGGTCCAATTTATCTTGTCTGTGGGGTTTTTTGTTTTTTGTTTTTTTACACTACTGCTTGTGCTTTCAGTATCATATCTGAGAATTCATTTCCAAATCCAAGGTCATGAAGTTTGACCACCATTTCCTTCAAAGAGTTTATGGTTTTAGTTCTTATATTTAGGTTGCTGACTCATTTATGAGTTAAATTTTGTGTGTATGGTGTGAATAGGTGTCTAGTTTCATTCTTTTGCACATGGAAATCCAGCTGTCCCAGCACTATCTGTTTGAAGAGCATTTAAGCTCATTTTTCAAGCATACGTAAAATTATATAGAACATATGAATACCTGTTTACCTATCTACTGTTAACAAATCTTAGTATTTTACCATATATGCTTTAGACAGATTTTTATTTATGTTTTCTCCTCTATTCCCTGGACAGATTTATAGAACAAAGCATAAAGTTGAAGCTGTTACTTAAATTTCTTTAAATTTCAGTTGCTGCATGAAGAAATTAGGTATAGTAATTAGGGCTGTGGTGAGGATTAAATTACATATTTATAGTTAATCTTGTACTAAAAGGCTGAATGATCTCAGACACTGTAGGGTAGGCTTCCTGGTGCCTGAATGTTGAAGCTCTTTAGGGCTTCGATTTGGTTTTGAGGCATCCAGTTGTCCATGGGAGGGTGGAGCTCACCACTCATAAAGTTATTAATTAGTTCCCTTTTCTCTTGCAGTGTGCCCGGCAGGCTGGAAGCCTGGCAGTGATACCATCAAGCCTGATGTCCAGAAGAGCAAAGAATATTTTTCTAAGCAGTAGTGAGCACTGGGCCATTTTAGGCCAGTCTGCAGTGGACGACAAAACCTTTGTACTATTGTCATGCTTACAACATAGGACCTTTCACTCAGCGCAGATGTGTGGGACAGGACAGGCCTTTCCTGCAGGGGTTGGGGAGGCCAGCCTTTCTTCCTCTGGAGGGAATGGCCTGAGCTTTATTATGAGGCACACTAACTGATGTGTACAGTAGTAGGACATGGCTTTTGATCTTCTGTAGTTTCTATTAAACTTTTAACTGAGACCTTGTTGATTCTTCATCTTGTTGGGGGGGCATATTAGCTTTTGATTTTAAGAGGAATTTACTATTTGCTTTCCCTCTTCAGGGGAAAGATGAGGCATGAGAGCTGACTCAGAATCAGTAAATTATATTGAGGGGAAATGCAGGTAAACACAGGGAATAGACCTGAACCAAGTTAACATTTCATTTCACTGTATCTGGAGAAGAGCAAGGCCTGCTACAGTATTAACCAAGGCACTGCAATTTGTGCTAAGGGCTTTGCAGATAAAGACCCCAAGAGATTACTGACATTTACCTTTACACTACTGGGAGGGCTGTATGAAGACCTGGAGCTTGGCCTCTGAGAAATACCTGGACTGGTCCTATCAAAGATCAGTTAGTGCAGTACTCATCTAGTACCTTTGGATGTAACTGAAAGGGAAGGAGGAGGAGACAAACAAGGGCTAGTGTTCACAGGGTAGGGCTTTCCATGTCAAAAGTACAGTGCTGAGCACTTAACTGGCTTCCCTGGGTTTCTAACCTTGATTTAAGGGTAGTTCTTGTCCTCATTCAACTCATTGTCTTGACAGAGGGTAGGGTGAAGGTGGATTCCCCCTGGGCCCTTGAGGCTAGGACAGATTCAGAACTCAGGATCCTTCTGTAACATTTACATTTATTTAGCACTACCCCAGCCTACCCACCCTTCCACACAGGACAAGCAAGACCTATGAACAGCAGGCAGTTCAGGATTCCCAGGGCCTTCAGTAAGGGCTTACTACAAGCCAGGCACTATTTCATATTCAAATCACAACAACCCTCTGGGGCAGGTACCATTATTTAGAGGATAGTTGCTCCTTAAGCTGTGTAACAAATAGCATCTTGGAGCACTGCAGAGAAATGGTAACAGGCAGTATTCCCATGTTCCAAGGCAGGTGGGAAGTATGGATCTGCTTTGTTCTTTTGACCAAACTTCTTTGAGCCTTGTTATATCTTCATGGGAGATCTCTTTTTTTTTTTATCAAAAATAATTATCTTGTACCCAAAATAAAACTTTTTGCCTTACCAAAGCCAAGTAAGTTCCAGCAGGTGACAGTGTCATAAGGATCCCAAAATGGAGGAGGATATCGGATATCATGGGCCAGGGGATGCAGGTGGTGAGACCTGGGGGCCGAGCCAGGCTCTGCTGGGATTCTGAGGTTTCTTGGGTATGAGTGTGGTAAAGTGACGCTCAGGGAATGTAGAACCAGGCTCTTCTGAGGGCTGGGCCAAGCCCAAGCCCAGTAAGGCCAGGCGTTGGGCAGGTGGGGTGGAAAAGTAGGCCTTCTGCTCTTCGGAGTAGCGCTCTTGAGGTGTCACAACATCCCGGTAAGTCCAGTCACGCCAATGGAAATTGAACCGTTCAAGCAGGGTGATGCGGTCAGCTCTTGAAGGTACACAGTCAAGGGGCTTTCTGGGTGGCAGATCTGGCACCTCTATTCCTGGCAGCAGCACCACCCCTCGAATGGCAAACCAGCCCCCAAATCGGGGGTGTATGCACACACCTGATATGCGCTGGGGATAGGGTAAAGAAAAGCAAGGTCATGGAGGTCACCTTGGTACCAAATCCAACTACTATCACTACAAGTTACGCTTGTTCACTTATTTCTCAACAGGCACTGATTTTGCACGTGAGCCTCTGTCAATCTTTGCTTGGTCTCCCCTATTCCCTCTCCTGAACAATCTTTTTCACGAACTCACCACAAGGAAAGGTTCCTTAAGACAAGCCTCTCCTTCCCCGTCTCACCACTGGTCTAATCAAGGCTCTGCCCCTCCATTCTGTAACATAGACTAAGAACAGACTAGTTCTCTGACCCAGTGTGCCCGCAGGTAGATACCAGAAAGCATGTGGAACTGGACCCCTGGCACAGTGCCCCTATGTCCTGGATTATGCCCACCAACTCCTTTACTTGGGACGTGGAAGAATGGAGGGATTTTCATTTCATTTTCTCTCTCAGCCCCTATTCAATCACACTTGCCCTCTGACCTGGGTCCCCCAGGGGTCAGCCTCCACATCCTGTCGTTGGTAGTAGTAAGCAGCCCCTGCCACATGGGCTGCTGTCTGGGCCAGAATCTTGGGGCGCCGGTTGGGGTGTACCTCGTAGTCAGCGATGACTTCTATCTGCAGCTCTGGGAGGCTCTGGGATAGAGGACAAGATGGAGGCTTTTAGCAAGAGAGGAGCCATTACCATGTCAACAGCCTTAAGCTGTATAAACATTGTCCTTCCCTCAGAAGGCATGTTTGAAGGGAAAACATGACCTTAAACTTGGGAGTGGTGATGGGGGCTCCAATGTGAAAATGATACTCTGTCTAGGAGGGCCCATGTTTGAAGGGAAGTACACAAGGTCTTGCTCAGAAACCTTTTATGAGGGGTGCCTTGGCTCTGCCCTCCGGAGACCCAGTCTGGAGGAAGACATGGCCCAGTTTTGGGGAGACCCAGTGTATGTATGTGTACATGTTAAGTGTGTGGTGGAATACTGTTCTGTTCTCAAAGGCCCCAAAGACAGCATAGAGCTTCCAGGTCTAGGGCAAAGACAGGTGAGAGATGCATAGGGGATGCTGGGCTTATTCTTATTTCACCTGGAGGCCAAGCGAAGTCTCATCTGATATTTATATACTTGCTCATCAGTGAAGGGCAGCGAAATGGATTTCAGACCTAGGGGGCTGCTAGAGAGGGTGGCTGAACCTTGGGTGAGAAAGCAGAATAAAGAGAGATTCGATGTCAAGACTGGCTTTAGGATATCCTTCTACCTGGAAGTGGCTCCTAGACAGGTCCTGCATTGAGCTTGGAGGAGCTGGAAGCAGCTGCAGGCTTGGAAGGTGATGGAGGATATAGTCTTGCTCACCTCTTTAACACGGCTCAGGTGGTAGGCCACACACTGGTCCACAGGGTCAGTCAGTGGTTGGAGATGGCAGCTCTGCAGGAAGGGCTTGAGGGCCCGGTCAAACATGGCAGGTGTGCTGAGTACCAGGAAGGCCAGGGTAGGTCCTGGCAGGGGCAGATGGAAGGCTGGAGGCAGAAGTGCATTGTACCATGCCACCTGGAACAGAGAGTAAATTCAGGCCACAAAAGAGGCCAACTTATGCCTTAGTCAGGCCCATACCTTAGCCTGGCATTCAAGGCCTCATGCATCTTGCCCAGCCTCCATCTTATTCTCTCAATCAATGAAATTCTACTGATGCTGTATGATGGGTGTTTATGGGGGACTCATCTGAATTTGACAGGGAATTCAGACTAGAGAGGCAGAGAATTCATAAATAACTAAGAACAAAAAGAAAGTGATTATATTCTGATTAGTGCAGTGACAGGGCCAGATAAAGGTCATCTGAAATTAGAAAGGTGTTTTTAAAAAAATTTTTTTAAGCTAAGGTTTGAAAACTGGGAACGAAACTGACAGGCCAACATGGGGAGGGAGAATATGGTAGGTTACAGTATAAACAAAGGAAAAAGTACAAGGCATAGTTGGAGAATAGCAAATTGTCTAGTTTGATAGAAGTGAAGGATCTATAGAGGGGAGCAAAAGGAGAGAAGGCTAGAGAGATCAGTAGGAGTAAGATTGTGACTGGCTTTGAATTATCAATTTTAGGAATATGGGTGACAATGAAGGGCTAGCCATTGAAAATTTAAGAAGTAAACTGACATGATCAGTTTTAGAAAGATCAATCTGGATATAGAGTGGAGGATGAAATGCAGACAAAGTGACAGCAAGGAGGTTACTGCAGTAATCCAAGTGAGAAATAGTGGCCTGAACCAGAGCACAGATTGGCCAAATGGAAGGGAATGTATTTGGGAGATTTCAGAGACAGATTCCTAAAGATCTCAGTGGCTGACTGGATGTAGGGCTGGGGAGGTGAGAGAAGTAGGAGCCTAGGATGACTGGCAGGGCTGTAGATGGCAGTGATCAATACCATAGCTTCCAATACCCAGGTCTACCTGATTGCACCAGATAGGTATCCCCACTCTCCCCCATACCTGCCATACACCACTACTACCTCCACACCTTTACTCAAGCTATTTCTGAGATCTGGGATGTACATAACCCTCCTTCCTTCCAATCTCCCTTTTCATATATAGCTCAACCCCATTTTTGCAGAAGCCTCTCTCAAGCTAGACACAACCTACCTCTTCCTCTATATCCTCTCCCAGCACTGCTGTGAGCCACTTGGTGGAAGGGGTGGGAGTGGGCTGACTCTTAAGCATCAGGCTAAAGGCTGAAGCTGAGTTGATTTAGCTTTGTGTGTATGCACAGGGCTCAGTGAAGGGGGCACTGGATATGGGGGAAATGGACCTATGTGAACAAGTGTAGGTGGTGATGTCAGTCAGGTGCATAGTTTCTATACCCAGCCCAGCACTGGTGATTGGCAACATCATGAATGTATACTTCTGTTGGTAGATGGAACAAACCAGCAAATCGTTTGCTTGTTCAACACCAGGAATGCCCTTGCCTCATCAGAGGACCCAAGTTCTAGCCATGTAAACCTTCCAGACCTTGCCCTCTCCTAACTCCTTCGAGAAGCTTCCAAAGTGACTTTGGCCCCCACGGGTCCCTTTCTTTTTGTAAATTACGTAGGTGACAAAGCCACAAGGTTACTGGATCATATGGTGTCTCCCATTCATCAATCTGGCATTACATAAGGGTAAAAGGACAAACGTGCTACAGACGGCTTCTCTACCCTTTAAACCCAAGCGCCCGCTGACACTCTGTCCCGCTAGGTCAAATGGATACGGGGCCAGAAAAGCTCGGGAAAGATCAGAAGACTCCTGGACCTCACGCCGGTGGCACCGAGGTCAGTCATACACTTCGTCCTAGCACCGCAGGAGGGATAAACCAACCTGGAAGGGGTAAACCTCGAAGCCGAAAGGGCACAACGTGTCCTCGATCTTCTGCTTCAGCTCTGCGACTTGAGGCTCCATAGCGCACGCTACACGCTGAGCCTGCTGGGGAATGGAGTCTCAAGGATAACTCGGGTCGTTAAACTTCCAGGTAGTTTGGACTCCATTTCCCAAGAAATACTGGGAGCGGCAGCAGGACAGGGTTGGCTCTGCGCGATGCATCCTGGGATATGTAGTTTATTTGGTCCTTAGAGACAGCCACTACGAAATCAGAAAGACTCGGTTTCCCGGCAAGCTTCACGGTGGGGGTGTGAATGCTCTTGTTGCTTCCAGGGAAACTTAGTTCGGCAGCCTCCATTGCCGGTTGTCTCCACAAGAGGCGAACTCAGTTTCCCAGCTGGCGCGGCGGAGGCCAGTCCGAAGTCAGGCTTTCTCGGCCTGCCGTAAAGTTTGAACCGGGAGGCGGCAGTAGTCGCTGGCACAGGTTCGGTGTGATGCCGCCATTGTCGTGTATCTGGGGAGGCCTTCACCAAGATTCGGCACCTTCAACTCCCACATGATATCTGCATATCAAGATATCTCGTTTTTCCCCCAGTTCCCCAAGAAGGTTGCTCCTCTGACTTAATCACAGAGGCACGTTTTAGTCTGATATTACCTTTAGTATTGCATTCCCACTCACCTCTTTCGCTCTGACGTGGCTTTTCCTGGGCTGTGCCTCTGGTGTCCAGGTTGGGAAAGAAAGGGCACAAGACGCCGGGGAGCCAGACCCCTGCTGCAGGCTATGAATAGGAGCCGGAGCTGGTCTGAGCAGCTCAACGCGCTTCTCGATGCTACTGACGGAAATGTGGCTAGGATTAAGGTGAGGGGACGCCTGGTTTTGCGGGAGTGTGGATTAAGGGACTCTCAGACAGAACTCATTGGCCTGTGCACTTTTCTTTTGCAGCAGCGTCTATATCCCCTTGGGGTCTCCACCTCAGGTAAGTTATTGTCCCGTTTTCTACCTACCTCCCAGCCTTTTCTCTTTTGAGGATCTGCGTTTTTCCAGTGCCTCTGCCATCCACTGTTACTTCCAAATTCCAACGTTTTCCTTTCCTGAAGAAACTTATGTGTCCCCCGACCCTCTAACAGATTTTGCACTTGTCCCTTACTTACTGCTTCAGCAGGAGATCTGGCTGGGACCTGGATTTCCCCTCGTCACTTTCCTCCCCAGTCAGGAGTCCAAGCTCAACAACCTTGGGTTCTAGAGACTCCCATTGTCCCAGAGAGGCTGAGCTGGGCTGAGGCCCACAGTGCATCTTCTCTCTGGGATGAAGTTACTATACTTCGATCTCAGCTTCAATCTCAGGCTCAGGTGAGGCATGGAATCTTAGGTGTGTTATGTATGGGGTTTGTGTGAGACAAGGATACCAGGGGAAGCCTCTTACACAGTAGCTCATGTGGTTTTTCTGCCTGGTTAGGTGACTGAGGCACTGAGGCAGGCTGTGCAGGGTCTGCTGGAAGAGCGAGAGCAGCAGAAGTACCAGATCTACGCCCTGGAAGGTATCTGGTCAGTTCTTTCCTTCATATACACAGCCTCATATGTGTGCACACATTTTGTTGCACTCCTCTTGTGTGTGTGCTTGTGTCTTAATTTGCAAGTGGAGTCTCAAGGCTCATGTGTGAAGTTCTTAGAGGAGCTGATCCCCAACTTGTCCCACTACAGCATCACTAAGGTTGCTGCAGGGGGGCCCAGAGCAAAGAGCCCTTCTCCTGGAGCAACGCTTGGAGGAGTTGAGAAGGGAACTGCAGGGCCTTCGAAGCCAGGTGCAGGAACATGCCCGAGCCCAAGTACAAACAGGACCAGGAAAGAGCAGTGCTACCAGTGGCCTTCACCATGAGGTGCAGAACGAGTAAGTGATGGGCAAAATCTCACCTTTTTCAGGCCTCTGAATTCTTGGTACTTTGGTAGCCTCCTCTGGGCTCATCAATTGGCTTTAGAATGACATTGCTGTCATTCCTGCAGGCGGCAACTGCTGTGGGAGGAGTCAGAGATTATTCGTGGGGAACTGAAGTTGCTGCGGGACCAGCTGAGTGAGTAAAAGTTTGGGAGTGGGTATGAATTCACCTGTCCCCTTTTCTGGAAACTTTACTTGCTTTCCTAATAAGTGGCCATAGTGCTGACTGCTTGAGCTACTTAGAAATCTGGCCAGGTGTTTTGCCTTACCTCTCATGGTGTGAGTCTAGTCTCCCCAGTCAGCTTGGAAACTTCTCAACAGCTGGACCAGAATGCTTCTGTCCCAGTTTTCAGCACCAGGCTGGGTATGAGGCAGGGAGAGGGAAGGAAAGGAGTTGGAGAACAGCCCTCTTACATTTTCTCTCACCTGCAGGTCAGCACCAGGAGCTGCTGCTGAAACAGATGACTGAGGCGCGGCAAGCTCAGGCCCACAGCTGGAAGGTAGGACCAGGATCGGACCTATCTGTTTATATCTCCTGTTGGAGGCCTCTTCCTTTCTCTGTCTATCCTGTTCTGCAGGCAGACCAGGATACCTTCTCTTACCCCTATCTCTTTCCCTCTTTTCCCTGTGCTGACTTCACCTCCCTCCAAAGCTTTTCTTCCCAAGCCCTCTGCTCCAGGCCATGAGAAACTGTCCTTGCCTCTTCAGGTGTGCTGAAGAGGCTAATTGTGGGGCTGGGGGCTCCACCTGGAAAGGGAGAGGTTTGGTCCTACCTGGGCCCGTGGTCTGGCAGATGTTGGATCAGCTGCAAAGTGGCCAAGAGGGCAAAAATCACACCCTGGTGGCTGTCAGAACAGAGGGCCAGGATGCCCGGCGGGAGCACGACCTCTTCAGGTCAGGGAGTGTGGGTGCTTGTGGCAATGGAAGGGATTTGTTCCACAGAGGCCAAGCCTTGGGGACCAAAGTTCAGCTATCTTAGATTTGACATGGGCTGGTAGGGGTGGTATAAGTATCTGGGTTACAGTCCATGTGGGCAGTACTGGGCATTTTTCACTTGACCCAGAGTGACAGAGTTATCTCTATAAATTTGGAAGATAAAGGGGGAGGAGACTGGCCTCAGGAAGGAGGAAGTTCTGTGCTGGGAGGGCCCCCTTGACACATCATCACCATCTCTACCTCTAATTCTGTTTCCCTTTGCAGGAATTCCATTCATGTCCTCCAATCTAAGCTGCCCGTGGCTGCCACCTTCGCCTTGTCTCTTTCTTCTTCTAGCTCTGAAGCCAGTCTTCCGGACAGTAACAGTAGCTGGGAACTTTTAAGGAAGCTAGGTGGGTGTAAGGCAGGCATCGAGGGAAGCTGAATCTGAATGGTGCCTGAATGCTAGCTGCCTAATTTTTTGACACTAGGTAGAACAGAGTCTCTGTCTCTTCCTTTATGAATCCATCAACCTCTGTTGCTCCTTATCCCAAGTCTGGCCTGTATGTCCCTCCTCATCAGGGCCCAAGGCCAGGTCTGCATGTATCACAGTGCTTGCTGATGGTTTGTTTTCTTTTCCCTTTCTCCTTAGATCTCCAGAAGTGCACCCTTTCTAACCTGGAGCCCAGCAGCTTTCAGCTTCAGGCCCAGAGCCTTGAGCAGGAGGACCTGTTCTTTAAGGGCCCCAAGATGCTCCTGAGTGACCTGTAAGGACTCATAAGAGTAGCAGGATGAAGTCTTCTCTGCTCACCTTCCCCTCCAAGGTCCTGTTTCTGGGTCCCCTGCCTTCCCCTTCTTGATCTAGCTTGTATCTGCCCTTCCTTATGAGGCTTGTCACTGCCTGTTCATCCCTACCCACCAACTGCAATAAAATGGCTTAACCCTCCCTGATGTGTTTTCAGTACCCACATGGGACTCAGCTGTACCTTTTCTTCCTCCTGTTACCCGACTTCTTCCTGCCACTTATGTCTCTGAAATCCAAATTCAATGCCATTTATAGCTGTATCTTCTTAGTGCAAGCCTTGCACTCTGTGGAACTTGGAAGGAGATTGGAGCTCCTATTCTGTTGGGTAGAATGAGATAGGACAATGCTCTGGGGACAGTACTGCTGTGGGGATGCAGAGAAGGGCAAGACATTCTGGTGGGTCCTTGACCTGGGCAATAGAAGCCTTCCTTTCCCTTTTTCCAGCTTCTGCCTCTTGAGGCTCACTTTAGCTCTTCCATACCTCTTCATCCTCAGCAGCCCAGCCTGCGTTTCTGCAGTAGTCTCCTCCTGGTCTCTCTTCTTTCAGTCTCTCTGCCTCTAATCCAGTGGGTTTCAGGATTTTTAAACTGTGACCTCCAGTAAGAAATACATTTTACATTGTAGCCTAGTAAAAATACGTGTATGTATTTGTTAACTGAAACAAAAGACATTTTATGATTCAATACTGATTCTTACAAGGAGTTATGCACTATTTCCTATCATATTAAATTTTTTAAAAATGTTGTGGCTCTTGGTTCTGATCCTTCCACCACTTGGTTGCTGTCTGGAAAGTGTATCTTCCTAGGTAGACTAAGGGAAGCTTTACTTTTTCCTTACCTGGACTTTGCGTTCTGGACAGTGCAGATCAGGATTTCCCTAGAAGCAGCAGCATCTCACTGAGGCCTCATGAGGTCTCTTCCACTGTTAAATATAGCCCAAAAATAATGCCATTTATCCACCAAGTGGATGTTTATTGAGCATAATACACAGCAGTTCTGGTATGTAATTGTCCTGAGCTAATATGTATTGTGGGCTCCTGTAAAGACCCCACCACTTAGTCTGGCTGGGAAGTGGAGATAGTTACCTGAAATAAAAGCATTAATAAAAGGCTGAGATGAGTAGGGCAAAAACTACTTGCTGTTAGGGGTACATTTAAGGCCCTGGCCTAACTAGCAGACAGGTCATAAAGAGTGTGCCTTTGACATCTGAATGGCTATAAGGCAGTCCTCAGGCGTTCTTTCTTTCCCTCCAGCATTAAGGAGATTGCTGAGAGTGGAATGGAAGAGATCAGATCTGGGTCAAACAGAACCTGTTCGAAAAAACAAAACCAAAAACTTCCCATCAAGGCTCATCTTGCTGAAGCAGGTGAAAGCAACCCTTGTCTTTTACAACTTTCACTGGGTAGGTGATATATCTGGCATAATGACATTATTTAATCTACTTGCTACCAGTAAATTGCTATTTATCAACTACTTTGCATCAGGCTCTGTGGAAGACAGCTTTGCAAGGGTGCCAGGGCTCCAACAAAAGAAACATTAAGTAGCAATGTGGAAAAAAAAAAGTAATGGGGACAACGGTATTTGAATTGTCACCAGGTGGCAGCACATGATTTGTTGACAGGAGAATGATAAAAGGCTTTGGGCCAAGAGGACTGGGCTATAGTGATCTCTTTTCTCCCTTCAGAGATCCTGTGAACTCCCAATTAATCCTCCTAAAACAGTGTCCTGTTACAGCTATTCTCCTGCTCAAGAACCTCTCTGGTAATTCTCATAGCATAGAAAGAAAGGACAAGTTTAGTCTATAAGCTCAACCCATATTTAACCTGTTTTTTCTCCATTCTTATCTCCGACCACACGTCTTTCTTAAACTTCGTTGTCACCAAGAATGCACACCACCTATACTCCAACTATTCAAATCCCACTCATCTGTCAAGACCCTTCCAACAGGAGGCAAGTCTAAAAATATCAGGAAAGAGGTCTCTATCTCAGGGAGTGCTGGTGCAGGAAGGCCCATATTCCACTGTTTCTTTATCTGCTCTTGCCCTGGAAGCTCTAGTCCTGTTCCAGTCTACTCAGGCATGAGATTATGAGTGCCTGAGGTCCAGGCATAGGGAAAGCATGAGGAAATATGTGCCCGTTGAACAGTTGAATAGAATTCTTATTCCCTACCCTTTTTTCAAGCCAGCTCAAGTGTTACCTCCTCAAAGAAGCCTTTACCAAATCGAATCTCTTAATCTAGATGAATTGCTCCCTCAGCATTTCTGCCTCTTGGTCTTACTATCTCAAGTCGTTAATAATTGTTTAACGTTATCAGTTTCCCCCCTACACTATACTGAGATCCTGTCGGACTCTGAGTTCATACGGCTTTTGCTTACTCGAACTGTCCTTACCCAGCAATATCTTCACCAACCTAAAAGCCGCGCCAGCCGAATCCATTTTCTGTTGGCTTTATCAATTACCAAGCACTTATATGTTTGACATTTTGATTGGTCCATTTTATGTTTACTGTCCCGCCCTCTAAGAGGCTCCTGGACTTGGGTTTCCCCCAGGTGTATTCCCTCCTCCTTGGTTCCGCCCTTGGTTCCGCCTTTCCCACACACTGCCTCATCTGTTTTTATCTCCACTTCCTTCCTATTGGTTCCCTTCATCCTCTAGAGTTGGCGCCTATGGTTGACGATTGGCTTTTCTGAACGCCCATTGTGCCCACCCTCATACCACGTGGTATTCCTACTGCTAATTGGGCAATTCCACTAACTCGTTTTTCAAGGATTGACGATTGATTGGCTGCTCTGAGGGAGGGCTTGAGAAGAGGGGCGTGGCCGGGGAAGCCCCGCCCCGAGCTCCCCTGCCCCGCAGGGCAGGCGTTTCAGTGGCTCGCGGCCGGGGAGCCCAGCGGCGCTTTCAGCTGCCCCGTCTGGCTCGCCCGCCGGATCATCCTCCTTGCCCCGCCAAGCAGGCGGGGGGAGCGGCCCCCACTGCGGGGTCATGGCAATAGCCTCCTCGTTTTCCGCCGCCGCTGGCCCCGCCGAGTCGCCGGCTTCTGTGCGAGGGATCCCCACCGTCTCCTCAGGCTAAGAGCGGCTGCCACCTCCGAGCTGTGAGGGCTACTATGCTCCCTCTTTGCCTCGGTCTCCCCCTCCCGCCCGCGCTGGCACCCCTCTGGCTGCTCAGTCCCGCCTCAGGTAACGCCAAGAGAGCGCGTGGGGCACAAACCTGGGGCGCGCGCCGCTGTTACCCGCCTGGGCTCCGGAGCATTGGCGCTCGGGTCTCTTAGCACCGGCAGGACCCCTTCGTTTCCCGGAGGTCCCCTTCTCAGCAGCTGGGGACACTCCTTGACACTTTCCCCTTCTCTTTTCACTTCCCTCAGAGTCCCGGGACAGCCCCTCCCCTCCTCACCGCGCCTTTCCCCAACCCCGCTCCCTGCACCGCCTCCCCCCCACCCCCGCTCCGGGGCCCTGAACCTAGGAGTATTTCCTTCATATGGGGGACCTGGTCCCCGACACTTGAGCACTTTCCCCACTTCAGAGACTCAGGAATCCTTCGTTTCCTTGGAGAACTGTTTCTGAGATCTCCAGCTCCACCCTGAGAGCCTCTCGGCTCGCGCCGAGATCTGGACTCCCTCACTTTCGTCTAACATAACTCTTCTCTCGAAAACAGCCACTTCTACCCTCGACAGATACATGCCTCACCTCAGACACTACTGGCTCCTTCTCTTCTTTCACGTCTCCCCTGTCATCCCTCTTCTCTGCACCCCTCCTTTTCCTTTTACCTCTACCTTTTACCCTTCACTTTGAACACTCTGTACTAAGCCAGTATTCAGATTTGGCTAGAAGTGAAACCCGGGTTTGTCTAATTAAAAACCTTTCAGTTTATCCTTCTGGAAAAAAACCTTGCTAAATAATTTGGACTTATTCTGTAGGCATAGGGAGCCATTGAAGCTTCTGTAAGCAGGAGTTTGGTATGATTGATTATCTCTGGTGAAAATATGAAGGAAGAATTCAAAGTCAAGGCTGAGGAGGCCGAAAGCCTAGGTAGGCAGGAAAGTAATGTGCTAATCCAGGTCAGAGGGGACGAACTGAAATAATGGTAGGAAAATGAAGAGAATGACATGCAATTCCATTAGGTTTCAGAATGGAGATGAATTAGTAAGAGGTTTCTAACTTGGCTGATGGGGTGGATTGGTAGTGTTAATTGAAGCAATTTTGAGGGACAGTAATGAATTTGGTTTTGGACAAGTTTAGTTTGAGGTTTTTTTCAGATTCCATTGTGGTTAGTTGGAAATTTGGGTCTGAAAATTGGGAGAAAGGTTGGAACTGAAAACATAAATTGGAGGGTCGACAGAGAATACATGGGGAATATTTGAAGCCTTAGTATGGGATGGTAATACTGGAAGAAGAGAAGAAAAGGGCTATGGATCAGAAGGAACATCATTGTTTGAAGGGTAATAGACATTGAGAGAGGTTAAAGGAATGGGACAAGAACTAGAACAGAATGAATGGCAGTATGATAGAAACCAAAGGAAGAAAGGGTTTCAAGAAGGGAAATCATCAGTGTATGATGTGGTATATGACCAGTAGAATGAGAATCAGGAAGAAAACACTGGATTTATTAAATAGGAGATCACTTGTTTTCTTTGAAAGAAAGACACTTTAGGTAGTGTGATGGTGGAGATGGTGGCAGTAGTCAGATTGTGGTGGACTGAGGAGCAAATGTGAGACAGGGTGTAAAATGAAAAATTACTCTTTTCAACAACTGTGGTTGTGAAGGAGAGCTGATAGGAGCGAAACACCTTTGTTGAGATTATACTATATACCAGATACCATAAAGATGCTTTATAGATCACAACAGTCTTGTTTAGGTATCAGTATCCCTCTTTTACAGTTGGGAAGACTGAGGCAAAAATTTGAAAAAAAGTCTAGCTCTGAAAACTGTTCTTTACACTATGGCACATGTGTGTTTTTCTTTTTAGCATACATGAAACAGTTTTGTAGGTTGAGGGGAAATTTTATCTAGGAAATATGTTGGGCATTTCATTGTTTGACACCAAAAGAATAGAAATCCAGATGGATAATGATGTGATAGGAGGGGAAGCAGGTGAGGGAGTTTGAAAGATGGTCTTATTTTCTTGATGTGATCAGTTATATGAGGAGAAGTCAGTTATCTTTGCAGACTGAAGGAACTATGGTGAGTTTCTGGCTTGATTATTATGACTATGGAAATCTTCAATGGAAAATGAAAGCAGAATGGATTAAAGATTAAAGAAAAAAAGATTGCTGAGCACATTTAGGGCCCAGTTAAAGTTAGAAGTACAGTGCTCGCTTCAGCAGCACATATACTAAAATTGGAATGATACGGAGATTAGCATGGCCCCTGTGCAAGGATGACATGCAAATTCATGAAGCATTCCATATTTTTCACACCACTGTAAATCAACTACATTTCAATTAAAAAAAAAAAGTTAGAAGTATGTATTTGTAATGGGGCTGAGGAGCATGGATTTTACACTTTCTCCAGCAGCCTGAGAGCAAAAGGGCAAAAAAGATGATTGGATTGATCCAGAATTGGAATTTACAAGAAGGAAAGATAAAATGGAGAGTAATTTTACACTGCTAGTGATAGCGTGGGAGATAAGATGGACTTTGAGCGTCCAAGCTGGAGTTATAAGAAATAAAACCTTCATTGGGACTGGTGTAGTTGGAGAATAAGGAGACAATCAGAAATGTGGTTGAACCAGGCTTTGTGAGAATTACAGAATGGGAAAGCTGAGAGTTCAATATTTCAAAGTAAAAACAAAGAACAGAGTATAACTGTCTCAGTGTCATTGAAAAAGAATAGAGGTATGGATTATTGAAGTAAGAGGTTGGGGGCTATGAAGGATATTGAATACATCATCAATATGGGTGTCATAGTTGCCCACTATGAGGCAGGAAATGGAACAGAGGAGATATTGGATCCTATAGTTAGGGCTGCTCAGAACTGAGGGACCCAGAATTGAGTTGGATGTTCCTTGGCATTTCCAGGTGGTACAGATGTTTGTATGTGAATTAATGTCTAAATCCTCAGATGCTTGATGCCCTGGATGTATGATGTATTATTCTCTCATACAGATATATATTTGGGATGGTCTCAAACACAAATCCTTTATGATTTGGAATATGATAGCCTCTTTAATTATGTTTAAAAGTGTATGTATTGAGAAGCTAGGATAGGGACTCTCCAACTGAGTGTCCCCAATGACATTTTGTATTTATGTTATTTGTCAAAAGAAAAATTACGTATTTACATGATTCATTCCTTGGTTTATTTAGAGTAGAAAACTGACTTGCTATAATGCTTTTTTTCTCTATGTGAAAATGTTTATAAATATAATCTTAGTGTCATACAGTTCATTTTTCTGCAAAATGAATGTTATGTTGGAACTTGAAACGTATGATAAAGGCTTTTATGAGAATTTAGTCTCCTTCCAGTAAATGAAGCCCAATTATTACATTGTATAGTGTGGGTGTTGGTGAATGTTTTGGACCAACAATGAGTATTATACTATTTTCCAAGTCATCATATGGAGATGACTTCAGTGTGGTCTCACTGGCATTATTTTTGCTGAGCACTCAGAGTGAGTGGTTGTTTCAGAGAAAAGCCTATTTGTGATAATTTTTATATCTTACATTCTTGAAAATTTCAGAAAGGCAGTGTGATATAAGAAAAAAAAAAGGAAGTCCTAACCAATCAACCCTGTTATGATTAGCTATATGATTGTAGGCAGATTTTTTTATCCTCTGAGCTTTAGTGTTTTTTTAAAATTTTTGAATAGGTAATACAGCCAAACAGCTAAATAAATAGTTGCATATTTATATATTTTATATAAACAATGAAAGTCTCACTCTTATGCCTGTTCCCCAAGCACCCAGTTCCATGCCCTTTCCCAATCACTTTTACTAGTTTCTTTACATTTTTAGACTTTCTTTAGGAAAATGTTTACAAATATGACTATATCATCTTATTATTCCTACTTTTCATGCAAAAGTTAGTGCATGGTCCCCACTGTTCTGCACCTTCTACCATCTACCCCCAAATTGCTTTTTCATTTAATATATCTTAGAGACCTTTCCAGATTAATACATAGAGAGGTCTACGTTTTTTACTAATACCTGCATAGTATTTCACTGAATGAATGCTTCATAATTTATTTAATTGATTCCTTATTGTTGGACATTTGTGTTGCTTCTAGTTTTTTGATAATATAAGCAATTCTGTAATGGAGACCCTTGAACATATGTCATTTTACATGTGTGCGAGAATATTTGCAGAAAGTGGATTTCTAAGCTAAAGGATATATGCATTCATAATTATGAAATATATTGCCAAACTGCTTTCCTTTGAGGTTGTTCCAATATACATTGCCTGTTCCCTCACCACATTAGCTGTATTATAGCTAATACTTAAGCGGTGCTTACTATGTACCAGATACCATTCTAAGTACTTTATATACATTACTTCATTTAATGTTAATAACATCCCTTTGAGGTACTATTATTATCTCCATTTTTTAGATGAATAAATTGAGGAATAGAGAATTTAAGTGACTTACCCAAATCACACAGCTACTGTGGCAGAAATTCAAACTAAGTACTCTGGCTCCAGGATCAGTGTTGTTAATATTATGCTTTGCTGTTTTTAAACTTGAATTTTTGCCAATCTCATAGGGAAAAATGATACCTCACAGTAGTTTAGAGTTTTAAAATATATTATTAAGAATCTTTTTATATTGTTTGATCACTCATATTTTCTCCTGTAAACTATGTGTTTAAATTCTTTACCTGTTTTTCTTAGGTCTCTTTCCTATTGATTTCTAAATCTCTCTCTCTTTATATGAGACACACACACACACATATATATATATATACATATGGTATATCATCTATGTAAGATAAATTTTTTGTCTGGAGTATGTATTGCAAATATTTTCCCATTTTGACATTTGTCTTCTGACTTCTTTTATTCCCATGCAGAACATTTAGATTTTTATATAGACAGACTTATCAATCTTTTCTTTTATGGCGTTTGGATTTTGAGTCATAGTTAGAAAGACCTTCTTCACTTCATACCTTAGTTTTTAAATCTACCCAATGGGAATAAGAAAACAGAAATATTGTGAAGGTCAAAGTGCTTTGTGAACTGTAAACTGTAAATCATTATACAGATGAAATATAGTGTTATTTATTAATTTGTCTTCTGCGCAAGTTGTATAGAGGGTATCATCTTCTTCTACATTAAATGGAATAAGATGATAATTTTTTTTTTTTACAGTGTGAGAAACTAGGGTGGTATTGATCTTGTGGTCAGTGTTTTTCTTGGACAATTTGCATGGGATCTTTTTCAAAAGTAGGTACTGCGGAAATCCTGAAATATTTTTGCATAATTGAGTCTTGTTATTTGTATTAGGTATAATTACAGTCTGACTAAAAGTTCTCAAAAATTGTTCTGCTTTCACATTAGCTATGTTTCACAAATTTGCACATTATTTACTTTGGGTATTGTATTCCTACCAATTGGTAGGAATTTGTGATTTGGGAGGACTCCTCACTTCTGGGTGTATGTGTGTGATTATAAAATTAATGCATATACATTGAGGAAGAATTGGGAAATAGAGATCATTTAAAATTATTCAGATCTTCCCAAGATTCAGAGTTAATAGCCAATGTTAACATTTTGGACTATAGCCTCTCAGGATTCTTTTTGCGTATGTGTCTCTATTGTCACATAGGGCTTGGCATAGTGCCTGGACCTTAGCAGGTGCTAAATAAATATTCATTGACTGAGTGAATGAAAGAATGAATGTGCTTTTACACAGAAAGTATGGAATGGAATCTCAGTGTCCTATTTATTTTCATTTTTTCTCCACTGTAACTTTAAATCATATAAGTAGTATTAAAATTTGTATCCCATAATTCATTTGGAGGTGAGTAAGTTCGAGTCTAATTCCTCACAGAGCTCATAGTCCAGTGAAAGAGACAGATAAGTAACAATTAAAATACTGTATGATGACTGTAATGACAGAGCTTTGTGCAAGGCATTATCAAAGAACAGAAAAAGGAGATCAAGGGGTCAGAGAACACTTCCCACATGAGATGATCACTGAGCGAGCCGTGTAGAAGAGGTCAAGAAGAACATACCAGGAAGAAGCAGGGCTCTACAAGTGGTTCTCTATGTTTGGAGCAGATTGTGTCTGTGGGTAGAGGAATAGAGATAGATGAGGCTGGAGATGTGGGTCGGGGCCAAATAAGACAGAGCCTTTGGTGGGGAGGGTATAGCTCAGTGGTAGAGTGCATGCTTAGCATGCACAAGGTCCTGAGTCGGAGCCCCAGTACCTTCATTAAAAAAAAAAAAATGAATAAATAAACCAATTACTCCCCCCCAAAGCAACACACTCCCAAAAAAGATCCCAAACAAAAAAGAAAGTGCCTTTGTATCACACATGAAAGGTTCTCAAACATTTACTCATCTTGGAGAATAGATTTGGAGAGGTCTGAGAGTGAAGATAGGAAGACCAAGAAGATACTGAGTTCCACAGCTGGAATGAGGTAGGTGCACATCACTTAAGCCAAAATAGGAAGGGAAAGCTATACTTGAAAGGTAGGTTAAGTCTGGAGAATAATAATTAGATAAATTTTAGTAGAGCAAAATGTTTGAATGCCAGACTAAGGAATTTTATGTGCAACAAGCGTCACTGAATTTTTTTGACTGTCATGTGTGTTATGTGAACTGTTCCAGGTTGCAGTTTGCTTCCTTCCGGCTGGGCTGAAATGATGAAATGAAATGATGTTGAAATCTTTAATGCCTATGAAATAGTAGAAATATTATCAAGGACAACTATATTTAAATAGAAGTGATATTTCAGACTGGAAAATGACCGTTTATTTGAAAACTGTGTTTATATATATGTATACACTATAGTAAAGACCCATGAAAATAGACATTGTGTGAAAATACCTTTTAAAATAGTTATGTGCATTCTCCTTTGGATTCTTAAGACTAACTCTCTGGCATGGTAAAGCTCTGGTCTTGTTGACACTTCACAACAAGTTTATGGAAATCACATTAAAACTCCTCTTAAAGCTCCGTAATTACATTAGAAAATACATTTTTAACTGGAATTGGAATTTTTTTCCTGAATTTAAATCAGAAAGAAAATATTTTAAGGAAGCAAACTCCTATCAGAAAGTTAAAGAAATGCCGGGTAATATGCTATAGTTCATATGAATTCAGGTGAATTACTACATCTTTTATATCTATATTTCAGACATTCATAAATGAATGTTTTAAGAGACTCAGGTTCTTTGTGCTTTGATTGTGAAATCATGTACACTTTGCTATATTTATTGTCAATATAACATTACATAAAGTTTAGAATAAGAATTAAGAATAAGTCATAATATTTCCACCTCAGGAAACATTATCACTTTGGTATTATTCCTTTATTTCTTTCCAGTGCATAACTTTATGTAATTATAATCACTGATTATTTAATTTTTGTATTTTTGCCCCTGCCTCTTCCCATTGAACCTATATCATAAATTTCATCTCAAGTAGTCTAAGCTACTGTAGTAGGTAGGATGAATGGTGGTTTTCAGTTGTTCTAATCTTTTTATCTTCATTTTTTAAGCAACAGTAATGCACAGTCATTCTAAAAAAACAACTGTATAGAAAAGTATTTCCATTAAAAAAAGAATGTCTCTTATAATCACTTCCTTCACCAAGATGACAGTTTAGTATATATATTCCTCTAAATTGTTTTTTTAGGTATAATGTTTAATATTATATTAAATAAAAATAAAGTCACACTATATATTGTATTTTGCAACTGCTATGGTCACATAACAGTGAAACTGGATATATTTCCATGTTAGTATATATAGAATTTACCTCATTCTTTTAATAACTATAGAATACATACATTATTTTAACCTATCCCTATTGATGGACATTTGGATTGTCTCCAGTTTTTTCTGCTACTGACAACATGTTAAGTTATTATTCTTGTACATATATTTTCTGCATGCTTATAGTAACTGACACTTTTTAATGGCTAAAAAGTACTCCCTTTAGTGGAAATAATACATTTGAGAAAGAAATAAGGTTGTATATAGAGTATATTCTGATGAAATTTTTGGATAATACTTCATGTTATTAGTTTTGTTTCCCTTTTATCAGATTTCTCCTTTGACCTTTATAATGTAAACTATAGGACAGACTGCTCTAACCCCAGGAATCTAACTTCCTGTTTTCTCTTGACTACTTTCTTTCCCACAGTCTCTGAAATAGTCTTCTAACTCACTTTATCAGAGGAAGAGGTACGTTGACCTATCTGACCTAAGTGATCATGTTCAGGTCTTCTTAGTCTTAAAGTCAAATAGGAAAATTTATCAAAATAGAGATTATCCTGGAAATTCATATACATCCTCTTAGTACTTTAGCATCTCTGCTTACTTGAATGGGATCCAATACAAGTCTATCTTGTGTCAAGTTTCATGTTCCAGCATACAAAGTTTTAGATACATTTAGTGTACTCAGAAGATCAGAAACTGTTTTTTATGGCCAGATTATGAGACATAATAGCCCTACTCAATTCTGCCTGAGTTAGATCATATATGTAATATTGTGTACATTTTTTGCTATTGTGTTTTAGAGGGGCTTTGACAGTTTGGAGGGCAATTAAGGCTAAATTTTAAAGAAGGTAACCAGGGAGCTCTTAATGCCATGTTCCATGGGAAACTTGAAAGAATTTTATATATTTGCCCTGGGGAAGACTTGGTAACTGAAAAGCTATGATAAAGAAGAAAAAAACCAGACTTAATTTGTTGTATACTTGAAGCATCCAGAACTAGGATTAAGATCGGGGTGAGGAAATCAGAGGAAAGGGAACTCATTTTTATTGGATGCTTGCTGTGTGTCAGTGCTTCCTTAGTATGTTCTCATTTAATTCTCATAATAACTCAGTGAGATATAGTTAATATTTATCTCCATTTTATAAATAAGAGGAAAAGTTAACATGCCTAAGATCATCAACTACTAAGTTGGAATCAGAATTTTTCAAACTTGTCTTGTTTAATTTATTTTTGTTACATACATTTTTTTTTTAAGTTTCAAAAAAATTTTATTTTTAGGTTTTTTTTTTTAGTTTTTTTTTTTTTGGAAAGGAGAAGTAATTAGGTCTATTTATTTATTTATTTATAATGAAGGTACTGGGGATTGAACCCAGGACCTTGTTCATGCTAAGCATGTGCTCTACCACTGAGCTTTACCCTCCCCCGAATATATGTTTTAAATAATCTATAACAATATGTTATTTTGTAAAAATTGCTTTTTTCTGCCCTCGTTTCATGAAATTTTATCTACCTTTACATGCTTTTTTAATCTCAGTATTTTTGCCATCACTAGGTCTTTTTTGAATTATCTAGCACAGTTTGCCATGGTATAGATCTAAGCTGTTTTAGAAAAAACACTTTCTGGATATGTATATGCTACTTTATTAGAAATTTTACTCCAAAAAATAAAGAAAAAATTAAAAAAAATAAATTTTATTCCAAGCAACAAGTACTCATTCACACAATATAAGATCATTTGGTTTTTCGATTTCTTTTGTTGGTGTTTGTGAATTCTATGCTATATTTATTTGGTGGATTTTCTGTTTTTTTGACAAAAAGTTTATCATCTTTTGTTTCTGAAGCCTTTTTTGTTTTTGTTATTATAATGAGAAAAATGTAACAAATACCCATTTACCCATCACCTGTATATAACAATTATTAACATTTTGTAAAATTTGCTACATCTGTTTTTCTAGTATATTTATATGCAAATGCAGATATGATATTTCACTTCTATTTTTGTATGCATCTCCAAAAATAAGTCTTCTACAATCCTAATATCATTATCACACAATAAAATTAATAATAGCTTTCTGCTATCAGCTAATAGTAGTCCTTATTAAAATTTCCCCAGTTGTCTTTTATAACTAGTTTTTTCAAGTATCATTATTGTATTTAGTTGTTATTAATTCTCTTTCAGAATCAGAATTTGAATATAGTACTGTGTTTTTTCTACACTTTTCTTTCCTTGGGGAAAAAAAAAAGCTTTGTAACAATTAGAACTTTCCAATAATAGAACAGGCTGATGGAGGAATTAGTGAGCTCTTTGTTGGTGATGTTGTTTCAGTAGGCTGCGCTAACTCTGGCTTTTGTAACGTCCAATCCAGTGGATACTTTTCTTCAAATTATTTGACTGGTATGTGACATTTGATATGTTTATTGTTTCTGCCTTTGGCTTGTGTGCCATACTTTCCTTTGGTTTTATTCTTACCTCTGTTGTTTTTTGTTCTGTGTATGTTGATGTTCCCTTGGCCTCTTATCGGATCTTACCTAAGAAGGAGACTGGGCTTTGGCACATAATAGCAACAGTAAATATTAATTTTGACTCATATTCTCTACTTTGGGAAACTCTTTAGAATATATGTAAGTACTAATGACTTTCAAGTATGCATCTCCTGTCTACTTTTCTCTCCTGAGCTCCAGTGTGGTGTCTCCAGCTGTTTCCTAGACATTGTTGCTTAGTACTCCTTCAGGCATCTCCAACTCAGTAAGATCAGAAATGAATTTGAATCTTCACCAGTCTTTTCCTTTTGGTGAGTGCCTGGTCATCCCCCCAGTCAGCCAAACCAGAAACATGAGAAGGAGTTTAGTTAAACTTGGGGTCATCCTAGGTACCTCCTGTATCCTCTATGTCCATTTGTTCACTTTTTTTTTTTAACTGAGGTATAGTTGATTACCAATATTGTATAAGTTTCAGGTGTACGACATAGTGATTCACAATTTTTAAAGATTATACTCGTATTTATTGTGACATATTGGCTATATTCCCTGTGCTGTACAATATATCCTGGTAGCTTAGTTGGTACCTTTTAATCTGCTACCTCTATGTTGCCCTCCCCTCTTCCCTATCCTCACTGGTAACCACTAGTTGGTTCTCTATATCTGTGAATCTGTTTCTTTTTTTTTATATCCACTAGTCTGTTCTATTTTTTAGATTCCATATGTAAGTGGTGTCATACAGTATTTGTATTTCTTGTTCACCTTTTTAAAGTCACTTATCTCCTTTCCTACTTCTCTGTCCTCAAGTAAAGGCAGTAAGAAGTAAGCCCTCCTTACTTCTAATCTGTCATTAGCAATTATCACACTATATTGTTCTTACTGATTTATTTGTGTCTTTCATGGGAGACTAAGCTCCTGGTTCCTGGAGGGGTGGAGTCATGTTTTATTCAGTTTTCTTTGTCCTCCCAGAGAGGCAGTAGCATAGTGATTAAGAGTACAGGTTCTGGATTTGAATTTCTGGCTTTACCACTTCTTGGCTATGAGAGCTTGGGCAAGTTAACTTTCATGTCTTTGTTTCCATATTTGTAAAACAGGGATAATAATACAGATGACCCTTGAACAATATGGGTTTGAACTGTGTGGGTCCACTTACATGTAGATTTTTTTCAGTAGTAATTACTACAGTACTATATGATCTGAGGTTGGTTGGGTATGAAGGAACTGGGGAACCACACATATAGGAATGGCTGACTATAAGTTACACATTCGACTGCATTGAGAGTCAGAGCCCTAACTCCCACCTAACCCCCACCATACAGTTGACAAGAGTCAACTGTAATATTTATTTTATAGGACTGATATGAATATTAAATTTAAAGTTCTGGAAAGAATATCTGGATTATAGTAAATGCCTAGTAAATATTATAGCATCTATTATAATGTCCTGTACCTAGTAGGAACCCAATTTTAACATTTGATTTTTTTTAATAGAGGAGAGTTGAATTGGCCACAAGATTGGACTAATTAACCTCTAAATGCCTCTATAACTTGCAGCCTAAATTTCTGTTTCATTTTATGACTTGATAGATTGTAGTTACAACAGCAAATAAGATGCTTGTCCAAAAGAGATAATACAGTTGTAAGAACTGGCTTTAATCTGTCTGGCACTAATATATGCCATTGTGTATATTCATGGCTAATTAAATACGGGATGCCAGTTTTTATGTTAGATTGCTTTTGCTTTGAATGGAAACTGCAACTCATTTTACAACAGGATAGCAGTTTCAGCAGTATTGCTTTTATTTTTAATTAGTCAGTCATCCTGAAATGTGTCTGTATTTGCTATGTTGGTCCATAGAAAGGATAGCAGCTGAGCAGATCTCTCATATAGATTTGCCATGTGGTTGGTCTTGATACACAGCTAATGTACTTATCAGTATTCCTATTCTGGAAAATGGCCAGTTTTCTGGGCTACATCTTACCCATAGTGAATCCTTGTTTTATTTTGAATTAGGGAGTTTTTATGATTCTAGAAGGAAAACAAAGTATGATTAGGATATTAGGATGTTATGTTTGCATTCTTTTTCTACCCTTTACACTCGGGGTATAAAAGTCCACTGAATTCTCAGAAATTCTTTATACTAACTTTGTGGAACTTCCTTACCAACTCTGTGCACACATGATTCTGTGTTTGGATGGATGTAGAAGATTTTTGGTTGTTGGCTGACACTGCCGTATCCTGCTACCTGTTAGCTGATAGCTATTCAGTGAGTTACAGGATTTTATTTGCATCTCCACTGTTGTGAAGTTTCACCTACTTTGTTCCAGTGAAATGAAAGAGTAAGAAACAACAAATATACATTAGAATGGAAAAGAAGGACTGATTGGGAGTTGGTGTATCTTCTCTGTTAGGTTGGCATCCATTCTTTAAATAGTCTGTTTAAACCAATGCTAATTTTTTTTTAATGTCTGTGGAATGTGATTAATGACTGAAGGTTTTTGCTTCAGAGGCTGGTGGAGCTATCATCTGTATATTCTTTAATCTCTGTTGTTAAATTAGGGTGGTGAATTGTAGTAGCTTTGTACCTAGCTAATAAGCACTCATTTTTCACAGAAACTTAGCTGTTTTCCTGGAGAAGACATGTTATAGTGGGAAGTATTTAGATTTGGAACTACTGGATTTGAATCCTGTTTGCGCTAGTTATTTGAGTTTGGGCAAGTCTTTTAACTCTCAGTGTTTTAATTTCTTTCTCTTTCAAATGGAGATGATAATACCTACCTAGCAGAGTTGTCATAAAGATTAGAGATAGCACACGCAAAAGCACTTGGTTGAATACATGGCCTATGTTAAATGGTGGCTGCAGTTATTTCCAGAAGCATTTCCAATGAACGTATAGTCTACTTTGGAGCCCTAAAAAAGTTTCTTGATTCTCTGGAAAATGTGGAATTCCTACTTTGGAAAGATAAAATATATAATATTGGATATAGGCTATTTAGTTCACTGACTTTTTTATTGATAGCTTTTCAAATTACTTTCCCCAAAGTTAACTGTACTTTCTTTCTGAAAAATAAATCACCCAAGGTAAGTGAAAATTAGCCTTTGAAAAGACAACCCTGTCTATGCATAAAAGAAAGAAAAACAGTTTTGAACATCCCAGTTTATAAATATTGAAGTTGAGAACACAATTACTAAATAATTTTGGCATTTTGGAAAGACTGCTGAAGGCTGTTTCCTGGTTTAAGAACAAAACTGGTTAAGCTTTTCTAACACAGTGTTTCTTAATGAGGGCATTATTGGCATTTAGGGCAAGACAGTTCTTTGTTGTGCAGGATTGTTCTGTGCATTGTAGGACATTTAGCTTCCCTGGCCCCTGCCCACTAACATGCCAATAGTGCCCACCTCACACCCCTGCCACTGTGACAGTAACTCCTCCCTGACAAGACACTTCCTCCCCCTGAATTTTCACATGCCCCTAAATTGAGAGCCACTGGGACTCTAGATGAGATATTTTAGTGAAGCAGCTCATACTATCATCAGTTTTTATTTAAGAATTCCAAGTTTTTACAAGCTTAAAATTAATTATTCTTGATCAACAATGTGTAGTCTCTTGAATCAGCCTCTTTACAGCGAGAGTAATTGTAGTTGTTTTTTGTTCCCCACAAAATGTATACTTTTAGGGGTACTATTAGTATCAAAATGTAATATTCCATAAATGAGACCAAGAGAGGTAAACCAGAGATCTGAATCAGCATAAAATTGCATACATTTCAAAGATTTTTTCCTGATTTTAGAGTAAGTTATTTTCTGATTAAAGAGAATAGGGTGGGGTTTTAGAGTCTGTTTGTAGGCACCTTTGCTGCCTTTTATGGCTAATTAAAATTGTCAGATTAAAATGAAAGCCATTTGTAGCTTGGTTGGTTTCATTTAAAATGTGGTCATTATGCTGGCCAAGGGAGCAGAGGCTTGGTCTGGAAGTTTTCCCATGTTCAGCACTTCTCCAAAGTGGATTAATCAAGTTCTTACTCCCATGGGGAGGGGCTGTACTTTTCACCACCCACCTCAGCTGTCTAGTAATTAGTATCACTTTAGCATATAATACGGGCTTTACAACTAAATATCAGTGTTTGTCAGGAGTGCTTTTATATTTTAAGTTTGTGGACTTGAATAAGTTAGGCTATCCAAAAATTCTCCCAATGTTTTTAGTCTAAGATATAAATACTCCTTGGACCAAAAACTATAGTAGAACCGTTGCAGAATAAAAGTTTGAGAATTCAGAGACTTGGCTTGCACATTGGGATGCTATTTATTTGCCAAATTGTTTTCAGTTTTCTTGGCTTAAGCCTACTGCACAGCTGTTAAAATTTTTTTGTTAAAAAAATTAAATATAGAAAAGAGTACAATATAATACCACTCAGAATTATTAAATACTAGTTAATGGAAAAAATAACAAAATTAGCAAACATATTTTGTGTTGTTTGTTATAGATTTATTTTTTAATGGAAGGAAACAAAATATTTTTGCTATAGTTGAAGTCTCCTTTGTTTCACTTCCTTATCTTATTTCTCTTTCCCACCAAGACTTTCTAGCTCATGCTTTTAGACATTTACTATAAATATGTATTTTTGAATAATAATGAATAATAACCAATAAGACTTGAGTGCTTACTGTTGGCCAGGCACTGTTCAATTAATCAATAACCCTATGGTGATTGTAAGGATTAAATGAGTTAATACATATAAAATGTTATAATGTAGATATTATTTTCATTTCCATTTTACAGACAGGGAGCTGGGGATGTAGAGGGGTTTTAAAATAATGTGGCCAGGTTCATATAGCTACAAGTTACAGAGCAAGGATTTGATCCCACATTTGTTCTAGAGGCTGTATGTTTAATCAGTGTGCTATCCTTGCTTGTCTATAATATATATTGCTTTGTATATTTTTAAAACACTTTTTTCAGTTAAAATGATAGGGATAGTTCTGCAGTTTGGGGGGTAATATTTTTAGCTTAAAAATTTTTTTTTACAATTAAAAATTTTTAAATTTCATTTTGGGGGGAGGTAATTAGATTGTTTGTTTGTTTGTTTATTTAAATTATTTATTTATTTTTTAGATGGAGGTACTGGTGATTGAACCCCATGCATGCTAAGCACACATTCTACCACTGAGCTATACCCTCCCCGTTGATAACTTCTTAAAAATTGTTTTGAATTCAGTTTTACCATAGTGGTGATACCACTATGATTTGCTTCTCCCCACTCCCCACCGCCAACTCAGTATTGCTTTTAAAATACATCCACATTGCTAGGTAGAATTAAATTCATTGTGAGTACTGTATATTTCATTGAAAAATACACTACAATTTATTTATCTATTGCTCCTATAGAGTAACTTTGGGCTGTTTCCTTTTTCCTCCTCTTATTATATACAATGATGAAATGAAGTAAAACATTTGTTCAGGTCTCCTGTGCTTGTATGCAAGAGTTTCTATAAGCATATGCCTTAAAAAACACTTTTCCTTCTCTTGAAAAGTGCTGTGAGCCAAGATATAAAGTTAGTTGTTTTTTCAAATAATTTTTCAAAATTTTGGTCTATTGTGCACCTTGTAACAGACAGTTACAGTTGCAATCAGTTATTCCTTACCTGACATAAAATTTGACCTGTTGAGCTGCAATGGTCAATTCTGTCTTCCAAGCTTGCAGCCTCCAGGGAACCCTTGAGGGTACTGTGGAGGTTAATAACATATTTCACTCAAAATGAAATATATTAAAAAAAAAGAAAAAGTCAGTAGATGGCAAGCCTATCAAATTGCTCAGTTAATTTAGGAAGTAACTATGTTTTATATGTTTAGTTTTAACTTTAGTATCTTGTCTAGACCTCCCTTGGTATCCACAGGGGATTGGTTCCAGGACCTTCCTATGGATACCAAAATCTGAAGATGTTCAAATCCCTTATATAAAATGGCATAGCACTTGCATATAATTTATGTACATCCTCCTATATACTTTAAATCACCTCTAGATTACTTATAATATCTAATGCAATGTAAATACTATGTAAATAATTGCTTACATGTGGCAAATTCAAGTTTTGCTTTTTGGAACTTTCTGGAAATTTTCTTTTCCTGAATTTAAAAAAAAATTGTTTTTATTGATTTATAATCATTTTACAATGTTGTGTCAAATTCCACTGTAGAGCACAATTTTTCAGTTATACATGAACATATATATATTCATTGTCACATTTTTTTCTCTGTGAGCATTCCTGAATATTTTTGATTTGGGGTTGGTTGAATCTGTGCATGCAGAACCTGGGATATGGAGGGCCCACCGTATTTTTCTAAAGTTAAGTTTCTTTTTCTTTTCTATCTCTGTCTAAATTGCAATCAGCCTAGCCTTCCTCTGCACTCAAGTCCTAGTCCTCTTTTCTATGCAGAAGACTAGCTTAATTCCTTACAACTCTCATGGTGGAAAACACTGAACTAAGTAATAATGAAAAGGGAAAAGCTTGAGTTTTGGTGCTGGGTGGACCTTGATTCCAGTTCTGGTTCTACCAGCTCTATATCCTTAGGCAAGTTCCTTAACCTCCTGAGCTGACATTACTTTTTCTGTAAAATTGGAATCACCTACCTTGGTGGTATGTTTTGAGGATTAAATGAGAAAATGCTTGTGAAATTGTTGGTGTTTTTTTTTTTTTTAAAGCTATTAATATTTCCCTTCCCTACTGTAGAGTATCTTCAACTCTTACTGTACATAAGAATCACTGATGAACTTAGTAAAATTTCCAGGCCTCACTCCAAGAGATTCTGATTTAGTAGGTCAAGGTTGAGACCCAAGAATCTGGGTTTTAAACAAAGTCCTTGGGTAATTTTGGAGCAGATGATCAACAGACAGATTTTTAGAAATGCACTATCCTTGATTCCTGGGGTCTAAGTTTAGCTTTGCTAGTAAGTAACTTAAAACTATGGGCAAATCATTTTCACTTTCTGATCCTTATGTTTCCTCAAATATGAAGTGAACTTTTTGGTCTCAATGGCTGTACAATTAAAAAATTTTTGGTCTTATAATGTTAAATTTTTGATCTGGTGATCTGTTGCCACTTTTTGACAGAGGTTCAATAGAGGTACTTAAATGTTTTATTTATTCTTTCTTCTGTGAAGACTCTGGTGAAACTTGCTTAAGCAAAAAAATTTATTTATTTTAATGATACGGGGATATCTCATGGACCCTTGAGCCAGGATGCAGTTAGGCCTCAGGAATCAGAGATTATTAAGAGTATGGACTGGAACAATGGAATTCAATTAGGAAAATCAAGAAGTTCTCACTGTCTTTTTTTCTTTGCAAATTGGCCTCCGTCCCTTGGCTTTTTCTGCCTTCCAAGCTGCATGGTAGAAAATGGCCATGGCCAACAGCTTCTGAGTTTACATGGCTTCCATTCTAGAGAGCAGCCAGACTGAGGCTGGAATATCTTTTTTTTTCTTTTTTTCTCTTTTTTTAGTATATGTGCTGCCTAAGCGAGTGCGAGGTTGGAATATCTTAATTCCAATTCCAAATTGCCAGGAAAGGGAATATGATTGGTCCATATTGGGTGGAATACCACCAACTTTGGTCATGGCTAGGGAAGCAGGGTCATATTGTAAAAATGGCCCTGGGAGCCCTGCTACTAATTTTCCAAGATGAAAGGTGGTAGAGATAGTGTGGGTTAGGTATTCACCACATTTATGAAAGTTTTTCACTAATGTAGAATCACAATGTTGTATTTCGTATAGGACTCTTACAGTTGATTCTTGTGGAAAAAAGTAGAAGTAGGGAGCTACAGGTTAAAAGAAAAAGTGGGCTTGTGTTTTTATTCTTATTCATGTACCAGATGGAGTGGAGCCTTCTATAGTCACTTCTTTTGGACTGTACTGTTTAATCAAGAGTGGATTTTTAAATTGCTTTTGGATATAATTGTCTTTAAAATTATGTAATTTTATAGTATAAGATATTTGTCATCCTTGTTTTATGTATTTGGACTTAATGATTTTTCAGATGAGGAGAAAATTACATGAAGGGCATTGGCAGGGCCATAGGCTTTTGAGTCAGATAGTTTTGTATTTTAATATTATCTCTGCTGTTTAGTGACTGTATGATTACTTGACCTCTCTGTGAAATGAGCACAGTAATCCTTGTATCATGGATTATTTGAAAATCAAATGACATGACATATGTATGACTCTTATACTATATTTCCTAGATAGTAGGTGCTCAATGACTGATAGATATTATCATTGTTACTTTGTTTTTTAGAATGTAATTGATGATCTTCATTGTATTCTACTCATGTTAAAGACTGACTATATGTTGGGCTTCAAATATATCAGTGTTTTTCGAAGGTAAAGGCATAAAGTGTTTTTTAGTTCTGAAAATCAGAAACTAGAATATGAATGAGGGAATATTTTTACATTGATAGTTCATTGGTTTGCATATATTTATTATTCATTAATAGTTTTAATGAAATATCGTTTTGATCTCTTGTTTAGTGTCAAACCGGAAGAGAAGTAAAATTCAACAAAAATTTATTATGTATGGAATTCGTTCTTAAAAGAAGAAAAAGGTGACTATTAAGACTATGGATCGGAGCAAACGGAATTCAATTGCAGGATTTCCTCCACGTGTGGAACGTCTTGAAGATTTTGAAGGAGGTGGTGGAGGGGATGGGAACATGACCCAGGTGGGAAGAGTTTGGCCATCTTCATATCGAGCTCTTATAAGTGCCTTTTCCAGACTGACGCGTTTAGATGACTTCACCTGTGAAAAAATAGGGTCCGGTTTCTTCTCTGAAGTGTTCAAGGTGAGTGATGCCTCAGCTTTTCTCATATTGTCTCGTTGATGGTCTGCTTCGCTGCAGAGTTGACAGTTGTGTTTAATTAGGACATAGGCTTTGCCTAGTCAGGGTGCTGTGGATCTTGAGCAGTGTTCTAAACTGTCCTTTCAAGCTATTAATAACTTGTAAGATACTTTATTTATGTTAATTATAAAAATAATACATGCTGATCAAAAATTCAAATAATACAGCAGCCTCTTCCACTCCCCCCCATATAGATACATGACATGAATCTACCATTTTAACCATATTTAAGGGTACAGTTCAGTGGTATTAAGTACATTTACAGTGTTGTGCAACTATCATCGTTACCTCTTTTCAGAACTTTTCATCATCCCAAATGGAAACTTTGTACCTATTAAACAATAACTCCCCCTACTACCCTTAGCCTCTGTTAACGTCGTCTACTTTCTCTCTCTATGAATGTGTCTATTCTCTGACCAATGTAAGGTGATACTTTATTGTAGTTGTGATTTGCATTTCTCTGGTATAACGTTCACTATCTTAACCATTGTTAAGGATACAGTTAAGTTGTATTCAATATATTCACAGTTCTATGCACCCAATCTTCAAAACTTTTTCATCTTGCAAAACTGAAACTCCATATCCGTCCCTTCCCTTTCCCCCAAGTTCCTGGCAACAGTCATTCTACTTTCTGTTTTTATGAGTTTGACTAGTCTAGATACCTTATATAAATGAAATCATGAAGTTTTTGTCTTTTTATGACTGCCTTATTTCACTTAGTGTATGTTTAACTTTTTAAGGAACCACTGTACTATTTTCTATAGCAGTTGCGCCATTTTACATTCCCGCCAGCAATGTACGAGGGTTCAAATTTCTCCACATCCTTATAAAATACTTTCTTTTTTTTTCTTTAATATTAGCAATTCTAGTGAGTATGAAGTAATATCTCATTGTGGCTTCGATTTGCATTTCTTTAGTAACTAGTGATAAGCCTCTCATTGGCTTTTTTTGTTTGTTTTGGGGTTTTTTTGTGTGTTTTTTGGTAGGGGAGGTAATTAGGTTTATTTATTTATTCTTGAAGGCAGTACTGGGGATTGAATCCAGGACCTTGTGCATACTAAGCATGCATTCTACCACTGAGCTATATCCTCTGCCCCTTCATTGGCTTTTTGTGTATCTTTTTTGGAAAAATACCATTCAAGTACTTTGTCCATTTTTGAATTTGGTTTTATTTGTAAATAGGTAAATGTCCCTTATCAAATATATGATTTGAAAATATTTTCTCCTATTCTGTATATTGTCTTTTTAGTCTCTTATGATGTCCTTAGATGCACACAAGTTTTTAGTTCTAAGTCTAGTTTATCTATTTTTTCTTTTATTGCCTGTGCTTTTGGTGTCATGTCCAAGAAATAATTGCCAAATCAACATCATGAAGATTTTCCCCAATGTTTTCTTCTAAGTTTTATAATTTTAGCTCTTACACTTAAGTCTTTTATCCATTTAAGTTAATTTTTGTATATGGTGTAAGGTAAGGGTCTAACTTCATTTATTTGCATGTGGATATTTAGTTTTCCCAGCACCATTTGTTGAAAAACAGTTTTTTCCCCATTGAATGGTCTTGGTACCCTGTCAAAAATAATTGATTTGTGCCTATATGTGCCAGGGTTGATAACTCTTTTAATTTGTATGTTGTGATTATAAATCAAGTTTCTTTAATGTTTATTGGTCACATATAATTTGTTTATGTTTCACCTGTCTTTTTTCCATTGTTTTATTTTTTAGTTCTTTATATATCCCAATAGTATTATTACATGTTACAAATCTTTTGACTTTTTGATATTTCTGTAGTTAGAGCTCTTCATTTATAGCTTGTAGATTTTATATTTTGGTTAAAGGAGCCTCCCTACTGCAAGGTTTTGAAATTATTCTGTTTTCCCTAATGATTTTATGACATTTCATTGAGTTTAAGATACCATTCATTTTAAGATGCACCTGTTGCCAATTAAACGATAACAATTTTCATTACTTAGACATTATATCTAAAGGGCTTTTACAGATTTTATCAGGCATAGCTTTTTATCATGTCATACTTTTTTAAAAAGGAAGGTGTATTAGAAATATTGGTTAAGACATTCTTACATCCTTTTTAAATTCAGAATATAACTGTCCTGAATATTTTTTCGACTCTGAGGGTTTAATGTCTGTGTGTTTCATACAACATTGTGCTTTCTTTCATCAGGAGTGTGTTGATACGTAATTTCTTAAAAGATGACTGCACTGTTGTATGTAGGTGTTTATTTAACCACTGATCACATTCTTCAAGTTGTGATGCACATGGTACAGGTGCCTGAAAGTAATTTTAAGACATCTCAATTTTAAGATATTGAAAGTGTTAGATATAATGAAATATAGTAGATGGTTTTTAATGTTTAATTCATCGTGTGTTTATTTTAGTGTTTGAAATGAGGTATAGACATTTAATTTAGTTTTTTTTTTAGATTGTTAGCTAATTATCTAAATACAGTTTTTAAATGTCTTTTTTCCCCTTAGTGGATTGAAATGTCATTTTTAGCATTGAATTCCTGTTTGATCTAACGCTTGAATGGACAGATCAATAGAACAAAACAGAAAATCCAGAAACAGACTGAAATACATATACTAATTTAGTACATGATAAAGGTATTATGTTAAAGCAGTGGAGAAAAAGTGAACTATTCAAATGATGTTGGCATATGTGAAAAACAGAGTTGGGTCCATACTTTATGCCTTATACCAGGATACATTCCAAATGGAGGAAAAATTTAGCCATCGAAATTAAAATCATAAAAGTTCTAGACCAGAACATGGGAGAGAAGTAATTTAAAAAAATTAATAAACCTTATTTTCTAGAGCATTTTTATGTTCACAGCAAAATTAAGCGAAAAGTACAGACAGTTCCCATATACTCACTGTCCCCACACATGTGCAACCTCCCCTACTGTTGACATCCCACACCACAGTAGAACATTTGTTACAACTGATGAACCTACATGAACCATAAGCCACATCATTATGCTCCAAAGTCTGTAGTTTACATTAAGGTTCACTTATGGTGTTGTACATTCTGTGGGTTTTGATAAATCCCCATTTGGTATCCATCGTTGTAGTATTGTAGAGAATAATTTCACTTCTCTAAAAATCCTTTGTGCTCTGTTTATTCATCCCTCTATCCCCCCTCCAAACTCTGGAAACCATTAGTCTTTTTACTGTCTCTGTGGTTTTGCCTTTTCCAGAATGTCATATAGTTGGAATCAGACAGTATGTAGCCTTTTCATATTGGCTTCTTCCACTTAGTAATATACATTTAAGTTTCCTCCATGTCTTTTCTCAGTTTGATAGCTTATTTCATCACTGAATTATATTCCGTTGTCTGGGTGTACCACAGTCTATTTATCCACTCACCTACTGAAAGTTATCTTGGTTGCTTCCAAGTTTTGGCAATTATGAATAAAGCTTCTATGAACATCTCGTGTGCAGGTTTTTGTGTGGACATGTTTTCAGTTCATTTGGGTAAATATTAAGGAGCATGACTGCTGGATTGTATGGTAAAATTATGTTTAGTTTATAAGAAATTGCCTAACTGTCTTGCAAAGTGGCCATACTACTTTGCATTCCCACCAGCAGTGATTGAGAGTTCCTCTTGCTCCACATCCTTGTCAGCTTTTGGTATTGGCTGTGTTTTGGATTTTGGCCATTCTAATTTGTGTGTAGTGGTATCTCATTGTTATTTGAATTTGCAGTTCCATAATGGCATATGATGTTGAATATCTTTTCATTTGCTTACTTGCTATATATATTTTTTCTTTGATTGGCTATCTGTTTAGGTCTTTTGCTCATTTTTAAATTGGGTCATTAATTTTCTTACTGATGAGTTTTAAGAGTTCTTTTTCTATTTTGGGTAACAGTCCTTTATCAGATACGTATTTTGCATATATTTTCTACCAGTCTGTGGTTTGTCTTTTTATTCTCTTGACATTGTTTTTCACAGAGCAGAAGTTTTAAATTTTAATGAAGTCCAGGTTATTAATTCTTTCATGGATCGTGCCTTTGATATTGAATCTAAAAAGTCACTGCCATACCCAAGGTCATCTAGATTTTCTTCTATGTTATCTTCTAGGAGTTTTATAGTTTTGCACTTTATATTTAGGTCTGTGATCCACTTTGAGTTAATTTTTATGAAGGTGTAAAGTCTGTGTCTAGATTCATTTTTTTGCATGTGGCTGTCCAAGTGTTCCAGTCCCATTTGCTGAAGACTGTCTTTATTCCATTGTATTGCATTTGCTCCTTTGCCAAAATACTAGATGACTAGTATTTATGTGGATTTCTGGGCTCTGTTCTCTTCCATTGATCTTTTTGTCTATTCTTTCATCAGTACCACAGTGTCTTGATTATTGTAGCTTTATAATATGCCTTGAGGTCAGGTATTGTCAGTCCTCTGACTTTCTTCTTCTTCAACATTGCGTTGGCTATTCTGTATTTTTTGCCTTTCTATATAAGCTTTAGAATCAGTTTGTTGATATATACAAAATAACTTGCTGGGATTTTGATTGGAATTGCATTGAATCTATAGATTCAGTTGGGAAAAACTGACATTTTGACAATATTGACTCTTGTTATTCATGAACATGCAATCTCTCCATTTATGTAACTCTTTGATATCTTTCATCAGAGTTTTGTAGTTTTCCTCATGTAGGTCTAGTACATATTTTGTTAGATTTTTACCTAAATATTTTATTTTGGGAGTTGCTAATGTAAATGGTAATTTATTTGTAATATCAAATTCTACTTGTTGATTGCTGGTATTTGGACATAATTGACTTTTTAATACTAAACTTGTATCTTGCAATCTTATAAAAATTGCTAATTAGTTTCAGGAATTTTTTGGTTGATTCTTTAATATTTTCTGCATAGATGATGTCACCTGTGAACAAAAGCAGTTTGTATTTCTTTTTTTAAATTTTACTTTTATATAATTTTTTTATTTCTTAAGTTTTGATTTCATGTAATATTTTTTGTTAATGGAGGTACTGGAGATTGAACCTAGGACTTCATGCATGCTATAAGCATTTGCTCTACCAGTGAGCTATACCCCCACCCCTGTATTTCTTCCTTCCCAATCTGTATGCCTTTTATTTCCTTTTCTTGTCTTATTACATTAGCTAGCTATAAGACAAATAAGTACTTGGGATGTAATGTTCATGATAAATATAATTAATATTGCTGTATGTTTATATGTGAAAGTTGTCAAGAAAGAAAATTCTAAAAGTTCTCACAAGGAAGAATTTTTTTTTTCTATTTTTAAAAGTATGTGTCTGTATGAGATGATGGATGTTCACTAAACTTATTGTGATAATCATTTCATGACGTATGTAAGTCAAATCATTATGCTGTACACCTTTAAGTTATACAGTGCTTTATGTCAGTTATATCACAGTAAAACTGGAAGGGAAAAAAAAGTAAGGTTCAGAGTATTGTATTTGATATGCTTCGTTTTCTTAAAAGAGAAAAGTATTTGATTCTGTAATCATAAAAGAAACATAAGAGAAAGTAAGACTAGTAGTTACTTATGGAGAGGGGTGGTAGGAACTAGGCAAGGTTCTTTGGAACTTTTCAGTGTGTGTATGTGTATATATAATTATTTAATTAAACTTGTACTAAGTATTCTATTAAATCAAGAGAGAAACTAAAACAAACTCTCAGGCACAAATCTTTTTCTGAACACTATTCTATTCCATTGTTTAAATCTGTCTATTTCTCTGCCATACCATTTTGTTTTAAAATGTTCTTCTAAGTCACATTGGGTACTCGTAAATAGATCTTAAGTATAATTTTAAAATCAGTTAAATTTCATGAAAACTTCTCTGGGATTTTTATTGGAAATATATTAATTTTAGAATCAATCTGTGGAGAATTGACATCTTTAACATAGTGAATCATGTTTTCCAGAAACATGGTATGTTTCTCTATTTAGATCTTTTATGTCTGTGGTCAGTATGTTTTGGATACTGGCAACAGAGTTCTTTCCATTAGAAACCTCCATTTTGTTCAAGGCAGTAAGCAGACATAGGTGAGTTACTTTCCCAGCTTCCTTGTAGCTAGAGGTGGCCACATGAACATTGTTCTGAATATTGCAATGTAAATGGAAATCTGTTGGGACTGTGGGAAAGAGTTTGCTTTTCCTGACAAAATGGAAAAGTGGGACTGGTGATTTTCTTTTCTCTTCTTCCTGCCTTGGAACTGCAGTAGTCATCTGGTGATTATGACACTGACAGAATGAGGAAGTCTGAGAATTGTAAAGGAGCCATTTCTGACACCATGGAGTAGCTCAAACAACTGCCTACCTCTGTGCTTCTTGTTATATGAGGAAGATAACCCTTATTTTTATTTAAGTTGTGGTCAAACAGATATCCTTACTTTCCATCGAATGTATTCCTAACTGATCAAGTGAGCCTCTGTCAAGTTTTATTAATTTTTTATTAATAAAACATTTTATTGTTTTTATTAATACAGATCTTACACCTTTTCTGCTGTGCTTAGTCCTAGATATTTTTAGTGTTGCTATTGTGACTGGATTCATATTTTCCATTACCTTCTCCTAATTGGTTATTAGTGGTTTGTAGGAAAGCCACTGATTTATGTATGTTAATGTTATATCTAGCCTCCTTGCCAAAATCTCATTTTAATTTTAACAGATTGTTAGTGGTTGGTCAGTTGATATCCAAAGATTTTCTAAGTAGACACTCATATCACTTGCAAACAATAATAGTTCTATGTCTTGTATTGTCTTTTTTAATTTTTTATTGAGGTAACACTGGTTTGTAACATTATCTAAGCTTCATGTATACAAAATTGTATTTCTTTTTCTGTATACACTACAGCATGCTCACCACCAAAAATTTATGTTCCATCCTTATTTTTCTTTTTTTAACAACTGTTTTTGAGTGTGTGAGTGTGTCATTGCATTGATATACAATATGATGTTGAATAGAGGCAGTTAAGGATTGCAGGCAGTGTTACCATGTTCTATCTTACCAGAATGTTTATTTTATATTTTTTAATATGATGTTGGGGATATATATCTTTTTATATTAAATGGGTAAATTAAACTGAGAAGGTTCTTTTTTATTTCTTAATGAGGATTTTTGTCAGAAAAGATTATTGAAGCTTATCAAAAACATTTTTCATATCTGTTACAGTGATAAAATAGTTTTTCTCTTTTCATTTGTAGAAAATGTGAATACTAAACTCTATTGTTTCACAAAGTATTCCTAGGATAAAGAATATTTGCTTATGATGTACTCTTTCATACACCACTGGATTTGATTTGCTAATATATTATTTAGAATTTATATTCATAAGAGAGATTGGCCTATAGTTCTTCTCATATTCTGTTCAGTTTTGCTATTATAATTGTGCTATCTTCATAGAAGGGGTTAGGAAGCCTTCCAGTTTTTTTTCTTATACTGTGGTGTAGTTCACATTACATAGGAACTTCATGAAATTTTAGAACTTTCCTCTAAAACCATCTGGGTTTGGGGTCTTGAAGAAATAAGTTATTTAGTACTTTTTCAAAAATTCGTTGTTAGTCTTTTCAAAATTTCTTCCATTTAAGTAATTTTTGTTAATTTTATTTTCTTAAGATATAATTAATCTTATCTACATTTTCAGATTTATAGGCATAAAGATGGTATATAATTGACATGACATGTATTTTCCTTCTTGTTTAAGCCTTTTAAAATGTGGACCTCTGTGTCTTCAGGCTGGGAAGTGACTGCACCTAAACTTCATTCTCTTGATTGTAATAAATGAGTAATTTATTATTATTATAAGTCCATGCCTTCTAGGGCTACTGCAAGAATAAATAACATAAACAATAGCTAATGCTCCATAAATGTTAGTTATTGTAGTTTTCCCTATTAATTCAAAATACTATCTCTATCCCATTCTGTATCTATATCTGTATCTATATCTATTATCTATATCTATATCTATATACCTATGTCTCTTTCTGAGGTTTTTATTCTGTTCATTGCTCTGTCTGATTATTCTTGGACCAGTAGAACACTGTTTTAATTACTTCACTTTTATAATTAGTTTCAGTAAAGCTGAGGTGTGCCTCTCCCTCCTTAAAAAAATATTTTTTTTATACCTCTGTTATTTACACCCAAACCTAATTGGAATTTGTGTAATTGGCATTTATATCTGTCTCCTTCCTCTAATATACTTTATTTGTGTCTTCTTTCTATTTTTAAAATCAAACTCAACACAAATTTATTTTAGGCTTCCTTTCAAAGGATTTGCCTTAAAAAAAAAATCAGCTGATGTTTGTTGATAAACTGAAGGCTTAAGAAATAAAGGATTCTGGGGCCTGGGGAGACAGCTGTGAAGTCTCTTTGTCCTACCCCTGTACCTATCCTAGGGAAGTTTGACCCTGTGTTTGCCACCTGCTGATAACTCCACCCTGGGCAGAACCTGACAGTCAGATAATTACCTTTGATTCTGCTGATTATCTTCAGTTGTGTGTGTGTTAGGGTTCACTATTTTCTACTTATATCTTTATTACCTTATTCTGTTTACTTTCTTATTAGATCTATTTTGTTCTTTCTCTGCCTTCTTGAATTTTCTTCTTATCTGTTTTCCCAGTATTCCTTATTTCCTAATACATGCATTTAACCTTTAAAGTTTCCTCTTGATTTGGCCATATCACAGGTTTTTATGTGTTCTCATCATTTCTAAATGTAATTTGGTTTGATTTCCTTTTTAGTCTTAAGAATGAGGTTTTAAAATTTTCACATGGTGAGGTGTGTTTTTTCTTTTTAGTAATTACTTGATATTTAATTTCTAATTTTAGTGCATCATGCTCAGAGAGAATGGCCTATGTGAAGTCTGCCTTTTAAAGTATATTTAGGTTGTGTTTTGGTGTAATACATGGTCCAGATTTTTTTGAATGCTGCAAATGTGTTTGAAACAAAGATGAATTCTCTGTTTTGTCCCTTTGCATAAAATTCTATATATCTCTATTAGATCAAGCTTTTGTATTGTGTAATTCAAATGTTACACGGTCTTACTTATTTTGGTCTAATTGATCTGTTTCTTTGAAAAAGTCTGTTAATATTTCCTAATGTATTTATAGATTTCTCCTTGTGTTTCTATTAGTGTGTTATTTGTTTATAGGCCAGCTTTGTAAGGTAGATATTAATAGAAGCTCATGTTTATTATTGGATTGTACACTATAGATGGGTTGCATATTTTATAAATGTTGGTTTTTTATTTTTATCCCATTTTAGCTTTTAGCTTTGATTTCTATTTCATCTGACATCAATATTGCGTACCTTCATCCTCATTGTATACATTTGTCTGTTGTTTTGGTTATTATTTTCCCAGTATGTCTTTTTCCATCTCTATTTTTATTGTCTGTGGTAGTATATTTTTTATGTGTGTCCCATGAAACAGTTTTATATTTAATTTTTTATCCAGAATTAAATTTACCCATAAAGAGACAGATTATAAGCTGTTTACATTTATTGTGATTACTTCTATCTTTGTATTGAATAAACTTAAATGGTAATTTAATGAGTATAGAATGTAGGACAATAGTTATTTTCCTCAGCACTTTGAAACCACTCTTTCTTTTTTTTTTTTTTTTTTTGTTTCCTCCTTTTTGGACTCACCTTTGTTGTTGCTGATAAGTTAATTCTTAGTCTGGTTGTAACTCCTACTTAGTTAATCAGTCTTTTTTGTTAGCTAGAATTATCTTTTTTCTTCTTTGTTCTATAGTGTTGATTATATTGGTCTAAGGAATTGGTTTATTTATATTCATTTTGCTTAGGATGTGGTTTATTCCTTCAGTTTAAGAACTCATGTCTGTCTTAAATTCTAGAAAATTCTTGGCCATTTTATCTTTTAAAATAATGCTCTTTTCTCTGGTCTCTTAAGATCCCATTATCTTTCATGTCTCTTAATTTTTCTTTCATATTTTTTATTTCTTTGCCTTCTTGTCCTTTTTTTGGAGGGGTGATTCTCAGCCTATTTTCCTATTTACTTACTTTTCATTTGGGGTCTACTGTATTGTTGAAATAGCCATTGAAATTCTTTATTTCAATTGCTGTATTTTTCTTTTCTAGACTTCCTATTTGTTTTTTGTTTTTAATGGAGGTACTGGGGATTGAACCCAGGACCTTGTGCATTCTAAACATATGCTCTACCACTGAGCTATAGCCACCCCCCCATTTGTTTTTCTTAAATAACTTCTTTTGTTTTCAAATATCCTATTCTTGCTTTTCTTTAAACATCTAATTTTGTTAATTTTAATAGAATTTAGTTTTAAAATCACATGTACAAACTCAAAAGGCATAAAAGGTTATTCAGTGAAAAATCATTTACTTTCTTCTGCCCCCCAGTTTTCCTCCCTGGAGGCAACCACTATTTAATGGTTTCTTATGTATCCTTTCAGAGATATTCTGTGGATATATAAACAAATATATATATGTCTGTATGTGTGTGTGTGCATATTTATACATCAATTATCTATTTACTTATGTACTTACCTACTCCGAGGTAGAGGACCACTAGAGTGTGAGTTCTATGAGGGCAGGGACTTTTATCTCTTTTTATCTCTGTGCACTGATATATCCTCAGTGCCTAGAATTTTAAATGGCATATAGTACCCATTTTTTACAAGGTTATTTTTCTTGTATCTTACAGATTTTTAGGACTCTTTTATATCTGTGCTATGAATTTTAGATATTTTCCAAGATTGTAGTGCTTTTTAAGGTAGCTTTTAAGTTTTTGCAATGTAGAAATAGTTCGTTTCTTAATATCTTAATCTTTTAATTTCTGACTTTTATTTCTTTTATTATTTAGAAAGTTTCTCTGCATTCCTATACTGTAAATAAAATTATAACTTTTTCTAATCACTTTTATGGTATCATTACTTATGTTTAATTATTTGATCCATCTGGAATTTATTTTTTTAGATGTCTAGTCAGGTGTACCAGCAACATTTATTATATATTTAATATTTTTATCACTGATTGAAAATGTTACCTTTATTCCATACTGAATTTTCCTAAGTATTTTAGTCTGTTTCTATACTTTATTCTATTGCATTGAACTGTCTATGGATATACCAGTATACCCCGTTATAATAATTTAATCATTACAGCTTTAATATCTAGTTAGTCTAGTTCTTTCTCTCTAACAAATTTTTATTTGTTTTAAGTCCCTTTCAGATTAGTTGCAACTCTTGGAGTGTAGATAGTGTGGCTGTTTTCTCTGCTGTTTTGTTTTTTTTTTTCCATGATTTTTCATTTCTTTATTTCTTCTGTGATTTATAATTTTTTTTAATCAAAAGTCTATCTTTAGGGGGAAAGGTTTTGCTTTGGAGTTCTCTAGGTTGTCTAAGTGTCCCAAAACAATTGTCTCACCTTTCTCTGCTGGGATCATATAGGCTCTGGATCTGAACCTAAGAGTTTTATTTTAATTTCTTGGCTCAGGCTTTTTGTACAGTGTTAAAGAATAAATCTCAAACCTGATTCTCCTAGTTGGCTCTTATTCCTCACTTAAGGTAGTAAAGTCATATCCCACATGAATGCCTACTACTAAATAGGAGAAAGCTAGCTAATTGTATTTTATAGTATTTTAGAAAGTAGTTAAATTTTATGGTGAGAATATTGCTATTGGGAAAGGGAGGAGTAAATCTTTTTATTTTTTCTTACATGTAATAGTCTGATACAGGATTTGGCAAACTAGAGCCTTTGGACCAATCTAGCCTGCCACTTGTTTTTGTAAATAAAGTTTTATTGGAACACATGCACACTCATTTGTTAATGTATGTTCTATGGCTGCTTTTGTGCTACAATGATAGAGTGGAGTAGTTAAAATAGAGACCGTATGACCTCAAAGCCCAAGATATTTACCGTCTGACCCTTTACAGGAAAAGTTTGCGAACGCCTGGCCTAGTAACTCCATAGTGCATTGCAATGTGATGTTAATTTTTTTCTTTGATTACAAAGTACAGATGATTACAGAGCTTTAAAAGTCAGGTTAAATAAAAAGTGTATCAGTGGCAATAAAAGGAAACATTTGACTTCTGATGTGGGAGGTACAAATTACACAGGTAGCTTAAGGACTTACAGTTTCCTTAGATAGCAAGCAAAAGAAAACTGGTTGGTGGATGACTTCACATTTAGGAATGTGGATTTATGCAGCTTATTTGTATTCCTTTAAAATAATTCAGTTTTAGGCTTTAGGACCCTCTGGTCATTCAGCCTGGAAAATAGACTTTAGTTATGTTATCTATTCAATTTATACTATTCTTCATTTAGTTTTGAAGCCTGGCTTTAGGTAAGTAATGAAGACTGTTGGGCTGTATTTTATGAAGGGTGGAAAACCATGACTATAAAAATCCTCATGATAGTTATTGTACATTGTGTGGGTCAGTAGCCCCATGAATTATAATTAGAATAATTTGTTGTTTTCCTTACTAAAAATTATTTTTAAGTAGTACCTCCCCTTAAGCAATCCTGTTTAGTTGTATAGCTGTAAAAAAAAAAATCTTTTTCAACAGTTGGTTTGAGAGGAACTTGGGCTCCTTTAGATTGTGACTTTCAAAGGTACAGCACATTTCTTAAATTAACCAACCTGGTAATTTTATTGGTTAAACTTGAGCTGTCTTTATGGATTGTAAATCTCTTAGGACCTCAAAAAAGTTTGAACTGTTATTGGATAACGTGTATTTTAGGTTGCAATTAATTTATCAGTATTCTACAGCTTACCATCATAGAAAGTAGAAAATTTTAAAATAAATTTCCCTTTCAGTACTTGTATGATTATTGATGATGAGGAGAGAAAAAGATAGAGAGGGACAGAGATAGAAAAACTGGTACTTTTGTGTTCTGGGAAAGGTATGTATAAAAAAAATCTGAAGTTTTTAGTAGAGAAGTATAGTTCTTTGTTTCCCCTACTGTATGTTGGGAATATATATGAATACTTAAAAATATATTTAAAATATTGGTTTTATAATAATTCCAGAAATTGATTTATTAAAAACCACAAAACAAAGAAACCTCCTCTTTTGGATGTATTCAGCTACTGTATTTCACAAAAACATGTTTATTTGTTTTTAAGGTTAATGATGAGTTTAGCTAGTTTGCTCTGTTAGGATATAATTTAGACTGGTGGACTAGAGCAGTGGTCCTCAGCTGGGGTCATTTTTGCCCCAACCGAGGGATATTTGGCACTGTCTGAAGATGTTTTTGGTTGTCACAACTGTGTAGGGTGTGCTACTGGCATCTAGTGGGTAGAAGCCAGGAGTGTCACTGATACTCTACAGTGCACAGGACAGCCCTCCACAGCAGAGAGTTATCTGACCTTAAATGTTAATAGTATCGAGGTTATAAATCCCTGGCCTAAAAGCATTAGAAAAGATAAAAGTATTTTATAACATCTGTTACTGAATTTAGGAAGAATATACTTTTAGAAACAAAATAGGTTGGATTTACATTTAAAACCATTTGTGAGCTTCAAATCATGTCCTTTGATTGTTAATCTTTACTTTTTCATATTTAAAAGAAACTATAAAACAGATTAGGGTAATTTCACTGTTCCTTGGAAAATGACTTGGAATATTTTGTATGTTAGTGAAATCTATTTAGAGAAGAACTGATGAATGTGTAAGTGGAGGTGACATACATTTGTTTGTGTGTACATTTGTAAAGTAAGGGAAAAGAATGTAAAACCAAATGAGCCAGTGGCCCCCTGTCACCCTCTGACAAGTGGAAAAATCTATCCAGCCCCAGTGCAGTGGTGACTGACAACTTGTTCAGTGTTTCACATTAAGAGTGCTTCTGCTGGGATACAGTAGAAGGATCTCAATTTCTTTTAATACTAGTCCTTGTTTTGTTTGGGAATATAATTGGAAGGAGGATTTCTAGGAAGATGATTGTTCCAGTCTCCTGAGATACCTGAAGTACCATTATCACCCCAGGAGATAATTCTGTATTTTAGTATGTATTGTGAAACCTGTAAAACCTGGAATCCCATTCTAGAAAAATTACCAATGCAATTTTTTTCTTTTTAATAAGAGCTTTACTGAGAAATAATTCACATATGATAAAATGCTCCTTTTTAAAATATATGATTCGAAGGCTCTTGGTATATTTATAAGTTATACATCCATCACTGCTGTCTAGTTTAAAAATATTTTTATCATCCTAAAAAGAAACCCTGTACTTATTAATAGTCACTTCCTATTCCTCCCTTTCCCTATCTCCAGGCAACCACTATTCTACTTGATGTCTCTTTGGTCTTTCCTATTCTGGACATTTCATATAAATGGAATCATCCAATATGTGATCTTTATGGCTGACTTCTTTTACTTAGCATAATTTTTTTAACATTGATCCATGTTATAACATGTATCAGTACTTCATTCCTTTTTATGGCCCAATAATGTCCCAATGTATGGATATACCACATTTTGTTTATATATTCGCTTGTTGATAGGCGTTTGTATTGTTTCCAACTTTTGGCTTTTGTGAATAGTGCAGCTGTGAACATTTGTGTACAACTATTTGTTTGAGAACCTGTTTTCAGTTCTTTTGAGTATATACCTAGAAGTGGAATTACTGGGTCATACAGTAATTCTGTTTTACTTTTTGAGGTACTACCAAACTGTTTTCCACAGTGGCTGCATCATTTTACATTCCCACCAGCAACATATAAGGGTTCCAATTTCTGTACAACCTCATGAACACTTGTTCTGTCTTTTGTTTTTAAATATTTTATTATTATAACTGCCCTAGTGGGTGTGAAGCAGTATCTCATTGTGTTTTCTTACATTGAGATAATAATTGATTTACAATATTATATTAATTTCATGTGTATGACATAGTGATTCAAAGTTTTTATAGATTATACTCTACTTATACTTACAAAAATTGGCCGTATTCCCTGTACTGTGCAAGATATCCTTGTAGCTTATTTATTTTATAAATAGTAGGTTGTACCTCTTAATTGCCTCCCCCTTCCTTTTCCCCACTGATAACCACTAGTTTGTTCTCTATGCCCATGAATCTGTTTCTTTTCTGTTATATTCACTAGGTGGCTTATTTTTTTTAGGTTCCACACATAAATAACATATAGTATTTGTCTTTGTCTGTCTGACTTATTTCACTAAGCATGATACCCTCCAGTTCCATCCATGTTGTTTCAGATGGCAAAAATTTCATTGTTTTTTATGTCTGAATAGTAATCCATTGTGTGTGTGTGTGTGTGTGTATGTGTGTGTGTGTGTGTGTGTATACATATCATATATATGTACAATATATAAAACACATCTTCTTTATTCATAGTCTGTTGATGGACACTTATGTTGCTGCCATATGTTGGATATTGTAAACAATGCTGCTATGAACATTGGGCTGCATGTATTCGTTTGAATTAGTGTTTTCATTTTCTTTGGATACATAACCAGGAGTGGAATTGCTTGATCACATGGTAGTTCTGCCCATCTTGTAGTGTTGGAAGGATCATATCAAATATACACATCATGTTGTACAATTCCTAGTCCATCAAGCAAATAGTATCTTTTAAATTTTTTGATTTTTTCTTTATTTCAGTTTTACACAACAGTTCAAATTTGATCTTAGGTCAGCTCACCATTTTTTAGATGTGACTTCATTTTTGAAGGTTGAAATCAGATGCCTTCTTTTCTTACCATTATTGTATTTTTCATAGCGTGATTGAATGTTCCTTCTTTGTGCCTCCTATATACAGTGTACAGACTTTATCAGAGCAATGATATATTTTTGTTTATGTGTTTGCCTTTCTCTGTTAGATCAAAACTCCCTGTGTTTCTCATCTTTGTATCTTTAGTACCTGGTGCACTGCCACATAGAGGGCACTCACTAAATATTTGTTGCATGAAGGAAAAAAAAACCCATATATACATTATAAAAATACATTGAGAGGCAACATAGCAGAGAGACTGAATCTAGGCTGCCTTGGTTTGAACCACGTATTAACTTTCTGATCTTGGGCAAGTTACTTGACTTTTTGTGTCTTTGTTTCCTCATCTGCAAAATGGAGATAATAATAGTATCTACTTTATGGAGCTGTTGAGAAGATATAATGAGCTAGTCTGTATAAATTACTTAGAATAATATCTAGCACTTAATACATCCTATGTAAAGGCTAGTTATTATTTCTTTTATATATTCAGTTAAGATCTATTGAGTTCTTTGTGATAAGCACTGCATTAAGAACTCATATACATTATCTATTAAAATTACTACCACAATCCTATAAATAGTTACACTTACACTGTGTAAATGAGGAGACTGGGACTAAAAATGTTTAATATCTTGCCAAATATATCATAACAAGTAAATGATACAGCTAGGATTTGAATTCTTATCTTTCTAATTGATCAATGAAATATTATATCTAATCTTGATTTGGTATATAAGAAATAGATTCATTTATTGATTGATTTTTATGTATTTATGCTACATTTCTGAAATATGACTATATTTACACACAGATATCTTAAAGAGTTAAGTTTGTTTGGCAATTATGTAATGAGTTATATAAGATAAGACAGAGGCTTAAGTTCCTACTTTCTCCCCCTGGCATATTCTCCTAAACTGACAGCACTATATCTGGAAATGCTAAGCTATAAGAAACAATAAACTTATAAATGAAAAGAACCAGATACCTGCCATCTGCTTGGTACTGAAAAATTGATTTATTCACATTCATAGTTATACATTTATTATTTAGTGCACATGGAGTTTGTCATGCAAACTTTAAAGTAAAGGGAATGGTTTAGTATGTGAATGTTCTTTTGTTCTGGGATGTTTTGTCTTTGTGCTTGGGGAAGTAAAGGCTTTGTGGTCTCTGGTAGCTTTGTCTGCTAAGTAAGATCAGCACTAGGTGACATCAAAGGATTTCAGTGTTGTTAGTGTTGCTGCAGTGGTCTCAGTCCCCAACTGACTGTAACTTTTTAGTTTCTCAAACTATAACTTGTGAAATTTACTCGAGAGTGTATCTTTTCTTTTTTAAATGTGATCATTGTTGTAGCCTTAATCTACAAGTACTCAAGGATTTTTCTCAAATTGTCTGTATTTTATTTCATGGTTGTATTTGTTCTTCTCTATATGCCTTTCTGAGACCTCACTAGAAAGCTGTTTTCATCAATACTGCATGTGATTCTGTCCTAACAAGATATAACGCCTGCATGTTTTAATAATCACAGTGTCAGAAAAGAGTTAAGCTTTATAGTCTTGTAGGATTATAAGGCAGCTTTTATAAGATGACTAAGAATTGGACAGTGAGGATGTTGTGAGGTGGTACATGTTCTACCTGGGGAGGGGGGGAAGGTTAGGAGAAAGTCTATTAGGTATTTCTCATATTACCAGTTTTTAGAGTTTTTGCTCTGACTGAGATGCCAGTTTGTAGCAAAGCCATTTAGGGAACAAAGAAGCTAGTTCTGGGAGTGATCTGAACCACCCTCAACTCCAAAACATCCATGATCAAGATTTGTGTTGTATGTTTATGTGTGTGTATGCTTGTCCATCTCATATCAAACCAGCCGTTTCAGAATTAAACTGTCCCATGTATTTAGAGAATTAAGATAACCTTCAGTATCAAGAATGGAATTAAGGGAAAATGAATGTAGAGAAAATCCTTAATTATACAATATTACTCTGGCATGAAAGCAGTGTTAAATAGGAATTGAGCACATTTTTAACTATTAGAGAATGTTTTCAATGTCAGAAACAGTAAACGAAAAGAGTATGGACAGAGAAGACTAGAGCAGCAAGGATCAAACTTTCAGAAGTACCTTTACTTGGGGAGGATGTGGAGAAAAAAGTGAGATAAGCAGCGGTTAGAGACAGGTTCCTAAAGATCAGGGAAGCTGCCAAATCTACCAAATATAAATTCCAAGGGGCTGACACTGTATTACAGAGATTTACAAAAGAGAGAATAAAGAGGAAAAAACTTCCTTTCCCATCTCCCACCACCCTTTTTAAAGGTGTTTAGCATCAAAAAGTCTGGGAGAAAGAGGATGATAGCAGCCCAGTGCTTCTTAGGGCTCTACACCTTGGAAATGGTTTTTGTTGCATATCCTTATTATCTGTCAAAACTGCCTCTTGCTAAATTTCCTTTTGTTTTCCTTGTTGCATTTATCTGGTTTTTCAAACTCTTTGAGGTACAGGGGGTTACAGGGAGGGGGCTCTCATGGAGAGAGCCAGTGTTTTCAGGTGCATGAAGTGATGTGTTTCAAAGGAGACTTTCTATTTGTATCACATGTATAATTAAGGATCATACACAATAGTGTATGATTGTAGCCATGTTCAGTACATTTAATATTTCCTGCAGAGCTGATATGGAAAGTTGGGCTATTAATTAGTAAAGGATTTTGTGGATTTCTCTGTGGGCTAAGCTCAGCAGCAGGTGACATCAAGGGATAATATATCAGGTAGAGAAAATTTTACTGTAGGCACGTTGCTATGCAGAAGTAGCTCCTAAGATCCTTCACCTTAATTGATTATCCAGCTGGAAAAACAAAAACTGGAAGCATACAAGTTGTATGTACAAATTGGATCACTCAGTACGTAGAAGTGTTTCTGTAAATGATGTATGTGAAGACATGTGAAAGATATTATAAAAAGCTGATTCTAGAGTGTATTATTTTTGCAGTGAGGAAAGCGAGAGTGTTGGTTGCTTCCCCTTTGTGGTCTCAGAGCACTCTATTGATACTTCTGTTCTAGCATGTAATAAACATTGCAATTATTTGCAATCTTATTCATTTATTTACTCAGCAGATATTTAGTTAACATCCATTAGGTGTAGGACATTGAGTAGGTGGTAGGGATAGAGAGATAAATAAAATTCCACCCTAAAAGGGTTCTTTGCTTAAGGTAGAAAAGAGGAAGTGTATTTAAAATACAATATTTGTTAAAATAGAGCCTTTAGCAAAAGCCTGAAGTTGCTCAACATATAGTTGCTAAGTGTGTCAACCTAAGCTTAGAGTGCTAAGGAATATAATATAGGGCAACAGTATAAACCTTGTTTGAAGGGGTCAAAGAAGGCTTCCCAGAGGAGGTCACCCTTGAGTTTTCTTGGAGGAGAAGAACGAGCTTGTTGGATGGACACGCAGGGAAAGGGCATTTCAAGCAGGAGAAAAAGCATGTGTGGAGGCACAGAGGAATATTCTAGGAATGTTGAGAAATTGGGTTTGGTTCAAGTCTGCTTAGGTGCATGGAAAGAAATGGCAAGCCTGTAATGGATCTAGAAAAGTAGGCAGGGACCAGAAAGTGAAAGATACAGAGATATGTTTCTTTATTTTATTAGTTTTTTCTCTGCCCCAAATCAGCTTTTGGTTTGTTATACCTTTTTATTGTTTCTTCATTTTCTATTTCATTAATTTTTGCTTTTATATTTATTATTATACTTTCTTTTTCCCCTAGTATCTTTAGTTGAACTCTAAATCATTTATTTTTCATCTTTAGCAAAGTTGTTAGCATTGTCTTTGGCAGGATGTTACAGAAACCTGAACCCGGTGGCTTATTCAAATAAGAGATTAAATTTTTTCAGGAAATCTTGAGAAATTCCTATGCTGTACAACTGCTTGAGATCATCAACAGTCCAGGTTTCCTCTGTTTTTTTCTCTTTAGTGTGTGGCTTTTGTACTTTTGGCTACAGTATAGCTATTCTTGATACAAGCACCACATCTTTGCTTCAGGTTATAAAAAAGACAATTTTATTGGGAAAATATCAGCATTTACAAAATTCCCCACCAAGTAATTCCCACGTACACCTCCTTACTAGGACTGTGTCATCTGGCCACCCCAGCTGCAAGAAAGTTAGCCAGATTGAATGCTTTAATTAAGCACGATGCCTCCTAATGAAGGTTCTGTCAGTCAGGAAAAGGGGAAAATAGATGTTGGGTAAACAATTAGGATTGTCCACTATGCTTATTTTTAATTATCTCTTTATTGTTGATTTTTAATTTTATTACTTAGTGGTCTGAGAGTGTGATTCAACCACATTGATTCTTTGAATTTTTTTGAGAATTCCTTTATGATGTAGTACCTATGAATTTTGGTAAATTTTTTCATGTATACTTAAAAAAAATTAAAATGAACAAAACCAGTCTTTGTTGGGACAAGATTAGACCAAGTATCTCAGTTTTGTTATTAAAATGTTCCATATTCATACTCATTTCTTATCTGCTTGAGCTTTTAGTTTCTGAGAGGTATGTTAAAATATCCTATGAAGTTTCTGGATTGGTTAAATTTGCCCTGTATTTTGTAAGTTTTTATTTGACATATTATAAGGCCATGTTTTTAGATACATACCAGATCATTATTATTTCTTGACAGAATAATTATTATATAGTGTGCATGCAATGCTCTTTTATTTAGACCAGTTGTTTTCAACCCTATCAGGCCCAATGTTCTTTGTATTATCTGGGTTCAAATTCTGGCTCTGCTATTTATTAGATGTATGGTCTTGGAAAAGTCATTTAATCTCTCCTTGCCTCAGTTTCCATAGCTATAAAATGAGGGATATTAATAATACTTGCCTTATAGAATTATTTTTAGGATTAACTGAGTTAATATATATAAAGCAGTTATCCAGCAGAACCTAGTATAATAGCAAGTGGTATAAATTTAGCTACTATAACTTTTTTTTCAATTTTCTTTTTTTATTAATTTTTTTGAGGTATAGTCAGTTTACAGTGTTTTGTCAATTTCTGGTGTACAGCACAATGCTTCAGTCATACATGAATATACATATATTCATTGTGTTTGGATTCAGATAGCAGGAGCAGCACTGCCACTGGTGGTCTGATTTTCTGAACTGTTGACCAGTTCTTAAAGATGTTCTCAACAAAACAAATAATTTTTCCTCAATTTACAGGTAGTTGTGTTCCTAGTAAATTGAGTGTATATTAAAACCATGTAGTATGACTCTGTTTTTATGTAAAATGGAGGTAGAATCCAAGCTTAGGTAATGATAAATAGGTTCTTTGTTTACATGAATGTCTGGCAAGAAATCCCCTGAATAAGTAAATGATTCACTGGCCTTTAGAAAGTGTGTTAGAAGTATCATTTAGCTAACTGTTACTGCCATTGTTTTCTGATAGGGCTTCTACGCACTGCAAGACAAAGATTAATACAATATAGATTCTGGCCTCAAGATGCTTTATAGCCTAGGAAGGAGATATTTATGTACAGAACTCTGTGATGAGTGGTATACTGGTGTTCTGAAAGTTGTTCTGAGGCAGTACAGAGAAGGAAACCAAAAATAGAGAGAGTTAAGGAAGGCTTCAGAGAGGAAGGGGATATTTGAGTGTGCCCTTAAAAGGTAAGTAGAACTTGAGGGGCTAGAAGAAAGAAGAAAAATATCTTATGCAGATGAAAGACAAAATACAATGTTATGAATATGTTCATCTTCTTGTCCACTTGTTTAATGAAGTATGAGGTTTTTTATGATTAGTTTGAAGCAGATTTTTAATCCCTAAATTTCACACATTGTTTTCCTATCAAATTTTCTTAAGTAGTTGCCAGGTGGTTATTGAAGAGCCAAAAGAAAGATAGGTATTCCAAGTGACCAAACTGGGATTAAACAAACTTTCTTAAAAGCAAGCATTTTTTTAGAAAATTAAGAGTGATAGCTTTCAGATGATGGAAAAAAAAAAAAGGAAGAATGACTTTCAGAATGGGGAGCCCTTATTAAAACACAGATGTCTTCTGTAAATAGAGTTGGAAAAATACTGTCAGTGTGTTCTTTGTATATAAATGTCTCTTTTAACTTACCCATGCAGGATCTGAAAAGGAAAGCCACTTCTTTTTCATCAATCACGAGGTGCATGACAACAGAATCATTGATGCACTAGTAAGAGAGTTGGGTTCCAAATCTCACTAAGTGATCTAGAAGAGGGAGAGACAGCCAGTGTCCTGCCTCAGTTCTTCTGATCAGGGTTCCTGTGGCTCTAAGTGTTTTGCTTCTTCCTTCCCCTTCTTCTGTCTGGCCACTCTGAAACATTGTTTCTTTGAATTTTAAGATAAGCTGTGATGTCTGCCCTATGTTAATAGATATGCTAAACTTCTGGGGATATTGTCATTTCAAAGAATTCCTAAAGATTGAAGAGTTAAGTAGATTGTCATATTTTCTTTTGGGATTTTCACTTGGTCAAGCATTTATAACATACTGAAATAATACTCTGAAAATCTGTAGAATGATGACATTTTTGCATAGCAAGTCCCTGTTGTGCAAAAATGAAAATTTTTTAACAAGAAAGTTATGAGGTTCTTATTATTTCAAAATTTTTCTACTGCCTCATTCATAATTTCTAAGTAGGAAATAGATATCTCAGTAAATAATTGAGCTTCTTTTGGGTAAGACAAAATATTTTCTGATAGTCTCATTTTGTTACTACTAAGACCACATTTAGAGGCTGAAAACATAGTTAATTTTCTTGCAAGTATTGTTTTTTTGAAACCTGTGGAGTGTGCATTGAAATTATAAAATAATATTTTTACATGTAAAATAGGTTGAATTCTACCGTGGATGAATGTTTTAAAAGTAGACTTGTCCATATGGGTAAGAGTGTGAGTGGTGTGACTCATGTTTTTTTTGTATCTGACTTGAGTGTGGTAATTGATTATAAGGTACTTTGGGTTGGGTTACTACAATATTAGCTCCAAAAGATTCACGGCCTTCTTTCTATATTTAACATGCAATACTTTTTTTCTTATAGATATATAATTTATGGTGCTTGGGGGATATTTTGAGGACGTGGGTTTAGTGTCCTATAAAGACAGTTTTATAGTTCATTAAGTGTTGTGTAGGTATATGCATGTATCTTTTCTGTGCACAATTAAAATTCCAAAAAAAGAGAACTTTTCCTGTTAGTGTCCTAAGACTCAGCAAAGTTGGCCATAAGAAACCAGCCTAATAAATTTCCCTCATTTTTCCTAAGGTATTAAAAAAAGGACATGATTTCTTGAGATATTATTAACAATGTGTTGCCAGCCAGCTATAATGTGAAACAACAAACAACTTTGGTCTTTGATGGTATTCCAAATCTGTCTTTATGAATGGAAGTAAGACACTAATGTAATCAGAGTCTATACAGAAACATCCCCTACCATACCTATTTTATCTAAATTGGCACTAAAACATCTTGGCATGTACTACATGTGGAGACTTTGACCTCATATATAGCTGTTGCCCTTCAGCCTCTTTTCTTGTTCCATTTTATTTTCTAGGTGCGCCATCGAGCTTCTGGCCAGGTGATGGCTCTTAAGATGAATACGTTGAGCAGTAACCGGGCAAACATGCTGAAAGAAGTGCAGCTCATGAATAGACTCTCCCATCCCAACATCCTTAGGTAATGGTTTTTCCTTCCTTCTGGGGATCAGTGAGAAAGCTGAAACATTATTGGAGACTTGTTAGAATAGTATTAACAGATGAAAAGATGGGTTCAAGATTTCATGCTGAATCTGTCTTGCTGAGATTTAGCTGTGCTATAGATTTTTTCCTGCCCATTGAGACTTAATTTTCTGGTAATTAACTGCATTTAATAAAGCAGCTTCCTTCTGTCTCTCAAATTGCTTTACTCTTAGTAGCTGCTCGTAAGGACCATTTTTTTCCTGTTGCTGAATTAGTAATTTATCCAGGAGAAAAGATTTTAGTGGTTATTTAATTTTCTTAAACTGCTTTAGGAGGAATCACAATTAAATCAGTGAAAATAAAAGTAAAATTATGCCCCCAAGCTATCTACCATTAACTTTTAGCACCCACTTGAGGGCACATAGTACACCTTTTTAAAGGAGAATTATCTGTGTGTATAATAAGGTTATATAATCATTACTTTCTAGTAATCAGTACAGTCAGCCCTTTTTGCTGGCAGATTCTGATGCGTCTATTCAGCCAACCACAGGTTGAAAATATTTGGGAAAAATATCCCAGAAAGTTCCAAAAAGCAATACTTGAACTTGTTGTGCCCAGCAACTATTTACAGAGCATTTAAATTGTATTTATAACATTTACATGGCATTTACACTGTATTAGGTATTATGAGTAATCTAGAGATGATTTAAAGTATATGGGAGCATGTGCATGTGTGTAGGTTATATGCAAATACTATGCCAGTTTATGTAAGGGACTTGAGCATCCATGTATTTTTGTATCTTCACAGTGATAGGGGGTGTGGGTGGCCTAGAACCAATCCCCTGTGGATACCAAGGGGTGTCTGTATCTGAATCTTTCTTGCTCTAATTATCTTGACTTTTTAGTGAGGTGAGTACATTTCTAAATGAAACCAAATAAGAAAATTTAAGTCAGTGTATATTTAAGTAGGGCATATGTGTAAGACAGTTTGAGAAGTTAAAAGTGCTTATTTACTTAGGATTGTTTATTGCTAATATTTATATTACACTAAAGAGAAGTCATATAGCTTAATTGTGATTTACATGTGTGATGAGTGGTAGAAGATTATGGAATTAGATTATACTGCTTACTTGGCTTCCTAGTCCACTACAAAAATGTTCAGCAAGTTATTATGATGACTTTTTTCCCTATCCACAAATCAGATTAACATATTTTTTGAGCATCTAGTATATGCCTAGTGATGTGTCAGACATCCAAAAAGGTATATGGGAAATGGAATGTCTGCTAGCAAGGAATTTACACTCTAACTGGAGAGCTAGGATTTAACACACTTGAAAAGAGAATTAATAAAACCAGCTAGAACACCACCACTCAGATAGAGTAAACTCAAGTGATATAGAAGTTCAGAGGACTGAGAGATCATATTATCTTGGTGGAGTCGGTGAAGTTTTCTCGGAGGAGGGTGACTCAAACTGGAACCTAAATTTTAGTAGGATTTTAGAAGATAGGGAAGGAGCTCAGATAGGAGCAAAATAGTAATAAACAAAGCACAGAAGTAAAAGTGAAAAGCTTTTTGAGGAGTCAGTGAATAAAAACCCATTTGGCTATGGAGAGTGCATAAGAGAAGAAGAATAACAATCCTTCTGTGCCAGAAACCCTTAAGAAAAGGCAAAGGAATTTTGCAGAGCTGAAGATCAACTGCCTAGGAAAGAAGATTGCCCAAAATATGCTTCTAAAGTTAAGGATGGAGCTTATCTATGAAGAAGCTAAACACTGTCACAAAGAATATAGGCAGATGTACAGAACTGAGATTCGAATGGCTAGGATTCCTGGCAAGAAAAGCTAGCAACTTCTATGTTGCCATGTGGGTACCTGTGGAACCCAAATTGGCGTTTGTCATCAGGATCAGAGGTATCAGTGGTGTGAGCCCAAAGATCTGAAAGATGTTACAGCTTCTTTGCCTTTGCCAGGTTTTCAGTGGCATCTTTGTTAAGATCAGCAAGGCTCCAGTTAACGTGCTAAGGATTGTGGAACCATATATTGCATGGGAGTAACTGAACCTGAAGTCAGTAAATGAATTGATCTACAGGTGTGATTATGGCAAAATCAACCAGAAGCAAATTGCCCTGACAGGTAACACATTGCCTGATCTCTTGGTAAATATGGCATTATCTACATGGAAGATCTGATTTATGAGATCTACACTGTTGGAAAATGCTTCAAAGAAGCAAACAACTTCCTGTGGCCCTTCAGATTATCTTCTTCATGAGGTGGAATGAAGAAAAAGACCACCCATTTTTGTGGAAGGTGGAGATGCTGGCAATAGGGAAGACCAGATCAATAGGCTTGTTAGAAGGATGAACTAAATATCTACTATGACTGTTTTTGTAATCTGGTCAGTTAATAAACAGTGACTGCTTTCAGACTGAAAAAGTTTTTTTGACTAATAATAATAATGAGAAAACCACACTATTTATTGAAGGCTTAATTGTATTCTGGATGTTTTATCTGTTTAAAGATTTAATCTTTACAAACTATTCTCCATAAAAGGAACTGAGGCCAAGAGATTATGTGTTAGCCAAGGTCTGTGATTGAGGTCTAGACTCTCTCCACCATGCTTCTCCTAGAAGAACTGAGGATTTGATAGGATAGTATTGGTAGATAAAGGTGGAAAGGTAAAATTGGGCCAGATTATTCAGAAATGCTTTGCATAAAGCCAAGAAGATTATGTATTATGCTCTGTGTATTGGTTTCTGAGCAGGGACTAGATGACAGAGGGTAACTGATGGCAAATGCAGAATGGTTTAGTGTTGGGGAGACTGGTGGCCAAGAGATCAGTTAGGGGACATCTACAATGTTTGAGACTGAGATAAAGTAGTCTTTTTTTTTTTTTCTTTAATTGAAGTATGGTTGATTTACAACATTGTGAGATGGATGAGTCTTGATTTGATGTTCTGCTTAGGGATTTTTAGGCTGGTTATATTTTCATCTTGTTTAAAAAATAGTATGTTTATTGTTTTTATTATTATTGCAGATGTGATACATCATCACCTAGATGATGTTATGGGACATTTAGAAAATAGAATTAGCAAAAATAGGAAATTAAAAATTGCCCTTAATCTCAGCACCTAAGGATCAAACTAGTATTAACATTTGGTGTATTTCCTGCCAATCTTTCTTATTTCACCACTTCTTTTCTTATTCTCTTCATTACTAACTTGACTCTGGTGAGTGCATGGGAAGATTGACTTTAAATAAATTTTATTCCTTCATAGCAAAATTTAAAAATAAAGTTGTTATATAAGAAGTGGAATAGTGTAGTATAATGATTAAAAATGCAGGCTTTAGATTCTAGGTCAAGTTGCCTGGATTCATATCCCAGATCTTGGGAAAGTTTCTTAACTACTGAGATCCTTAGTTTTCCCGTCTATGAAATGAGGGTAATGACAGTAAATCCCTCATAGAGTTGTTATTGAGGATTTTTTAAAATTGAAGTATAGTCAGTTACAATGTGTCAATTTCTGGTGTACAGCATAATGTCCCAGTCATGCATATATATACATATATTCATTTTCATTAAAGTTTATTACAAGATATTGAATATAGTTCCCTATGCTAAACAGAAGAAATTTGTTTTTTATCTATTTTTATATATAGTGGTTAACATTTGCAAAGTTATTGAGAATTGATCAAGTTTGTACATATAAAGCACCTGGAACAGTACTTGGCTTGTGTTAAGTGCCCAGTAAATATTAGCTATTATTAGTTTCTTTTCCTTTGGGTAGTTCTTTAAATGGCTCATTGCAGCCTGTCTTTTATCATTCATTTACTCACCCATCAAACATTTGTTGAGTGTCTACTGCTGAATTAATACATTCGGTGGTTTTCTGCTAGAGTAATGCTATTGAATAGAAATTTCTGTAATAATGGAAGTGTCCTTTATCCATGTTGTCCAATAGCCACATGTGGCTAATGAGCATTGAAATGTGGCTAGTGCAAACAAAGAACTAAATTTTTTATTTGATTTGATTTAAATTGCCACATGAAGATTAGTGGCTCCTATATTGGACAGTCCTGGGCTAGAGCCATGTACATCTTTGCTCTTGTTTCACTAAATACATTTGTGTTCCAGCCTAGAATTGTAGTGGTGTGATGTCTCCTTCATCTACTTTATTAGCTTATCTCTTTTTGGTCCCATTGCTCAGGAATGACACACTCCTCCCTTTTAACTTACAATAAGTAATATTCTTTGTTTTCAGATAAGTTTTCCAATATATAAAAGATAGTGTCAATTCTATCTTGATCTTCACCATAAGCCAAAAAATGAGATAATGTGTTTAAAATGAATGGAGCTGTTATAATCCACAGTAATCATATAATACATGAAAATTATTATAATTATTGTTAGCCATGGTGGGTTTGTACTCTTTTTGGTGATTCTTTTTGTTCTGCATAAGTCATCTGTCTCAAATATACTGCATTTAAAAGCCTGAAAGTGGATTACTTTTTAAAAGAAGCTTCTAATTGTTTATATCTTTCATGTTTTCATGTCTTTACTTTCATTATGTATTTTGAACACAACAAAAGGAAATTATCCTGCCAGTTGCCTAGAGCAAGCAGAGTCCTCTTGGCTTTTGTTACCCAGAGGAATGCTATAGAAGTAGAAGCATTTATTGTACTTCCCTAGGCTGCCTTAAATATCAAACTAAGCATAACTTTGTTCCATTCTCAAAACTCTTAGAATTTTTATTTCCTAAGTGCTTTTCTACTTGTCTTACAAATTTACTGTTAATACTTTATTTTTTTTATAATTCATTTTTTTGGGTTACTATTTGTTAGTATGGCTCTTAGTCTGTTTTTAAGCTGTTAATACTATAAGCTTTCTTTTATAGGTGCAGGAGCTGAAGGAGAAATATGAACCAAAATTTTCCCTCAGATTGACACTATGAGATTTAATTTGCAAAGAATCCATCTCTTGGAACCCTAGGATTTTCCCAGACATACCTCCTCTGGGGCTGACCCCAGGAGGGAGGTTGCTGAGTAGTGAGGCTTTTGGTTTTGATCTCTGCTTCATCCAGCCAGAGCAGCTCCACTTTTTATCTGTTTTACATTGAATTTCTGTATAAGAGTTTTGAAGAAAGGATCTCTTACTTAAAAACAAAGAAAAAGTTGAAAATCATTGCTTTAGTGATTTGGAAGGTCTACTTGGGAAAGAACGCTATCCGCGTGACCTGCCAGATGGTAGGCATCTAATCCTTTGGGCATGGCTTGGTCCTCTGCTGGCACAGCTATTCTGTGCCCAGCAGGAGTGAGTGAGCTAAACTTTTGCAGTTTTATTTCTCTCTTTTTCTTGACCCCCAACTTCCTTACTTCCTCTTTTCCTTTTATCTTTCTCCCTCCTAAGATTTCTAGTTGGATGGAAGAGTGAGCCTGGTGAGTCATAGAGGCAGTAGGTGTGCAAATTTTGTTTGTGTGTATGTATTTTTTAAAAATACATGGATACAGTTAAGATTGGTTATTTTATCATCAGTTGCTCTAACTTATCAGTTAAAAAAAATAAAGAACAATAAAGTGCTTTGTCGAGTGCAGGGACTGATTGTTTGGGCCTCTTGTGAATAAGGTTGTTTATGCCAGGAAGTCTTATGCTCAAGATCCGTAACCCAATTCCATGCCCTGCTCACTTCCACTCCCAAATGGCATTTTTGAGAACCTGTACCAAGATTTGTTCTCATACCTCTTTGTTATTCTTCATGCCATGAGAAATTTAATATTTCTTTTCGACTCCTTGCTCACATTCTCATGTTTGCTTTTATTTAGGTCACATTCTGAATTTATTTTCCTATCTACCAGTTTTTGTTCAGAATTGTTTTAGCTCCCTTTCAAAATCCATTTGCAACCATATGACTGCCATTTTGTTAAAATGAAGACTATGCTTTCAGATCACCAAATATTTGCCCAGCCCTGTGCTAGGTAATATCATGTTGATTACAGAAGTAGAGGGCTGTTGTCTCCCAGATAATCTCCTTAGGAAGCAAACTGTACATCTAGGAAACAGACTAATATCAGCTAATACTATGAGGAGATGGCAAGATGTTTTTCCTAATCTCAGTTATTAAGATAGCAGTCTTTCCAGTTACCCATTTTGAAAATCCCAAAGTCATCTTTAGTTATTCCTTTTATTCTTTGCTTCTAATCAGAAGCTAAGGTCTTCATTCTAAATCTTCAGAGACTTCCCTTATGCATCTGTCGGTTCAGTCCTCCTTCACTTTTGCCTGGAGTGAATTATTTTCCCTGTCTTTTTCCCTCCCCTCACTCCACCACCACCCCTGCCTTTCACTTTTCCTTATACATAGCTCTGATTGTATAGCTTCTTTCTTTTTCTTTCCTTTCCTTTCCTTTCCTTTCCTTCTTTCCTTTCCTTTCCTTTCCTTTCCTTTCCTTTCCTTTCCTTTCCTTTCCTTTCCTTTCCTTTCCTTTCCTTTCCTTTCCTTTTTCTTTCCTTTTCTTTCCTTTCCTTTTCCTTTCCTTTTTCTTTTCTTTTCTTTTCTTTTCTTTTCTTTTCTTTTCTTTTCTTTCTTTCTTTCTTTCTTTCTTTCTTTCTTTCTTTCTTTCTTTCTTTCTTTCTTTCTTTCTTTCTTTTTCTTTCTTGCCTTTTTAAAAAAATTGAAGTATAGTCGATTACAATGTATAAATTTCTGGTATACAGCACAATGTCCCAGTCTTGCATATACATACATATTTTCATTTTTATACTTTTTTCCATTAAAGGTTATTACAAGATATTGAGCATAGTTCCCTGTGCTGTACAAAAGAAACTTTTTAAAACCTATTTTTATATATAGTGGCTAACATTTGTAAATACTAAACTCCCAAATTTATCTCCTCCCACCCCCTTTCCCTGGGGGAAAGATTGTTCACTATGTCTGAGAGTCTGTCTCTGTTTTGTAGGTGAGTTCATAGTGCCCCCCCCTTTTTTTTAAGATTTCACATATGAGTGATATCATATGGTATTTTTCTTTCTCTTTCTGGCTTACTTCACTTAGAATGATGATCTCTAGGTCCATCCATGTTGCTGCAGATAGCGTTATTTTATTCTTTCTTATGGCAGTATTCCATTGTGTAAATATACCACAATTTCTTTCTTTATCCAGTCATCTGTCAATGGACATTTAGGTTGCTTCCATGTCTTGGCTATTGTATATAGTCCTGCTATGAACATTGAGGTACATGTATCTTTTCTCATTAGAGTTCCCTTTGGATATATATGCAGAAGTGGGATTGCTGGATCATATGGCAAGTCTATTTTTAGTTTTTTGAGGAATCTTCATACTGTTTTCCATAATGATTGCACCAAACTACATTCCCATCAGCAGTGTAGGAGGGTTCCCTTTTCTCCACACTCTCTCCAGCGTTTATCGTTTGGACTTTTGAATGATGGCCATTCTGACTGGTGTGAGGTGATACCTCATTGTAGTTTTGGTTTGCATTTCTCTGATAGTTAGTGATATTGAGCATTTTTTCATTGTTCAGTGGTCTCTTGGCCATTCATATGTCTTTACTGGTGTATAGCTTATTTGTTAAAAACCTTTTGTGGCTCTCATTGATTTCACAGTTGAGTCAAAAATTCTTTAGACTGACAGTTAATGTCTGATCTGTTTTCCAGCTTTATCTTTGACTATTCCTCTTATGCACTTAACACAACTTCATGATTTCCTAATTGTGTTCTCTTGGACAAGTTATTTGATGTCTGGGCTTTGGTTTCTCCCATTGTTGAAAGAGGGAAATGGACCAGATCAGTGGTTAGAAATCACATTGAATTGATGTTGAATAATTTTTAAATGGTCAAGTTTAGAAAATATATTATCTCAGGATGTGTGTGTTGTCCAGAATAAATGAGAAGTGTTTAAAGTGCATCTTTCTGATTTTATTATTGTAATCCTAGTGAGTAACTAGGTCAAAAAGTATCAATATAACTCTCAAAGCAGATTTTATAATACTAGTGTATTGGTAAGGGGGTCTTAATATTTTTTTCTCTTCTCTGAACTGAGATAGAATGATTCAGGAATTGAGTTTAAGTTCTAATTTCATATAACCAGAAAAAATTTATAAAATAAAATATGGTATAAGCTTTGGTACTATTTATGTCATTGTCTGTGGATAGTGAAAGAAGATGATTTAAAAAAAATTTATTGAGATGTAACTGACATATGCTAGAAGATGATTTTTAATATAAACAATGAGTGCCATTTACTGAGTGCCTATTATGGACCACTGTTGATCATTTTCCTGCCCCACCCTCATTTTTCCTTTCTAGACGTCTCAGCAAATGTAATTGCTTTTCATCTGTTACTTAGGCCAAAGTAACAAAAATACTTAGGAGTCATCCTCAATATCTTTCCTTCACACCTTACTTCAAGCCATCAAGTGGTTCAGCATTATTTTTTAAGTATGTCCTTGCTACATCCACAGCCACCATCCTAGTTCAACCCTCCTAATTGATCTCCCAGATTCCCCTCTTGCCCCACAATAGCCAGACTGAACTTTAAAAAGGTAAATCAGATCATACCATCCCCTCCTGCTGTGTTTGCTTATATGACTTTTTGTCACCCTTCAAATGAAATCCAAACTCTGGGCTTTGATGCACAAGGCCTTAAATGATTTGACCTGCCTGCATCTCTGACCTTATTTTGATCACTTCTTTTAGCTTACACCATCCTAACCACCCATAATTACTGGCCTTTTTATTTCTTAAATACACCAACCTCTTTCCCACTTCAAAGCTTTTGTACTTACTTTTCCTTTTTCTTATACTGTCTATTTATCCCAGAACCATATGGCATGCTGCTTCTAAGATATCTCCTCCCTCAAACAGACCTTGTTGACTAGCCTGTCTAAAGTAGCTATCCAGTATCACTATCCCCTCATTCTGCTTTGTCTTCATAGCTCTAATCATCTCTGAAAATATCTTGTTCATTTATTTGTTTGCTTATTATTTGTAGTCTTCAGTATAGGGTGAGCTCCCTGAGGGTAGGATTTTATCTTGTTCACCATTATATTTACAGTACCTGTAAAATGGGTGTCTATAGAAGCAGATACCAGATAGAAGCAAGCCAGTTTGCGTCACAGAAACCTACAAAATCAACAGTTCAGCTCTGGAACTAAAGGTGGATGTTAGGCTAGGGCTGAAAAGTTGAAAATCTTTTCAGGGGTTAACTGGGCCTAAAAGTCACCATCCCCTTTCATTGCAACTAATCAGTTAAATCTCACCCACCTAAGAGATGAGTTTTTATTTTTGGAAAAAAAATTGAACCAGAAATGCTTCATACTAGGTAAGCATCTAACATGACAGAATATAGGGAAGGAATGCCATGCTAAGAAGAGGGAAGTGGAGGGATAGTCTGCATGCTGAATATTGAGGTTCTTGAGACTTCTAGTCCTCTTCTATTACTTGGCTCTAAGCAGGTAAGAATCATCCCATCCCACTCATACCCCCACTATCTGCCAGGAAATTGGTGAATTTGGAGAAGTTGAATAGCCCCAAGTGAAAGAAGAAAAATTAAAAATGTAACCACCAAAGTACCTTAGAATTATTATCTTCTAAACATATGTATGTATATATCCTTCTAGGAGGTTAAAGATACTGCATCAATGAAAGAATAGTATACTGTAAAACTGGAACAGAGAACCACAAAGATTCTCAAAGATTCTTGGAAATTAAAAAAATATGATAAATAAAACCATTTGACTAGAAGGTCAAGGAGGTAAAGCTGAGGAAATCATCCATTAATAGGGAAAAATCAAAGATGGAAAATACGAGAGAAAAGATAAGAAAATTAAAGGATCAATGCAGGAAGTCTCTTTTTGACTAATACAAGAACATTTTCTGCAATGGAAGGGTATGAACTGCAAACTGAAAGGGCCTACTAAATGCCCAGCACAATGAATGAAAAAAGACCCACCCTAGAGTGTGTATGGGTAATTAAAATAAGATTCTGAGCACTTCCACAGAGGGAGAACAAAACAAAACAAAACAAAGCAGATGCCATACAAAGGATTGAAAGTTATAATGGTATCAGACTTCTCAACACCAGCTCTGGAAGCTATACTAGTGGAACAGTGCTTTCTGAAAGGAAATTATTTCCTGCTTAGAATTCTATATCCAACCAAACTACAAGTCAGGCATGAGAGTAAAGACATTTTCAGACATACAAGATTTTGAAAACTTAACCTCTCATGTGTCCTTTCTTATGCAGCTACTAGAGGATGTGTCCCATCAAAACAAGGGGATAAACAAAACAACAAAGTAAACATAAAAAGGAAGGCATAAGATCTAGGAAGAAGGGTGATAGCAAGTTCCAGGGTGCCTCCTGGACAACAGTCTAGAGAATAAGTAGTCCAAATTGGAGTAGAAGGATCAAGAACTCCAAGAGAGAGATTGGGGAGTAAGGTTTGAGGGAAGAGTTCATAGATTTCCAGATGTGTTTGACAGGGTGGAAATTCATATATAAAAGAATTCTCTTGGAGGCTTTGGGAGGAATTAGTGGTAGGTGTATAATAACTAAGCAAATGAAAAATTGGGCAAAACATTTAAAAACTGTGCAAGAAATAAAATGTAATTATAATGCACTACTTGGCCTAGTAGTGACTATAATCAGTCATAATAATGTAAATGCTGAGTTTTGATTTGTTTCTTCTGAATATTGATTTTACCCCAAATTGTCTAATAACAATATTGGAAAGGAGATAATTTAAGAGGGCAGAACCCTCAGCTTCCATACAGGAAAACCTGTAGAAGGTCAGAAATAGCAGAAGTATGTTAGTTAGCTAGAGCTACGTTGGTAAATAGAAGAAGCAACTAAAACAGTTGAAAGTGGTTCCCTCAGAGGAGTAAGATTCAGTAGTGATATGGGCAGGCCAGGGTACTATTAATTTTCTTTATATACCTATTTGAAGCTATGTAAGTTATAACTGAGGAAAATTAAGTTAGGAGGCAATTGCAGTAATCTAGAGAGAGCTTGGACTATGAGTAGCAGTGAAGGTGGAGAGAAGTAGTTGGGTTTTGGTTGTGTTTGAAAGTAGAGGCAATAGAATTACCTAATGGTTTAGGTGTGGAATATTAGCATAAGAAAGGAGGAGTCAAGGTTGACTCCTGTTTAGGTTTTTGACTTGAAGGACAGGCAGAATTGAATTGCCAGTAACTACACTGGGGAAGACTGCATAGGAGACAGGTTTGGGGATAGGAGATCAGAAGATATCAAGTTGATAGTTGGGTAAACAAGTTTGGAATTCAGAGGAGAGGTTCAGGATGGTTGTGTCTCTTAGTAGTTAGGGGACCAGGCAAGTTATATAACCTCTGTCATCTCAGTTTTCTCATCTGTAAAGTAGAGAATAATAATAGTACTATTGTATCATGTTGATGAGAGGGTTAAATGAAATAATGTCCACAAAGAGCTTATCACAATGCAAGGCACTAAATCTTAACTATTATTTTTAGTATTGTTGTTGCTATTATTATGATCATCTAAAGCGTCATATATTAAGGCTGTATAGCATAAAGCATCCTAAGAGTTAAGGATCCAGTTTTGACTGCCATTTGCTAGTTGTGTGACCTGGGGGAAGCCACTTAATCTCGGTTCAGTTTTCTTATCTGTTAAATGGAGATAATAATAGTACCTACTACATAATGTCTTCATAAGGGTTAAATGAGGTAATCCCTATAAGGTATTTAGAACAGTGTCTGATGCATTGTAAGTGCTCAGTAAATGTTGTCTACTATTATTATTATTTGTCTGTGAACTCCTTAAAGAAGGGACCATCATGTTTATTTCTGTGGCCCCCAATTAATCCTCATTGCCTGGCACTGTGCTTAGTATCTATGGGACAGGCAGTGAAAAAAAGAAGTGTTCTGTTTATCTATGGAGGGTACAAATCTTGCACATAGTAATTTCTTGATATGTACTTACTAGATTGAATTGTTCTCTTTTTTCTATATATTTCTTCCACTTTGGGAGTTGGGGAAGAAATAATTGTGAGAGTGTTGTTTCAGAAGTATGCTCACTTAAATTGGAGTTTCTGTTTATATTTTGCTATTTTGGTGTGAGTTTATGAGTAATCTTAGAATAAAGGATAAATTTGGGAAGGAAGAAGAAACTTTTTCAGTGCTTGGGGAGACAATCTAGATACTTGGGTTTGTGGATATTAGTTTTCTTCTAAACTTCCTGAATTTAGAAAAAAAGCATTTTGGGAACATTTAAAGTCACTGCATATGTGTGTATTAATAGTTCTGCCTTTGTCAGGAGACTTGGTATTTTGCTGCTTACATGGCAGTTTTGAGCAATGTGGTTTAAAATTTTCTATGAAATAAAGAAAATACAGAGTGGATTCATTCTTGGTCTCATTTTACTTTCAGTTGCTATTCAAGATAGAGGATATTTGTCTTTCTCTCAGAAATCTAGAATGTTTTTGTATTTATTAAACTGGCTTAGTATTCATAAGCAAGCAGATCTAATTTTAACCTTTTAGAGATTTGTATTGTTTCATAAAGAAAATATAAAATTTGGCCATGAACTTGATTTGTCCTCTTGTTACTATATGTAGTAATATTGACATGATCTAGTGATTGCTGAGGAATGTTTGTTCTGCCTTTAGTGATCTTAAAATTGGACTATAAAAACCATGGACAGAAGAGAGAAAGCCAGACTGAACCAGCTCTGTTTAGTGTCACCTGATGTGAGGCTCTGGTGGTTAATGTCTGCTCAGCTCAGTTTTCCTTATGAGCTCTCATATCTAAGACCTAGCACAACCAGTTTTCCATGATGTAATACCTCTAAAACACGTTTGAACTGCAGCAAGCCTTACCCAAGGATATTACTGCTTTTTTTATGGATCTAGATTCATAGCTCTCTTGAGATCTGAGCCATTGCCCTCTCTTCTCCTTTTTGGTTATTGCTAATTTTTTCTAGTCCAAGAGAGTGTTGGTATCTTTGCTTTATTTGGGAGTAAAATGCAAAGCAATTCATTTTAGTGTCACATGTTAGAGTTTAGTGGAATCTCTTAGAGTATGTTGCAGGGCCTTGCCTTCCAGAATTATAGGAGGAAATCAGTTAAAAATATATTAAAACTTCTGGAAAAACTTTTTTAAAGAAAAGTAAACGAATCTAAGTAGGTTTCAGATGTAGGCCTTTTAGAAAGTGTCTTAATATTAAAAAACATGCCCACATTTTAATATTCTATTATAGATTTATTTCAGGCCTCTTAATTGTCTTTACCAAACTTTGGAGTCAGATGTTTTTCTGGAAAGACCAGTACAAGTCAGAAGAACTTCTACAATGTAGATGCTGCTTTTATTGCTCAAAGTTGGCAGTAGAAAGGCTTGTAAAACAAATCAGTAAGATTTTTATTGGTTTTCAAATAGACATTTCTTTTTTATGAATCAAAAATTAAGTTATTATTGAACCTCTGGCCTTTTTCTTCCATACCCATTGTCACAGAACAAAACAAGCTTTGGAGCCAAATGGATCCAGATTCCACTACCTTCCCCAATCTTTGTCAAGTCACCTAAATACTCTGAACTTCATTTTCTTGGTAATAAGATGGGGTTAATTTCATCTCAGGTAATACATGTAAAACACGTAGCACAGTTTCCAGGTATATTATAGGTGAACAATGAGTAGTAATTTTCTTGACAGCTTTGATGCGGTGGCCTCAGAACTCTTACTAGGTCCTGTTATGCAGTATTGAGGAGGTCCAAGTCTAATAGTAGTGTCAGTGGTTGTTTGTGGGGGTTTTTTAGTTTTTGTTTTTCAGAATGAGGACAGATAGATGTGTTTTAGACTGCTGTCATACCTCATCCTCACCCTTCTGTTTAGGTAATAAATTTTTGAGGAGGGATAACATTTAAACTTTAATGTTAACTCTGAGCTTTATACATAGCTGTGTGAGTTCAATAAATATTTGACTGATTGGATGTAAATGCCACCAAGGAACATAATTATGTTATTTCCCTTATGCTTGTTTAGAAAGAGTCAGAGCCCAAAGTCTATACTAGATCTGTGAGCAATATGACATAGGATAGTGACCCATACAATTTTTTGGTTATGTATCCATTATTAGTTTTCTATGGCTGCTGTAGCAAATTACCACAAATTTAATGACTTAAAACAACATAAATTTATTACCTTATAGTTCTATAGGTCAGAAGTCTGATGGGTCTTACTGGGCTAAATTCAAGGAGGGCTGTGTTCTTTTCTGGAGGCTCTAGGGGGAGCCTTACTTTTTCAGCCTCTAGCGGCTGTTTTGCCTTCCTTGGCTTGTTGTCCCCTTCCATCATTAAAAACAGCAATGACTTGTTGAGTCTTTTCCACATTGTGTCCCTCTGATACTGACTCCTCTGCCTCTCTCTCCCACTTTTGAAGACCCTTGTGATTACATCATACTCACCTTTTACTAATCCAGGATAATCTTCCTAATTTAAAGTCAGCTGATTAGCAGTCTTAATTCCACCTGCAGTTTAATTTATTCCACTTGCTATCTAACATAATGTTCACAGGTTCTGGGGACTGGGACATGGACATCTTTGGACATCTTTGGTCTACCATAGTGTCTCATTAGGAAGACATTCTCGAGCACATCCCCAGGTGCTACTGTCAATCCATGTTAAATATGAGTAAAGCTCAACTTTTTTTATATTTTAAAAAAAGTGAAAAATTCAATTTTCTTCCCACACTTCAGTGGATAATCTTGGTCATTCCCCAATTTTGAAGACGGCTGGCTAACAGTAGGGCCTAGAAAGTTCCTGCCTTTGAATAAGAATTTTAACTTTTAATTGAATTAAGTAAATATTTACTGAGCACTGACTACGAACAAGGCAGTGTTTTAAGTATATATAGAGACACAAAACTGCATGGTGTATTTAGTCCAGATGGGCTAACTACTGTCATAGACAATTTGAAATCTTACTGGCTTAAAAGCTTATTTCTTACTCATGTCCCAGTCCAATTCATGTTGAGTGGAGGTTGAAGGGGAGCTCTTTTTAACATAGCACAGGGCCTCAGATTTTTCCGTTGGATCTTCTGCATCTGCTGGCAAGTGAAGGAAGAAAATATAGAGGCTAGGGTTAGATTTTTAATGGGACAGACCTGGAAATGATATAATCACTCCTGCCCCTATATCACTGGCCAGAACTCAGTGTTATGGTCTTAACCAACTGTTATAGACACTGGGAAATGTAGTCTACTTCAAAAGGAAAAGAGATGTGAACAAGTAGCCATTCTCTTCCACACATAACATTGCTGCCCTCAAGAACCCTCTGAGTAGAACGTGATGTAGAGGGCAAACCTGATAAGTGTTACAATAGCAGTTTAAGTAGAGTGATATGAGCATATAGGGAAGGGAAAGATTAATTTTAATTAGAAAGATGGACTAATTCTATCAACAATATAGAAGTTGGAGATCAGGACATATTTAGGAGGGGCAGGTTATATAACTAAAACAGAGAAACCCGGTGGATGTAACAGGAGATAAAGTAAGGAAGGTTGGGTCAGATCATTCAGATTCTTGAATAATATGCTAAGGAATTTGGACTTTGATTAGGAGCTGTGAGCTGCCGCAAAAAGTTTTTAAGTAGTCAGTAGTTTCGTAAGGGAAGGGGTTGTGTCTTGTTCATCTTTATATTCCTTTTATAACTATATGCAGAGGTAATATAATGTTGTCGTCAAGAGCACAGACTTTGGAACCCACTGTTTAGGTTTGACTTCTGACTCTGCCACTTATTAGTTGTATGACTTTGGGCCAGTTACTTAATTTCTCTGAATCTTAGTTTATTTATCAATTTGACTGAGATAATAAAAGTGTTATTGGGTTATTGTGAGAATTAAATGAATATAGTGTATAGTGCTTAGGACAATACCTAGACTCTTTAAGTGCTCTTTAAGAGTTAGTTGTTATCAGACTCATTGTAACCATTACCAGTGCCTGGCACATAGTAGGCGCTCAGTAGTTTTTGAGTGTCCAGAGGTATGTTTTAAATTTATCCGGCAAGTGTTTATATACTGTCATATGCCAGGCAAGAGAATGCTGTTGAGAAGCTTATGGTCTAGTAGGGGAGATGTAAGTCATGTTATAAAACCATCAAAGGTAGAAAATGATGATGCTGTAACAGAGTAGTGTGGATGGAGTGCCTTGGTAATTTAGAAGCATGCCAGTTCAGAAATACTTCTACTTAGAGTGAGCCACATTTGTTTGGTAGGAAAGGAAGTATTTGAAATGGACTTTGAGGTACAACCTATGTGGAAATGAGGGGAGGGGCATTCTAGGCAGTAGAAACAGCTTGAGAAGAAAAAGGCAAGGTATGGAAAAGCATGGTTATGACACATTATGGGAAATGTTAAATCATTCTACAGGAAAGACAGACAAATTAAGTCTCTGGTCTAGGTCTAGTTTACCAGTAGTATCAGAGTTGGGAGTTTCCTGTTATAGTCTTACTAACTTCACAATAGTGATCAGCCAGCTGTCTTTGGTCTAAACTGAGCCTTATTATTCAATATATGGTCCATGGACCAAGCAGCATTAGCATCACCTGGGTGTTTATTAGAAATTCAGATTCTTGGGTTCTCCCTGACCTATAGAATCAAAGCCTACAGTTTACATCATTTCTAAGTGATCTATTTCCACATTAAAATTTAGGAAGCACTGATCTAAAAAACAAAAGCAATGTGAATATGTATATAAAATGAAATTAAAAATAACAAAGTTGAATAATCACTCACTTTCAAGCACATGCATTAAGTAGCACATGCATTCTTTAACACCCCACTTACATCAATGGACAGATCATCCAGACAGAAAATCAATAAGGAAATACTCATCTTAAATGACACATTAGACCAGATGGACTTAACTGATATTTATAGTGCATTCCATCTGTAAGCAGCAGAATACACATTCTTCTCAAGTGTACATGGAACATTCTTCAGGATAGAGTGCATGCTGGCCCACAAAGCAAGCCTTCGTAAATTTAAGAACACTGAAATCATATCAAGCATTTTTTCTGACCACAATGCTGTGAGATTAGAAATCAACTACAAGAAAAAAAACTAGAAAAACCACAAATACATGGAGGCTAAATAATATGTTACTAAACAACCAATGCATTACTGAAGAAATCAAAGAAGGCAAAAAATACTTAGAGACAAATGAAAATGCAACAATCCAGAACCTCTGGGAGGCAGCAAAAGGAGTTCTAAGAGGAAAGCTTATAGTGATACAAGCTTATCTCAGGAAACAAAAGCAATCTCAAATAAACAACCTAACTTTACACCTAAAGCAATTGGAGAAAGAACAAATGAAACCCAAAGTTAGTAAAAGAAAAGAAATCATAAAGATTAGAGCAGAAATAAATGAAATAGAAATGAAAAAACAATAGAAAAGGTAAATTAAAAGCTGGTTCTTTGAAAAGATAAACAAAATGACAAACCTTAGCCAAACTCATCAAGAAAAAAAAAGGAGATGGCCCAAATTAATAAAATCAGAAATGAAAAAGAACAGAAATACAAAGTATCATAAGTGACTACTATGGGCAACTATATGCCAACAAAATGGACAACCTAGAAGAAACAGACAATTTATTACAAAGGTACAATCTCTCGAGACTGAACCAGGAAGAAATAGAAAATATGAATAGACCAATCACCAGCACTAAAATTGAATCAGTAATTTTGAAACTCCCACAAATAAAAGTCTAGGACCAGATGGCTTCACAGGCGAATTCTAGCAAACACTTAAAGAAGAGTTAATGCCTATCCTTCTAAAGCTATTTCAAAAATTTTCAAAGGAAGGAGCACTTCCAAACTCATTCTATGAAGCCATCATCACCCTGATACCAAAACCAGACAGAGATATCATGAAAAAAGAAAATTCCAGGCCAATATCACTTATGAATGAATATAAATGCAAAAATCCTCAACAACATACTAGCAAATTGACTCCAATAATACATTAAAAGGATTGTACACCACATGATCAAGTGGGATTTATCCCAGGGGTGCAATGATTTTTCAGTATCCACAAATCAATCAACGTGATACACGACATTAACAAGTTGAAGAATAAAAACCATATGATCATCTCAAAGACAGAAAATCTTTTTTTTAACATTTTTTATTGATTTATAATCATTTTGCAATGTTGTGTCAAATCAGAAAATCTTTTGATAAAATTCAACACTTATTTATGATGAAACTCTCCAGAAAGTGGGCATAAAGGGAGCATACCTCAACATAATAAAGGCCGTATATGACAAACCCACAGCTAACATCATACTCAGTGGTGAAAAGCTGAAAGTATTTCCTCTAAGATCAAGAACAAGACAAGGATGCCCACTCTCACCACTTTAATTCAACATAGTTTTGGAAGTCCTAGCCACAGCAATTAGAGAAGAAAAAAAAAAAAAAAAAAAAGAAATAAAAGGAATCCAAATTGGAAAAGAAGTAAAACTGTCACTGTTTGCAGATAACATGATACTATACATAGAAAATCCTAAAGAGGTGACCAGAAAACTGTTAGAGCTCATCAATGAATTTGGTAAAGTTGCAGGATACAAACTTAATATACAGAAATCAGTTGTATTTCTATATACTAACAACAAAATAGCAGAAAAGGAAATTAAGGAAACAATCCCACTTACCATTGCATCAAGAAGAATAAAATACCTAGGAATAAAGCTACCCAAGGAGGCAAAGGACCTGTACTCTGAACACTATAAGATCCTGATGAAAGAAATTGAAGACAACACAAACGGATGGAAAGATATGCTGGATGGAAAGATATGCCGTATTCTTGGATTAGAAGAATCACTATTGTTAAAAAGGCCATACTACCCAAGGCAATATACAGATTCAGTGCAATCCTTATTAAGTTACCAATGACAGAACTAGAACAAAAAAATGTTAAAATTTGTATGGAAACACAAAAGATCCTGAATAGCCAAAACAATCTTGAGAAAGTAAAACAGAGCTAGAGGAATCACACTCCCTGACTTCAGACTATACTACAAAGTTTCAGTAATTAAAAGAGTATGGTACTGGCACAAAAACAGACACACAGATCAATGGAACAGGATAGACAATCCAGAAATGAACCCATTCACTTATGGTCAGTTAATCTACAACAAAGGAGGCAAGAATATACAATGGAGAGAAGACAGTCTCTTCAATAAGTGGTGCTGGAAAAACTGGACAGCTACATGTAAAAGAATGAAATTAGAACATTAACACTATATACAAAAATAAACTCAAAATGGATTAAATACCTAAATGTAGGCTGGATACTATGAAACTCCTAAAGGAAAACAGAGTCAGAATACTCTCTGACATAAATTGCAGCAATATTTTTTCATCCATCTCCTAGATTAATGGAAATAAAAGCAAAAATAAATAAATGGGACCTAATTATTTATTTATTTGTGTTTAGTGGAGGTACTGGGGATTGAACCCGAGACCTTGATGCATGCTAGGCACACGCTCTGCCACTGAGCTTCCCCCACCTCATGGCACCTAATTAAACTTAAAAGCTTTTGCATAGCAAAGGAAACCATGAACAAAATGAAAAGACAGCCTACAGAATGGGAGAAAATATTTGCAAATGATACAACTGACAAGGGCTTAATTTCCAAAATATACAAACAGCTCACATAGCTTAATATCAAAAAAACAAACAACCCAATCAAAAAATGGGCAGAAGTCCTTAAATAGACATTTCTCCAAAGAAGACATCCAGATGGCCAACAGGCACATGAAAAGATGCTCAGCATCACTAATTGTTAGAGAAATGCAAATCAAAACTACAATGAGGCAATACCTCACACCAGTCAGAATGACCATCATTAAAAAGTCTACAAATAATAAATGCTGGAGAGGGTGTGGAGAAAAAGGAACCCTCCTGCACTGTTGGTGGGAATGTAAATTGGTACAGCCACTATGGAGGACAGTATGGAGGTCTCTTAAAAAACTAAAAATAGATTTACCATATGATTCAACAATCCCACCCCTGGCATTTAGCTGGAGCAAGCTAAATTCAAAAAGACACATGCACCCCAATGTTCACAGCAGCACTAATTACAATAGCCAAGACATGGAAGCAACCTGAATATCTATCAACAGATGAATGGATAAAGAAGGTGTGGTATGTATATACGAATATTACTTAGCCTTAAAAAAGAATGAAATAATGCCATTTGCAGCAACGTGGATGGACCTAGAGATTATCATATTAACTAAAGTAAGTTAGACAGAGAAAGGCAAATATCATATGATATCACTCATATGTGGAACCAAAAAAAAAGCCACAAATTTTATTTATAAACCAGAAATAGACTCACAGACGTAGAAAACAAACTGTGATTACCAAAGTGGAACGTAGGGGGAGGGATAAATTAAGAGTTTGGAATTAACAGATACATGCTACTATATATAAAACAGATAAACAATAAGGACCCACTGTATACCACAGGGAACTATATTCAATTTCTTATAAGCTACAGTGGAAAATAATCTGAAAATATATGTATATATATGTATGTATATGTATAACTGAATCGCTTTGCTGTACACCTGAAACTAACATTGTAAATGAACTACACTTCAATAAAAAGATCTAAAAATTAAAAAAAAATTCTTTCTTCCTGAGCTAAGTAATTCTAGCTAGTGTGATTTTGGGTGGTGGTAAATGGAGAATAAGAATCATTCAGAATATAATTTTTTTTAGATTCTGTCTCATCCCCCAAAATATTTGAGGCTGCAGCCACGGCTTAGATTTTGACAAAAGTAGCAATAAAATTTTCAGTGAAAATTTACTGTTGATATTAAATGCTTTTGTAGGCATGTATCACTTCCCTGTTAAGGATGAGTAATACTTCCCTTTTAAAGTATATTCTTTTTATAGCAACTGGAATGATTAGCTCTGTTCAAGCTCTTCTTCCAATGTAGATCTAACGCTTGTCTCAGCTTGCCAGCTCTGTGACACCATTTTGAATGTGCTGGTGGTGGAAAGGAAATGAGGTTGAGAAGATCTGGCAGAAAAGTTTCACATAGAGGTAGAATTGTGCGATACCACTGTGATGTGGTGATGTGAGTAGTGGGTGGGGAGGACTGTCACATGAAGCCAGTGCCTGCCTGAAGGTGTCTCTGACATCTCTGTGGATGATGTAGTCATAGTGATGTTGGGCCTGGGGAGAAGGGAAGCAAGGGTATATATCACGCAGAAACCAAGTACTTTCAGCTTCTAGGAGACCCATAACTTTAAAATGTGCCATTGTTTTGATAGTAGAATCCTATTGTCTAGCTTCTATATAAATATTTGATTAAATAAAATAAATACCGCTTGGCTTCCCAGCCATATACTTGCTTCTAAATGTTCTTTCTTATAAAGTGAGTTTCCATTGTGAAATTAATTTGGTGATTATTGGTTTTTCATTCAAGAAATGTTTGTTTAGCATCTTATGTGCAAAGCATTGTGTGTCAGGCATTACATATAAGAAATAAATGAGATGAGACCTGTACTCTTAAAAACCTTTCTTACAGTCCAGTCTGGAGAAGCCTTTAGAAAGTTTAAAAAAAGAATTTGCAGGGGTAGGGAGGATATAGCTCAGTGGTAGAGTGGTAGAGTTCAATCCCCAGTACTTCCTTTAAAAACAACAAACAAACAAAACAAATTCCCTCCCCCCTGAAAAAAAATTTTTTTAAAGAAAAGAAGAATTTTCTAGTGCTTATTGTATTCCAGGAGCCCAAGTTATCTCATTTTATCTTCAGAATAACCATATAGGCTAGGTAATATTAATGTTCCCATTTTACATGTAAAGAAACTGAAATACATGAGAGGTCATCAGTTAAGTGTCAGAGCCAGGATTCATATTCAAGCAGTTTGACTCCAGACCCTGGATCACTTCACTTATGCTAATAAGCACTCTTTCAAAGGAGGGTTCTAATGGTACTAGGGGGTGGGAGGAGAGAGAAAGGATTAATGTTAATTGAGGGCATCATTGAGGAGATCATTGTAGAGAAGATGAAATGTTAGCTGATCCTGAAAGGATAGTTTTCAGTACATAAATGAAGTCTTCCAACTCAGGGAGGAGCTTGAACTTAATAGGTCATAAAAATCATTTATATCTTTCAACAAATCTTTACTGAGAGCTTGCTTGCTGTGTGCAAGATACTATACTAGGTACTAGAAAGCCAGAGGTAAGTAAAACTCTGAATCTTCCAAAGTAAGGCAAGTTACAAGAGTGATGTGGGAAGAAGGTAGGTTATAAAGAGTGTAGGAATGAATGAAAGTTAAGGAAATGTAGATCGCAGTAGTAACCTACCCTCAAAGTTTGATAACAAATGAAAAGAATGAATTAGAATCATGTTTTAGGGAGAGGGGCAAGGGATGCATGTTTTTTAAGATGGATAAATGTAAGTTTATTTGTAGGACAGAACCAGAGGAGAGGGAGAGATGGGTGAAGAATAAGGCTCATGAGAAAGTGTGAGCTTCCAAAGATTAGTTGGAACAGATCATGGAAAGTTTTAAATGCTGTGGTAAGGAATTTTTACATTATTCTATGAGGAGAAGGGAGCCATTGAAGGTTTATAAAGAAGGAAATGACATATTTTCTGTTTTGAAAAGGTAACCCTAATAGCCATCTAAGGGATGATATAATTTAGAATTGTTAATAATAATGGAATAAAAACCACTAACCTTTATTTGATCATGGGCTAGACATTGCTAAACACTATACCTGAAACATCCCATTTAATCCTAACAATCCTTTATTTATTTAGTGTTATTTTCAGGTCCATTTTTTTGGATAAGGAAATTGAGATTTATAAAGATTAAGTAACTTGCTTAAGTTCCCCTAGGTAGATATGGATAGATCTTTATGCTCTAGTGCAAGGGTCAGCAAATTTTTTCTGTAAAGGACTAATAGTAAATATTTTAGTCTTCACAAGTCATACAGTCTCTGTCACAACTATTCACCTCTGCTGTTGTAGCACAAAAGAAGCTATAGACAATACCATGGCTGTGTTCCAATAAAACTTTATTTAAAAAAAAGTAGTAAGCTGCAGTTATTAACCCCTGCTAATGCCCATTGTAGTTTAGAAAGCTGTAATGAAGGAAGAAATGTAGCTTACTGTATTTTACTTTACTTTTTTGTTATGGTGGGGATGAGAATAGAATTATCCTTTGGTAGGAATACCATTTAATCTCAGAGAAGCATCCTTTCTAGAAGAGACTCACTAGAAACAGCTATTTATGCATACAATTTAACCACATTCTGCAAAATACCCACTTAACTTTTTATTACAATTGCTTTCCAACCAAATCGCTCCTAGAATGAAAGCTCTGGGAAAGCAGGGACTTTGTTTTATTCATTCTCCTGTCCCTAATGCCTTACACATAGTGGCCACTCAATATAGTTGTTTAATAAATGAATGACATACTGATTCTCATAATTCCAGTGACTGGGGAGTTGTACAAACACTTAGAGAAGAGTGACACTTTTTTTTAAAGATACCTCTACAACGGCAGCTCCCTCAGATCGACTGTTTTCTCATTTATCTTGCCCAGAATTCTTTTGCTCTAGTATAGCTTCCTCTCTTACCAAACTAGTTTCTGATATTAACTGAAACTCTCAGATGCTCTGTCTGCATAGCTTATAGATGCTGTGCCATGCTGGCGAGAAACATCCAGCATTCCAGATTGTCTTTCAGCACCCTGTGTTACTTATGCTCATTATTCATTAAACTTACCTATCCCACATCCCTCCCCTCACTGTCTTCCATATTAGGTAGTGAATTTCATAGCAAAGAAACTGACAGATGAATGGGTTAAATGTCCCACTTTCACAAAGCAGGGAGTGGAGGTAGAGAGAACAGTTGGGGAATGGTAGGGAGAGTAGGCATACATAGACACCAGCTTCTGCCCAGGCACCTGTGACCAAATTAGATTCTTACCTGGCCCACTTCTAAGTTATAATTATGAAAATTGCTTATTTTTAAAAAAACTCTTACTGTATACTAGTAACTGTGCTGTGAACTTTATATTCATTATTTCATTCAGTCTTTCCAATGACCTTATGTTAGGGGTACTATTATCCTATTTTACTGAGAAGGAAACTAATGCTTGCCCAGTAAAGAGTGGAGGTGGTATTTGAACCCACACTCTCTAACTTCAGAGCTCTTTAAAAATTTTTTTATTTAACATAATTTTTTATTGAAGTGTAGTTGATTTACAATGTTGTGTTAGTTTCTGGTATACAGCATAGTGATTCAGTTATATATATATATATATATATATATATTCTTTTTCATTATAGATTATTACAAGATATTGAATGTAGTTCCCTGTGCTTTACAGGACTTTGTTGTTTATTTATTTTTATATATAGTAATATGTATATGCTAATTCCAAGCCTAATTTGTCCCATAAATTTCTTTTCTGTGTCTGTGAGTCTCTGTTTTGTAAATAAATTCATTTGTATCATTTTTTAAAATTGCACATGTAAGTGATATCATACGATGTTTGTCTTTTTCTCTCTGATTTACTTCCCTTATTATGATAATCTCTAGGTCAGCCATGTTGCAGAGCTCTTTTAACTACTCTATTTTGCTTCCTGTTTATTCCTAAGCCCAAAGTAAGTTTCAGCTAGTCACTGGAGCCTGCATCCTATTTTCAGTATTACCTAGATATTCCCTTGGGTTCTTTCTTTTCTGCAGTCCCCACCATGTCTCTGGATGTACTTAGAGAAAACCTGTAGTCCAGAAATCACTTCTTGGAGAAACTCTGAAATTTTCACATTAGTAATTTTGATTGAAGCAGTATGTCTTTAAAGCTCGGCTGTGACACCGAAGCTAACCTCACTCAGTTGCTTAAGTTCAACAATTATTTACTGAGTGAGCATATTCTTTTCAAGGCACTGTTAGGTGCTGTGAGCACAGGGAAGACTGTGACCCAGACTCTGCCTTCATGGAACTTTATGGTCCTTTCCAGCTCTGTCACTGCTCTGCCTTCATTCTCACTTGTAGTCAGTCTCTTCCTTTTCCCTTGCCCTTCTAAACTAGAATTACTTGAAGCTTGTGGGGATTGTTTTTTTTGGGGGGGGGGGTGTAATTAGGCTTATTTATTTATTTATTTAAAATGGAAGTACTGGTGATTGAACCCAGGACCTTGTGCATGCTAAGTGCGTACTCTACCATTGAGCTATGCCCTCCTCCCCCTGGTATTGTTCATGAAGTTTCCTTCTTGACACCCCAAGCCCTGAGTGCCACTGGCTTTACGTCATTTATCTTCTCTCACTTTGTGGTCATTGTCAGTAATAACAATTTATTTTATTTAAAAAAATTTTATATATATAAATATAGCCTGTTGGTTGAAAAAACTTCAAGTATAAGTGTGAAAAAATAAAACCTTCAAAAAAAAGTGCCCTAAAAAATAAAAACCACCCTTTACCCTCTCAGTACCATTTATTACTAATACTTCTAGACATTTTCTATTAATATACACAATTTTTTTACAGCTTTTTTACAGGATTTTATAGCTTGATGTTTTCATTTAACAGTATAGTTTAGGTATCTTCCCATATCAGTACATAAAGATTCTTTTTAATAGCTATATAGTATTCCAACCTATGGATCATACAATATTTAACCAGTCTTTTATTGGTGGGTATTTAGATTGACATACACTGGTGAAATAGATGTCTATTTACATGAAGTTGCTCACCCAAACTGAGTATATTTATAAGATAAATTCCTAGAAGTGTAATTATTGAGGCAATTAAATTTTTTGCTAGATATGATCAATTAATTATCCTTTGAAAATGTTGTGCCAAGAACTCAGCAGTGTTTCCTGTTCCTAATTTCCTTACCTTTTGGACAACATTTGGCATTATCATTCTTAATGTTTGTTTACTGATAGATTTAAAAAGTAAGATCTCCTTGTTTTAGTATATACTTCCCTAATTATGAGGGAATTAGAGCACATTTTGATATTATTAGCCCTTTTACTTATTTTTCTGTGAATTCTATTCATACCTTTTGCTTATTTTCCTATTCAGTTCTTTTTTAAATTACATATTTAGAATAGTTCTTTTTTTGTTAGGGAAGTTAGCCGTTTGTCATCCAGCAAATGTGGGTGCTCCCAACCTCAGTTTGTTGTTTGTAAATTACAGACCTTCAGATTGGGTGGTCCAGCCCACGTACTTTCTAGATGAGGAAACTGAGTCCCATAGGATTAATGACCTTTTTGTGAGCATGTAGTCAGATAATGGCAGAGCTAAATCCAGCATTAAGTTTCTTTGCTTCCAGTTTGGTGCTTGTTCCATTATACCCTGCTGTTTGCTTATCAGGCTTGCTGCTCTCCCTCTTCCACCATTGCTTTTTACCACAAAGTCTTGCCACAACCAGATGTTTCATGATAAACTTAGAAATTTACAAAAGTGGTATCAAAGTTTGAGAGGCTACAGTGTTATACAGGAACCCAGTAGACTTCACAAGTATTGGATTGTTTCTAATGCATGGGCAACTACACTAGTTATGTTCATGTCCTTTTCACTTGTTTAAAAAAAACTTTTTTTTGTTTGTTTTGTAGGTTCATGGGTGTATGTGTACATCAAGGACAATTGCATGCACTTACAGAGGTGAGACTTCAATGAGTGTGTTGAAGTAACTTCTTTGCCTTAGTTTTAGGATTTATGTAATTCTTCCTCACATATGTACGCAAATTATGTGTGCATGTATGTTTATGCAAAAGTGGCACTGTTAACAATACTTTCTTCTGTAGCCTGGAGACGAAGGCCATATCTCTTAATAGTCTTGGATTCCCTAATAACACTTGGTGAGTACTCTGGGAATGAGTGCTCAAATATATATTGGTTCTTGCTACTTGGATGACCCCCTGCTAAGCTAAAGGATGGCATCACTTGACTGCAGACTTTATCATGGCAACAAATTCCCAGACTACCCAGAAGTGTGTGGTATCCTGATCTAAAATTCCACTGTTGCTGCTCCAGTTTCCTGATTGGAGAAATCTAATCCTTGGAGTCAGTTTATATCTCTTCTCATTACATTTTTAGCCTCTTCTAGGTGGGTAAATAGGTGTTAGTCATTACTCAGCCTCTGAGGACCAGATAATCCTCTCTAGAACTAAGGCTTCCCAAATTCAGGTACTGGGTTACCAGCTTCAGAATTTGCTTGGGTGCTTCTTAGAAACAGATCCCTGGAATATTCTAGGTCTAGTAGTTCTTTGTAGGGCACATATGTATTCTTAAAAGCTCCTCAGATTATTCTAATGAGCATCTAGATTTGAGAATCTATGCTCTAGAATGTTTTCACTTTTCTCCTTGAGAAGTAAGTACCAAAATACAAAGTGAACAAATTTAGGAAGGAAAATTGTTCAACAGAATTTGCAAGAGCATTGGTTTCCTGTTGGCTTGGTAGCTGGTATTGGTCCTTAATATCTTATCAAGGAGGGACCTGTGTGCCTTTTTTCTCAATTACTGAGGGTACCAGAATGTGGAATGTATGTAGCTATGTCGTGCTTCTTACATGGAAGGCCAAAGAAAGTGGGTTAGTGAGGTGGTTAAGAGCATGGGTTCTGAAGTATTGATTGCCTAGGTTTGAATCTTTCTATCAGCAATGTTTTCATTTGTAAAACGGGAATAATAATAGTAGCAACAATAACAACCACAACCACAACAACAACAGTACCTATCCTGGGAAGTCTAGATAGAGAAGAGGACTATAGCTAAGCCCTAAAGTATTTCAGTTTTAAAAGTCTGGGGAAGGGGAGAGTGTAGCTTAAGTAGTGGAGCTTGTTCTTAGCATGCATGAGGTCCTGGGTTCAATCCCCAGTATCGCCTCTAAAAATAAATAAACTTGGTTATCTCCCCCAACCCTTCCAAAATAAAATAATTAAATAATATGACGATAAATAAATAAAACATTTTTTAAAAACCTTAAAAAAAAAATGGGAGTCTTGGGGGAAGGGCAGGTTGAAAAGGAATGGCTAGTGAGATAGGAAGAAAACCAGAAATGTGTTGGCCTGGAATAGAAAGGAAGGGGTTTCAAGGCGGAAGGAATAATTATGTAATTGTGGCAAATGCTGTTGATAAGATGATGACTTTACAGTGATATTGTGAGGATAAAATGTAAAATGCTTGTTTAACACAGTGCGTGGCATATAGTAATTGCTTAATACATTTTAATTGTTACAGCTTTTATTAACAGTGACTAGTCCCTCCTGAACTCCTTGAATTGTCAATATTTTTCATTTGGTAGTTAGTTCTGTACTGCTGTTACTGTCATTAAATTTTTAAAAAACTTTTACAAAGTATGACATAGCAGAGAAGCACAGATATGAAAAGTGTACACCTCACTAGGTTTTCACAAATGAACACACCCGTAACCAGCATCCTGGATCAAGAAACATTTTCTGTGTATTTCTTTTCTTAGAACTGAGTCTATAAATTCTTCAAAGACAAAATTCTCTCCTCGCCAGCCTTCTATCCACCAGAGCTCTGACACTAATAAACCAATAAACGCTTGTAAAAGTATTTGTTGCATTCCCTGTTTATATCATTGTTTTCTGAAATGCAAGTTCATTGGAAGTTCAGTTGGTTTTGCTGACAAAGAAGAACATACTTGAAAATCTGTAACCATGTCTCAAATTTAGAAGTGGGTTAAAAAAAAAATTTAGAAGTGGGTGTAGTAGAAATGGCAGAAATGAATGATCGTAATGCAGCATTCTCTTGGCCATGTTGCAATTAAATAACATTTTCTGTTGCTTATTTGTTTATAGCCATATACAACATACAGTAAGGGCTTTGTGAGTATATTTCCAGTCTCATTAATGAGATATTGATATAGCTTATGATATTAATAATCTTTACTATGATGTTAATAGGCTGATGGTTGAGAGGCCCAAATATCTAAATGTTCTTGCTTGTTTTCAGAAGGGGATCAGCAAAGGCCATCATGGCATAGATATCTGGAGACTGCCTTATAATTTCACTTGACAGCACAGCTATTAGTTTCACTAAAGATCATAGAAATAAATTACTAATAACATCAAGCACACTGCTTGAAACTTGGGTGATTTTTAGTAAATATTTCTTGACTGGTGGAATGCCTGCCCTCCACCGTAGTTCTTACTTACCTTAAAACAGTTTATCAGTAATTGCAATAGTCAATCATAGCTCTTATTTATACCTGTAAAGTATTGATATTATCAGGAAGAATTTTTCTCCTATGCAGTAGTGGTCTAGACTTTTCTGGGCTTCAGCCATTTCCACAAGTCTTCATTGTAATTGTAGACATTAATTGAACTTGGAACAATTACTTAGGTGTGGTTTTTCTTTAATTGAAGTATAGTTGATTTGCAATGTTGTGTTAGTTTCTGGTGTACTGCATAGTGATTCAGTTATATACATTCTTTTTCATTCTAGATTATTGCAACTTACTGAACATAGTTCACTGTGCTGTATAGTAGGACCTTGTTGTTTAGATGTGTTTTTTTAACTACCTGTGGTAAGGAACAGACTTCTAAGTTTTTAAGCAAATGAATATTTGTTAAAGAGAAAGCAGTTTGATAAAAGATCAGGCAGAATCTTTCAAGTTTAATGAGTTGAATTAAGAATCCATATTGTGTTGAACAGGAATGCTCCATAAGTATGTCTCTATTTTTTCATTAATATGTCTTTGACTCAGAAAACCTGACCTTGTCTTTCATTTAGTCATGAGTATCAAGGAAGTGGAAGTCTTTGGTTTTTAAAGACAGAAAATATAACCCTATGGTCAGTTGGGTTATTGCTATGTATTATCCAACCACAAAACCATACAACAATAAACATTTTTCATACCTCTGCTGGTTCAGCTAAGCTGAGCTAGGCCCAGTTGGGCAGTTCTGCTGATCTCACTTGTGCTCACTCATGCATTTGCAGGTCAGCTGGTAGTCTGCTGTAGGCTGGGCTTTGCTGGGGCACTTTGCTCCAGCTGTTTCTCATCCTTTTCTGGGACCAGTGGGCTAACCTAGGCATGTCCTTTCTAAGATAATACCAGACTAGCGAAAGTATGCCAGCGCATTTGTGAAAGTGCTTTTCATTATTCTGTCTATGTTCAAGTTTGTGTGGCCAACATCCCATTGGACAAAGCAAGTCACATGCCTGATTCCATACTGGGAGCATACTGCAAAGTTACATGTCAAAGGGCATTCATTCAGTAAGGGGTGAAGAATTGGGCCCTTCATTGCAATTTCCCAAACCATATAATTATACCAATCAGCACATCATAGTTATTTGTCTTTTCTCCTCTACTTGAGGGTAGAGACTTTCTCTCATTTTAAAAATTATAACTACCAGGTATCAAACACCCACTGTGGGCTAAGTGCTATGCTTGGTGCTTTATATGTTACAATTCTCACAATTCTGTAGTCCTATTTCCTCCATTTTATAAATGAGAAAACTAAGGCCTGGAGAAATTAAGTGACTTCCCCAAAGTAGGCTTTGGATCCACGTTCATCTGACATCAAAGCTATACTCTTTTTTTTCTTTTCTTTTCTTTTCTTTTCTTTGTTTTTAATTATTTTTAGAGGGGGACGTAATTAGGTTTGTTTATTTATTTTTTAATGGAGGTGCTGGGGCTTAAACCCAGGACCTCAAGCATGCTAAGCTCATGCTGAGCTGTACCCTCCCCCAAAAGCTATACTCTTTCAATTACAACATGCTGTCCTGATTCGATTATGTATACCTCATAGTGCTGAGTGCAGGTTCTTGTATGTGTAGCATGTGTAGCACTTGTAGAATTTGTTTCTGACTAACTTTATATATTTTGGGTTATTTACAAAAGCTGTTTTCTGGTTATTGGATATATTAGAAGGGATTTGGATGCAAGTAACAGAAAATAGTTAAATGGCCTTAAGCAGCAAAAGGACTCATATAAACTGGAAATCCAGCTGTTTATTAGGTTAGGGGTTGGTTTGAATAGATGTTATCCAGAGAGCCCATCTCTTTCCATCTCTTTGTTCTGTGTTTACATTGTCAACTTCATCCCAAGGTTGATTGTCATTCATAATCAAAAAGTAGCTGCCACCAAGTTACATGCTATATGTTTTCTCTTCCCTATCCAAGACAGAGGAGACTGGGGTGGGCTGGGGCAGGTGGTGTCAAAGAAAGAGAGAAGAGAGATGTGCTTCCAGACAAAGTATGCGTCATCTCATATGCTTTTTAAAAAAAGTTTGTTGAGAAGGGCACAAAGAGGGAAATGTCCTCATAATCAAACAGTTTGGGGAACCTCTTTGTGCAGAACCTCTTAGTGCCTAGAAGACTGGGAATTTGGTGAATGAGTAGGATATAAGGTCGTGGGGCAGGGGCCTCAAGTGACAGTACTCTCTGATCAAGAGTCAACAAAAGAATGGCTTGGTGGGTAGGACATTTGGGGTCTTTCTTGCCTTTTGTGCCATGGAGAAACTATTCTTTTCCCCACTGTGGCAGCGAGAACCACTTAGCTATAAACAGAGCAGTTGCTTGGCTTCTTTACAGCAGAGTCACCTCAGTCAGGCAGATATCTGGTACTGAAAGAAATGCTCTTCGCTCATGAGGGAATGGTCGGCCCTGCAGGTGGCTGAAGAGAATTTTAAAATTTACGTAGCCCTCACCCTCTTCTGACCATTTCCACACCCCCACCCCAACTCTATGACTTCTTTATTAAAGAATAATTACTTTGGAAATTCCTTGTTTGTGTGGGTTGATATGTGTTGTTTCTGAGTCGGTTTTTGTCAGACTTTTAAGAAGCCTTATATAACCAGAGAGCTTACAATGAAAGGAAACTCTGTGGGTTCAGTGACCAAACTCATGCATTATTTATAAAAATGAGCAGCCAGACCCTGATTCCAATTTCTTGGTGTGCTGTGATAGTGCCATTAGTTTTGCCTGCTGCTGCTTTTCTTGTATTTGTGTGTGTGTGTGTGTGTGTGTGTTTGTGTGACCCGGTACAGAGAGTTCTCCTGGCCTTATTTGCCTTGAGCCAGATGCAAAGTTGTCTGGTGCCTGCCTTGGGTTAACTTTGGCAGTGTAGCCACATCCTGTCTTTCAAGCATGTGGCTACTTTTCCTGTCCCTAGTCCTCCTTTGTTTCAATTTGATATGCCACTCCATAAATAATCTTCATTAAGCATACTTTGATAATGTGATGCTTCTGTTTAAAAACTTCTGTTTAAGATTATAGACTCTCTCTAATTGGATTTCAGAATATGAATTGCTCCCTTTAGTTAGGTAGGTCTGTTTGCTGTCTTCTATACATACTGGCCTTGGGTGTGCCTTCCAGGACTTGGAATGCCCTTCTCTCTCTTCTCCTTCCCACTTTCTAAGTCACCTCAAATTCCAGGTTCTCTAGTGTAGCTCAGTCTCTTAAATAGGGCCTATAGTAATACTCTGTGTGGCTGGGCCCATAGTGTATGTAAGAAAGCTGAATTAACTCCAGTGGAAAGAGCCAGAAGTCAAAAATGGTGTGTAATGTTACATCTCAAGTCCTGTCACAATTAGAAGCTTGTTTATTTCACTCATACTTGTAAAAGTAGCTAAAAACATTCCTGTTAATACATGTTGACACCTTTACTTTTGAAAAAGGTAGCTTTTATTTAATTTTTTGGTTTGGTCATTTAGTAATAAAAAATCTCTAAATAAATTGTGGTATATATTTTCTGCCCTTATTTTTAGTAACTCCCTATGACATTTGAGAAACAAGAATTTGAAGCTGGAAGTCTACCCCACAAATAATAGAAGAGTTCATTCAGTTTACTTTATTCTTAAAACAGTTTCCCCCTGACTTGCTAGCTTGCCTCTAGCTCATTTATTCATTCAAAAAGGTATTTACTGGGCTCCCATTATGTGTCCAGCACTATTCCAGGTACTGGGAATATAATAATGAACAAACAATAATCTCTGCCCTCATGGAATTTCCATTGTTATCAGACAGAGAAGTTAGACTAAACAAGAAAACAAATTGTAATAGACATGTTGTCAAGTGCTGTGGGATTTGCAATTTTGAATATGTGGATAGCGAAGGTATCACAGAAGAGGCAAAAATTAAGCAGGTAATAGAACTAGCTGTGTGAATATCTGGGGAAAGAGTGTTCTAGGCAGTGGGAATAGCAAGCGCAAAGACATGGAGGCAGAAATGCCTGGGCCTGGTGTGGTTGAAGAATTCCAAAGAGGGTATGTGGCTGCAGCAGAGAGAATAAAAAGAATAGAAGTAGATGGAGGTCAGAGAGGAAACATGGGCCAGATCACATAGTGTCTTATAGACCATTGTAAGAGCTTCAGCTTTTACTCAGGATGAATTGAGAAGTCTTTGGAGGTTTTTGAGTAGAGTTATGACATGATGTGACTTATCTTTTAACAGGATCACCCTGACTACTGTGTGGTGAATAGACTGAAAAGGAGGCAAGGGTAGAAGCAGGAAGACTAGTTAAGAGACTGTTGCAACAGAGTCTGTGCAATAAATAGAGGCTATGCAAAAATGGGGAGAGAGGATGGTAACTTGGACCAGAGTGGTAGCGGTGGACCTAGTGATTCTGGATCTAGTTTTAAAGTAGAGAAAACAAGCTCTCCTGATGGATTGGGCGAGGGGTATGAGAAGGTGAAAGAAGTCAAAGATAACTGAGGTTTTTGGCCTGAACGTCTGAAGGATAGAATTGCTGTTGATGGAGATGAGGAAGGCTACAGGAGGTACAAGATGGGAGATGATCAAGAGGTCAGTTTTGAACAGGTTAAATTTGAGATATTTATTGAACATCCAAGTGGAAATAACTTCACAGAGCATTGGGATTCCAAGGAGTACTCTGAATGATGCCTTCCTTGTGCAAATTCTGTTTATTAACCTTTTCACTAGAAAATATTTTGTTGATTTGGAAGGAGGCATTTTTTTCAACTGCTGTATTACTTCCCAAATAACAATAATGAAAACCATTAATTAAATCATTTTTATTTCAATGTGCCAGAGTCTGCTAAGCTTCTGTCTCTCTCTCTCTGTATATATATAATGTGAATTTATACACATATATATACACACATATTTATACTTTAAAATAAATTAGCATGCGACCCCATGAAAGAGGTGATATTTTTTCCATTTTACAGATGAGGAATCTGAGGCTCAGAAAGAAATTAATTTATCTAAGATCTCTTAGCTAAATAGTAGAGCTGGGGTTGAGTCAAGTTCTACCTGACTATAATCCTATTTACTAGACTTTAAGCTCCTTAGTGCTGACTGTTTTGTTCCCTGCTGAATCTTCAGTAACTGGCACATAAAAGCATGCAATTAATGTTAGTTGGGTGAATGGATAAATGGATGGAATGAAAACTCCTTTCTAGCACTTGAGCTTCCAGCGGTTAAAAGGTTGCCACAAAGGCATTGCCTCTTTCAAGGTCATTTGATGAATCTTTTCACAATGTTGTTAGTGATACAACAGCAGAAGGATTTAGAAAATGCTTTAGGAGATTTCTAGCTAATCTTTCTCCTAATCCTCTCCATGACTGTGAAACTAGTGTGGCATTTGAATTCATAGAGCTCTTTGTGAGTTTAGGTTAAACCTGTTTCTACCAGAAGTTTTGACAAGTGTGTTTTTCTTAACTTGGTAAGTGGTATCATTCATAGGAATTGGATCTGTGTTAGCTCTTGAGAGCTGTTCCTTTGGATCCTGTAGCAGGTAGAACAATGGAGGGAGGGTGGTCTCCCAATATACTTCTTACGCATTCCTATTACTGAAGGGCATTTCAGCATTCCTACATCTCATACCTAATCACTATCTGTACTTTTTGTGTTTACTGCTCTTTATGTTCTTCTTGTTATCATGGTCACCACTGCGTGCTTAGATAGTAAACTCTTAGATCAGTAATTTCCAAAGTGGATCATAAGCATTTCTTTCCTCAACATACTCATTTTAGCACATTTCACCTTCACAAAGTAATTGCTTGTGTCTGTTTTCTACTCAGCAATTTTTAAGCAGACACTTTGTGTCAAGGACCAGTTTAAGTGAACTTCAAAAAGAAGAAGCTGTTCTGTGAAGGTGGCAGAACAATTGTCTAAAGCCTTCCATAGTACTTGGCACAAGTGGCTGGTTAATAAATGTTTGTTAAAGTAATCAATAACTTGTAAAAGTATTAGAATAGTACTTACCTTTTCTTTTCCTTCATTCCTGACCTCTCCTATTTTCTACATTTTATCAATCACCATGTCCTGACCATTTTCCCTCCTTATTATCTTGAATCCATTCGTCTTACTCCACTTCTTTCTGCCATCATCATCTCTCTCTTTTTTATATGTGTGTGTATATATATTTGAAGTATAGTCAGTTACAATGTGTGCCATCATCATCTCGTGCCACAACCATCTAAATTAGTCTCCCTATCAGTCTTGTTCCTCACCTTAAATCCGTATTATCCATGTTGCCAGCCAGAGTGGTCCTTTTAAAACACAGATCTATTTTTTAACAATTTTAGCATTTTTTAAGTGTACAGTTCAATAGTTAGTATTAAATATGCTTACATTGTGGTGCAACAGATCTCTAGCTCTTTTTCATCTTGCACAATTGAAACTTTACACCTAAGAAACAATTCCTCATTTCCCCCTCCAGCCCCTGGTAACCACTATTCTATTTTCCTTTTCTATGATTTTGACTACTCTAAGTACCTCAGAAAAGTGGAATCACATAATATTTGTCTTTTTGTGACTGGCTTATTTCACTTAGCATAATGCCCTAAAGGTTCATCTGTGTTGTAACATGTGATAGGATTTCCTTCTTTTTAAAGCCTGACCAATATTCCATTGTAAGTATATATCTATATCTATATCTATATCTATATCTATATACAGTATTTTACTTATCCATTCATTTGTTGATGGACATTTGGGTTGCTTCTGCCTCTCGACTATGAATATGCTGCTTTGAACATGGATGTGCATGTTATCTCTTTGAGACCTTGTTTCCAATTCTTTTGGATATATACCCAGAAGTGGAATTGATGGGTGATATGGCAGTTCTGTTTTGGGGGAACCACCATATTGCTTTCCATAATTATTGTACCATTTTACAATCTCACCAATGGTGCACAAGGTTTCTAATTTCTCTACATCCTTGTCAACACTTGCTATTTTCTGTTTTTTTGTTTTTATTTTGTTTTTATTTTTTAATAGTAGCCATCCTAATGGATGTGTGGTGATATCTCATTGGTTTTGGTTTGAATTTCTCATTTGTTGCAGAGACTGTCCTTTCCCCATTGATACATGAGGTTTATTTCTGGGCTTTCTATTCTATTCCATTGGTCTATATGTCTGTCTTTATGCACCACAGTGTTTAATACAAATCTAAGTTTGTTTTTCCTTGTATAAACCCTTCTATGGCTCCTCACTGCCTTCAGGATAAAATCAAAACATCTGATCCTGGTACTGATTATCTCTGTGGCCTCACTGCTCATTCTTCTTTGACCTGTTGGTTCTCTCATTTTTACACTACAGCTGTACTGAACCTCTTTCAGTTACACAAATGGGATGTGACCCTTTCCACCTCTGGGGCTCTGCACTAGCTTTTCCCTCTGCCTAGAATACAACCTTTCCATCTCCCATTGGTCTAGCAAATTCCTACTTAACCTTCAGGACTCAGCTTAGATATTAGTTTCTCTGGGGAGCCTTTTCTAACCTCCCAAGATTAGTTAGATACTTCTATATGCTCTCATAATACAATAATATATATCCTTGACTTTAATTCACTGTTTGCTCATGTACTTAGGTTATAAATTCCTTGAGGGCAGGGCCTATTTTGTTTGCATTGACATCCATCAGTTCCTTGCACAGTGCTTGACAATGATAGTTGCTTATCATATTTGTTGATTGAATGAATAAATAAATTATGAGTGGCATTTTCTGGCTCAAAAGCTACTCAGTGACTTCCTCATTGATTACAGCGTAGTTTTATAACCTTAGTCGCTTTCCAGAACTGCTTAGGATTTTTTTTAGAAAGTGCAGATGCCAAAATCTCACACAAGACCTATTAAATGAAGTCTTGAGTGAGGCCCAGGTGTCTGTATTTAAAAATAAATCAATAAAGCACCATAGGTTATTTTGATGCACACCTAGGGTTAAAACTTGGAACTCAGAATAAACTCTTAGCCTGGTTTCCTGGCCCTCTATGCTCTAGCATCATCTTGCCTTTTTCCTGCTAGGTCTTCTTCTCTTTAACAAGTACTCTATAAGTCAGGCAAACTGGTTTTTTTGTTTTTGTTTACTAAACACAGTATGTTTTCCTGCCTCCTTATTCATATTTTTTCTTCAGTACAGAATATGCTCTTTCCCTTTATTCTATAGAACTCTTCCCGCCCTTCAAGACTTGGCTCAAAGTCCACTTATTTCCCCATAAAACCTTTTCTGATTCTTTCTCTGCCACTGCTGCCCCTCCCTACCCCTCCCTTATGTGGTCAAAATGTTTCCGTTCATTATCTTGTTATATAATTTTTTGGTACTTATTACACATTCTGCCCATGGATTAAAGTTATTTTTGTTTTAGTTTCTCTGCACAAGGGTAAGCTTCTAGAGTAGAAGGAACCCAGGCTTCATGGTCATAAGACATAGGTGCAGATCCACACTCCACCATTATTAGTTGTATAACCATGCACAAGTTATTTAAATTCTCTGGACTTGATTTCCTCATTTATAAGAAAAGAATGACAAGAATATTTCAAGATCTTGCAAGGTTCAAATGAGGTAACTGTGAAAGTGGTTTGTAAAACCAATTAGTTGCAAAAAAAAAAAACAAACCAATTAGTTGCTGGTTATTATATATGATAGCAGGGGTAGTATCTTACTCATCTGTGTACTCCTAATCTCCCCAGCAGTACCTTGTGTTTAGAAGACACTTTACAGATACTGTCTGAATGATTGAGTAGCGGGGGAAAGGAAGCAAACATGTTGCATTATCTAAAAAGTAAAGGCATGGTAAAGTTTCTCATGCATTTTAGTACCTGTATGATGGCTGAAACTCTTGCCTCATAAATGGAATAATTTCTAACTGGCTTCTTGCACTGTTCAGTCGTAAGACCTTTTGCATAGTCATCCTTTCTTCTGTAACTACTTTGCTCAACAATTTATTTTCTATCCAGATTAGCTGGTTAGTCAAACTAGAAGTGTTCCTTTCTGGTATACCCAAAAATAACAGAACTGAGCACTGGGCTTACAAATAAAACAACAGACATATTACCTGGTAAGTCTTTAAGTCAACTAAGGGGTTGGGATGAGAAAATATTTTACTTATTTTAATCAATAATTTATTGTACTTGGCAGTATCAGGGATACTTTTTAAAAAAATAACTTTTTTCCCTATTATCATACATATGCATTAAAGAAATAGCTAATATCTCTGGAATGTGAAGTGTTTTGCATGCATTTTCTTTTTTCATCTTATGATCTTCTGGGATATAGCCATTATTATTGCTATTTTATATAAAAAGAAACTGAAAATTAGATTAAATAATACCTGATAAGCTCTTCTCCCACTTTTACCCACTTAATTTTCAAGTCTTTGTTTAAATTTTTGCTTTACTATAGTGGCTTTTCCTAATGACCTTCTCATCATCTAGATTGTTACTTGGATTATTATTCTCTTTGATAGTACTCTTAACTTTTTCATTGTAACACACTCCATAACATATAATTCTTCATGTATTTGAATGTTTGTTTATTATCTCTCACCCATATGTCAATTCCAACAGAACTGCTACCATGTTCTGTTTACCACTAGCAACAAATAGGTAGCAGGTGATTGAAGAGATTGGGGTTGGGTGGAGGAAGGAGCAGTTTTCTTCAGGCACTGCCTTCACATTAATCTTGGGAAGCTAAAGACCACATTCATAGATGTTGGAAAGCTGGGGTGTTGACTGACCACAGTTAAGGAGGACAGTTGTGTTTAGCTTGGTTATTCTCTTCTCTAACTTGTTCTCTTCATAAAGCTAATATGAATTATTTTGACCCCTGGGCAAGGATATTATAGGAGGAATTCAATTGTATCATATAGGACTTAGAATGGATTGCCTTTCAGGTCTATTCTATCATATTATATTGTTATTCCATACCCTTAGGCATTGTTTTCCCTATAAATATATACCCTTGATCCATAAATAAGGACAATGTATATAATATGTTTATACCAACTAACTTATCCTGTACATAAGGGCATAGAAGTACTTTTCTGAGAATATCAAGAAGATAAAGAGACATTCATAAAGATAAGATAAGAGGATTAAAAATTTGAGAGATAAAAAGAGTATTGATCCTACAGGACCTTATAATCCAAGGTAAAGATTTTGAATTTTATATTAAATACATCAGCCAACAATTGAAGGATTTTTAGATTGGAGAGCAATAAGATATAATTTTCACTTGAAAAAATAGCACTTTGGCTGCTCTGGAGAATAGATTGTAAAGGGACAGAAGTGGGGGCAGGAGACTGGTAAGGAGAAACTTACAGATTATGTGAGAGATGTGGTTGGGTTGACTGGAGTGGTATCTATGAAGATTTTTAAAGATCTGTTTTAGAAATAGTAACACAAGGTCTTGTGACTTTGATAAGAAAGTGAGGAATCAAATGATGTTTCTAGGTGGGTAGTGGTGCCATTTACTGAGATGTGGAAAACCTGGAGAGTGCAGCTAGAATACTTCTCAGCTGTATGTGTGTTACCTGGGAAATGTTTTTTGTTCTTTGTTTTAACATAACACTGCAATCAGCCATAGTCACTTCACTATTTAAGACCAGACTCAGTCTTTTTATTTCTTTTTAAGTTCTCTCACAATCTCCTTCCCTCAGAATTCTTCACACCCTTCTCCAGACTCAGTCTTTCTCTGAGCCTTTCAAGGATAGCACACCACATCTCAAGGTCCTTCCTTGGACAAGACCTTTCAGACCTAAGCTCTGAAGACTGAGGTAGCCGCTGGGAGTGACTCATGGAGAATGGTAAAGGGATTTCTATATGTAGATAGATGGTTGGGATACTTTATTTAATTCATTCAACTAGTATTTATTTGGGCTTATTCTGCCAGACACTGACCTAGGAATGGCATTGAATCTCTTCTCAGTAAACGCATGAAATGAAGTTAATCGTGTGCCTGGACCTTCTGAATTTATTTGGAAAGGGTTTCAGAATTCAGTGCCATGGTCATTCTCTGCTTTTGTCGTTTAGAAAAGTGTTTTATAATTTAGGATCCCCAAACCAAATCAAGTGACATCATATCCAGATATGCTGCTTTGTTTGAATTGAGAACTGGCCTTAAACAAGCATTAGCTACTTCCCAGAGTACAGTGGCTGATAGAGGAAAGGTAATTGTGAACAAGTTGATAAAGTAAATCTAGACTTCACTCAGGATTTACCATCTGATTTTTCTCATTGCTCTCTCTTTAATTAAAGAGGTACATCCTTCTGACTCTCAAGATGGTCTAAAATCAAGGAAAATAAAAGGCTCTCCCTTTTCCCTTAAGGATGTAGATATCTATGTGTTCACTAGACCTCAAATTTGTTTTCTCTGCAGAAGAACCAGAACTGGCTGGGTCCTCTGTTCCCACTCCTTCCTTTGACAATTCCAAGTAGTCTTTGTGAATTTCTGTGAACTTAAGAGTAATTAGTTACCTATGTGACCTTTAGCCTTCAGAGGAGATTTCTGCCTTCACTTGGAGTGACTGTTGGGCTGGAAAGCTGTCTTCCACATAGCAAATTGGGAACCTTTCCTCCCTTTCTACCCCTCTACTTACTGTTTTCCACTAGAAGACATCACTTAAGCTTACAGTTTGCCTCCTTTAACTTTTGCTTGACTTCCTCCTTACCCAGAGACTAAGTAGTGTGTTGATATAGGCAGAAGAGACAGAAGAAATGATTGGTTCATTTGAGGACAGAGTCTCCTTTGATACAAATCACTTTAATTAGAAACTTAACTTCTTTTGGTTTCCATTTTCATTTTGTCCATTGTCAAGCCCCTGCTCCTGAGATCTGATGGAGGGAGGCAAGGTGCGTTGTGTTCCTTAATAGAGTGCTTTGTTCACTCTGAGCCCAATCACTACATGAATGTCAGAGGTTCCTGTCTCAGTCTGGAGAATGTGGGCTTGTAGTAGGTGTGGGGTAGCAAGCTGGAGGGAATAGTGCTTTTAAACATGGCCCTAGTAGCCATGTCACTGGTTATGGATCTTGGAATAAGAAAGCAGACTGGATGAATAGTCAGGAGCCCTGGCCTCATCTTAAATCATGTCTGAGACCATTGATTGCTAGTAGAGCTTTATGGGGTCAAGAAAATAGTCTTATTGTTACCTTAGTTTATTCCTTTGGGAATATTTGTTTTACTGATTTATCATTTAATGTTTACTTTGGTTAAACAAATTTGATTTTGATTATGAAATGTTTGTTGTAAGAGTTAAAAATCTGTGGGAAAATCTTAATCATACTTTTTTGAATCTTGTGGGTAAACAGTCATTTTGATGTTTATAGTAGTTTACATTCATGGAAAAACACTCATATTACTTCAGGTACGTTAAACAAACATGTTCTTAAAGTGGTGAACGGGTTCATACTAAGTATCTGTGGCAAGTGTGAGGAAAGAGGAGGAGATACCTTTATGGCCTCTTCTACTTGGCTTTCAGCTGCTGATAAAAGAAATATCCTCTATAAAAAAGGAGATCTTAGTTATAATTTTTAAGTCCATGTGATTCTGACCACTTTAAGGAGTCTGCTTATAGGCTGGTCGAAGGATCCTCAGAATTAAATATCACTGAGTGGCCAAAACACTGTTTTGTATTTCGCTTTGTATCCATTGCTACTGTATTATCTGCCATATAGTAGGCATTATTCAGTGTTTGTTTTGCATGGTATTTATCAGAAAATTCCTCTAAAAGCACATTTCTCTTTTTGATCTTAAATTACATTAATGACTGAGTTGGGAGGGCTTCCAATAAAAGAGGGAACTTAAAACCTGCCTCCATTTATTTAAATGTACTTAATCATTCATTTGTTAATTCAACAAGTTATCGTTCACTTTGCTGGATACTGGGCTTACAAAGTTGAGAAAGAACTGGTTCCTGCCATCACAGTTACAGTACAATGTGATAGGCAATAGTAGAAATACATACAGCGGGCTAAAGTGGCACAAAGTGTGGGATAGGGTATCAGGAAATGCTTTCCAAAATAAGAGATTCTCGCTGGGTTTAGAAGGATGAATAAGAATTAGCAAAGCTATGAAGGGGAAGAAGAATATTCTGGGCAGTAGATAAGCCGATATGAAGGCAGAGAGAGTAAAATATTATTCTGAAATATATTTTGGGGCTTTCTCTTTGAATCTGTGCATTACTGCTGATTGACTGAGTCGGCAGGCTCTGGTGGACTTCCTGGAGTGGAGGCTGAACCATGGCAAACTCGGGCCTTGCAGATGTGTGGCTGTACACTTTAGTGGCTGTGGAACCTCGAGCTGAGAACAGGAGGCTCCTTTGGAGCATGAGCCTCCCACAGGGCGCTCTTGGGATGCCTGTCCCGGAATTACCCAGGGCAATAATAAAGCTTTCTTTTCTTCTTTAAACCAAGCCAGCAGGATGGGATGTCTGCTAGCCTTTGTGTTTGAAGCCAACCAACAAACATACAGTGGCCAACACAATGGCATTGTTGGGCTTCAGTGAAAACTAGGTCGGGGACCAGGCCCTCCTCTGCAGAGGGCCCTTCTAAAGAACAGAGGTTTGACAAGCCACTGATTTGGCTATTTGGCATTGATGCCTGGTTTCTGATGGAATTCTGACTTACTTCTGGCACATAAGATTGCAGGATCTCTTCCCGTTCTCTCAACACCTCAATTTGGAATCTCTGAGTTGCCTTTGACTCTTTTTCCTTAGTTCTCATATCTGCCAATAAGTTGCTAAATCATTTAGATTCTATCTCTGCATATTCTAACTCTAGCCCACTTTTTTGTGCCTATAATAGCACTCTAAGTCAGGCATTTGGTCTCTGTCATCTGGACTGATGCAGAGCCCTCCAGATCTCCTTCTAGTTCCTCCTCTATCCTGCTACCACCATGAGCTTTCTAAAATGTAGTCTGGGTCATGTATTGGTTTCCTAGGGCTGCCATAATAAAGCACCACAATGTGGGTGGCTTATAATGACAGAAATCTATTCTCTCACAGTTCTGAAACCTGGAAGTCTGAAGTCAAAGCACTGGCAGGGTCATGATGCTGTCTGTGAAGGCTCTAAGGGAAGATCCTGCCTTACCTCCTCCTAGTCTCTCTTGGCATTCCGTAGCTTATAGATGCATAACTCAAATCTTTGCCTCCATCATTACATGACATTCTCCTTGTGTGTCTGTGCCTGCTCCCTTCCTTTCATAAAGATACCAATCATATTGGATTAAGTGTCCACGCTACTCCAATAGAACCTCATCTTTACTTGATTACATCTGCAAAACCCCTATTTCCAAATAAGGTTACATTTATAGGTACCAGGGGTTAGGGCTTGAGCATATCTTTTTGTGAGACAAAATTTAACACATTATATTATACCTTTACCTGTAAACCTTTAGTGGTCCCCATGGTCTGCCAAGTTAGCTATAGTTGTTTTATCTTGGTGTTCCAGAACTTCTACACTAATATTAAATATAAACAATAATGGCAATAACAACTAATATACTGAGAACTTTCTTTGACATTGTTCTAAGCATTTTACATATCAGTTTGTTGAATCCTTGTAACTCTATGGGTTAGGTTCTATTATTATTCCCATGTTATAGATGATTTTATAGTGAATGTATACAGAATGAAATAGAGTAACCAACCCAGGGTCACACAGCTAGTCAGAGGTGAGATTCAATCCTAGGCAGTCTGACTCTGCAGTAGGTGGGCTTTGCCACCATACTGTACTGCCCAGTTTAACTTTTCAGCTTCATCCCTTCTTCCCTACTTATACTTTTGCAAGCAAAAAGAAAGAAAGAAATAATTCCTAATCTATGCACTTTATCTTTGTGATTCTTTGTGATCCTTTTGCACAGAATGTCTTTCTTACTCCCAACCCTAAATATGGGCTTCCAGGAAATGGAACTGAATCCTCAGTGGGTGATTAGTCAGTCCTATGTGGGGGAAAGGTATTCCAGGTGAAGGGACCAGCAATGTGTACAAGTGTGCAATTAAGCAGAGGTCAGACTCTTATAAATAGGAGTGAAAGGCTTTGTATGCCATGCTAAGGATTGTGGATTTTATCCTAAGAGTAACAGGGCATCAGTGAACAATTTTAACAAGGGAGTAGGTTCAGGCTACCATTTTAGAAGAATTATCTTGGCTGTGTTAAAGAAGATGGATTGGAATGAGGGCTAAGTCTGTTCAAGATGTAAGAAGGAGAAAAGAAGGCTAGTTAGAAAGCTAATGGAGTGACCCAGGGGAGGGATGCTGGTGATAAGACACCGATAGTGGGGAGAATGTGTTGTGTACTGTGAGCTAATAAGCACTGTGCTAGACATAATGTTGTATATCTTATCTCTTTTAATTATTCCCTGCCTTTGATTAAACATCAAATCATGTTGGTTTTACTTCTGAGATGTCTCCAGATATTAACCTCCCTTCCATTGCTGCCACTGTCTTATTCAGGCCTTTGTTACTTGTCACCTTGATGATTCCAGAAGCCTAACTGTTCTCCCAGCCTCAATTCCTGACCTTTCCCTACAGTTTCTATATTATTGTTAGAATGATATTTCTATGTAGCATACCTGATCATGTTATTGTCTTGTGTGAAAAAAATTGTTAATTATATGTCATCTTTACTAGACTGTGAACTAATGGCAGGGACTGGCCCACTTATCCTTGTGTTTTCACATAGTGGATGTTCAGTGTTTGTGTAGGTGGGTGGATAGAGAGATGGATGGATCCTCCTCAGGACAACCCTGCTAATTAGATGGCAGCAAATGATTTCTGTTAGTTGGGTGGCAGCACATTTATCTGTCTTGGATAAGTGCCCTAGCTCCAGGTTAGTTGGGTAGATTTTTTAAAAAGAAATAATAATTCTTACAGTTGATATTTTCTTTAGAACCTCTCTGAATATGTCTTTGAACCATGAATAAGTTTGTTTGGTTACAGATATCAGTACAATTCAAAGTTAAAAAAAAAAAAGGAGTAACCGTTTTGTCTTGTTCTTCTGACTGGTTATGATTGGGTAAGGTTGTGATTAGAATCAGCAAGAATTGAGAACAGGAACCCTGGGTGTAGTGACTGTTACCTCAGGGAGAAGTAAGTATTGCTTAGTGCTGTTCCAGAATATTCTTTGTATGGGCATGTTTCTGTGTCTGTCTGTGCCTGAGTGGTACCATCAGAACCTATAGGGGATGTATGGGAAGAAACCAGTCTCTCAGCCTCGACAACTCCTAACTATCTCAGATGTTACTTTTTCTCTGAAACTTTCCAAACTCCTAAGTATCTACTTTCATACCCCAAGTATTTACCTCTGCTAAAGGGTTATTAGTATTATTTACTTACCAATGTCTTTGAACTTCTTTAATGTGTAAGCATTTACTATGTGCCAGACACTCTTCTAATCACTGGGGGATATAATACTCATGTAAATGGACAGGTTCTTACTCTCATATGGCAGGAAGAGGGGCAGTGTTTAATAACTGTTCGTAGAAATAACCTGAATTGATATTCCTGAGTGGAGAACTGAGTGTCCGAGTGTCCATTTATCTGTCCCTTTGGCGATTTTTTAAAGGGTGTGGTCATATGATTTCTTGCATACATAATATTGTTTAGTCACCAACACACTTTTGTTTATTGAGTGCCTTCTTGGGAAAGAGCCTTTAACGAACTCAAATATCAAGCACAAATGAAATGGCAGAAACTCTGTTACAACATTTTACTGGACCATGAGGAGGAAAGGCAGGTTTTGGTACAGGTAAAGTTGGGAATAGTCAATGAGAGGTATTGAACATTCACTACACCCAGGGCTCCTGTTCCCAATTCTTACTGATTCTAATCATAACCTCACCTAGTCATACGAGTCAGAAGAACAAGACAAAATGGTTACTTTTTTTTCTTTCAACTTTGAATTGTCTGTGTACTGAGAGGTGTTGAAGTATTGTAGTATCAAATTAACACATTTGATTGGCTGATATTATAGTTTTCTGAACTTGAAAGTTTAAAAGAATGACAATAAAAATTGTAAAAACTTCTCTCTCTAGTAGGTATTTAAATGTGTTGCCAATGCCTTTGGGCTCCCAAGGGGGTGGTCTGGAAGAAAATTAAAGCAAAACAGCTGTTATCCCCAACCCAGAAAGTTGAATGTGCTAGAACAGTTGCTCTTGCCTCTGCTTCCCACTGAGGAATTTGTTCAGAGGACACACCAGCTGAGTCTGCATGGGGAGTTGCTTATAGGGAAGTGGACGTTCTGACAATGGGCACACAAAGTGTGTAGTAACTTAGAAATCTTCCTTGCTGGCAGATGTCAAACTTCCTTTCCTTGTACACCCGAAGGTCTTGAGACTTTGAGAGTTGTGGGCCCAAAGGCTTATCAGCCCCAGAGAAGTACTCACCAAAGGCAGGCAAGAAAAAAGGGTT